>NC_088934.1:5742500-6092500 GCF_038396675.1 Hydra vulgaris
TGCCTTCACCATGCTTCACGGTCTTATGGCAGTAACGTAAATCGAGGCGTTTTCCGGGCTGTCGACGTACACGGCAAATGCCATCGCTCCCAATGATGTTGAACTTCGATTCATCACTGAACAAGACAGTTCGCCATTTCTGCACATTCCAGTTAATATGAGATGTAGCAAACAGGAGTCTTTCCTTCTGGTTTTTTAGTGAAATCAGCGGTTTCTTTGCAGGGCGTCGAGAAAACAATCCGGCTTCAACAGCACGTCGTCTGATTGTTCGGTCCGATACAGGCAGCTCTAATTGGTTTTGTATCTCGACTGATGATATCCAGGGATCCTTCTTGACGGATCTGACGATCATAGAATCCTCTTTAGAAGTGGTGGAACGCGGTCTTCCACCTTTGTTACCTGCTGCCAACATCTCCGTAGAACGATGTTTGAAACATAGTCTTGATACGGTCCATTTTTTCACGCGATATTTATCACAAATACTTTTTTGTGACATTCCACTTACGTAATCGCCAGTAATTTTCTTTCTTAGTTCCAATCCAAGACTGTCGGGAGCCATTTTTGCACTTGAAGTCATAAAATTAATAAAAATAAATAATCACGCTTCTCAAGGCTTACCGTTTACTTCTCAAGGCTTACCGTGTTACATTTACCTTGTGATGATACAATAATGCTCTGTGGAACACAACGTCTTGGTTGGATGTGGACTGTATTGATGTAATGAAATACTTATTGTATTTCACTTCTTGTATTAATGTTATTCGATAAAACACTTTGATAAAACTCACTTCGATAAACTGTCTTCTTGACTTCCATATAGTGACTGAATTACTTGTCGATTTACATGTCTCTTATATAGTAAAATGAGTCTGTGTGAACCTGTTCTGGATGATTCTAGATGCTTCTTTTCGATGCTTCTGGAAGCTTCTGGATGCGTCTGGATGCTTCTGAATGTTTCTGGATACTTCTGGATGGCACTGGATGCTTCCAGATGCTTCTTCTGGAAACTTCTGGAAGCTTCTGCATGCTTCTGGAAACTTCTGGATACTTCCTTTAATTATTAAAAAACTTCAATGACGTCGACACGGACCAGACTAAAGAAAATGAAACAAACCAAAAAAGTTGCACTTGTTTTGTCCGCTGCAAAATGGCACTTGTCAACGAAATTCTGCCTGTGTGCTGTCACCTATCAGCTGATTGCTTATGTCATGGCATGCTATGACTCCAGACTCCTGAAGTGTTTGCTGTGGTAGTATAATTCGTTTCGTTTTTACGACATGTAAAATTAGGAACAATTTTTAGCATTGCTTGATGTTGGTTGCAAATGTTTTGTCCAATACTGTATATATAATAAACATATATATATCGATCTTCTTACTAGTTACTTTAATATTTGAAGAAGTAAGTCTTCTTAGTAAGTTAGGAGGTTGTTTAAAAGCTAATACCGGGTGAATATTAGAAAAAACATTTTCTCAAAGTATTTTATAATGAAAGAACTAAAAATTTTTTTTCTAATATTCACCCGGTATTAGCTTTTAAACAACCTCCTAACTTACTAAGAAGACTTACTTCTTCAAATATTGAAGTAACTAGTAAGAAGATCGGCATATTCAAATGCAAAGATATTCGGTGCAAAATTTGCAAACTATACCTTCAAGAAGTAAATAAGTTTAAAACATCTAACGGAACCATTTGGAAAGTGAAAAGTCACGTCACATGCAACAGCAAAAATGTAATCTATTACCTAAAATGTTTAACATGCAAAAAACAAACATATACAGGTAAAACTAATATTTAAGATTACGTATAAACGGATATATTTCTAGTTGCAGAACTGGCTTATCAACTGATCGATTTGACAACCATGTTTATACTTGTCAACGTGCCCACAAAAGTGTAATTGAACCTTTTCCCCAACTTTTCGTCTTTCTTGAGCTTAACAACGAAAGTTTTTTGTTATCATATGAAAAGCATTTGCACAAACAAAAACATGATACATTTAATTGATATTTCCTGTATATAATTACAATTCAATCTTTCACAATCAATAGTTACCTATAGCAACAATATAAAAATTAAGTTATTTTTGTTTTTATTACAAATATCTTGTATAATACCCAAAACAGCACTACTGATGATTAATTGAAAGGCCTCTAGTGCTTATAGTTTTAATATATATAAAAAATATTTGTATTGGTAATTTTGTTTGGTAATTATATTGTTTTCAATAAAAAAATTATGAGAAAAAAGAATTACTGGACTTTCTATTTGTTTCACTGTTCTGACTACTTTTGAATTTATATATATGTATATATATATATATATATATATATATATATATATATATATATATATATATATATATATATATATATAAATATATATATATACATATATTATTTTTATGGGTAGAATTCAAGAAATACGGCTGCGTATAATTTTTTTTTTAAATATATATATATTTTTTAATAATATATAATTATTTCGATGATTCGCTGATCTATCGTGATCAGCGTCATCAGGTATAATAAATAAAATAGTTACAAAGAAATCGTTATAGTAAAAACAAACCGTTAAAAAGATAACACTAAAAAGCCAAAATACAATGCAAAAAATTTTCTCAAATAACTGACGTCAGCAGATTTTATTAAAAAATGTTTTAGTTGTCACGTTATCACTGTCATCCCGATTAAGAACCACATTACCATTTCTCAACTCCTGTCGAACCCTAGCTTTGCATATTTCGAGTGACTCTCTGATTTTACGAGTTCAATATTCTGGGGCTACAGATAATGTACAATCATGTTTATACTTGTCAACGTGCCCAAAAAGTGTAATTGAACCTTTTTTCCAACTTTTCGTCTTTCTTGAGCTTAAGAACGAAAGTTTTTTGTTATCATATGAAAAGCATTTGCACAAACAATAACATGAAAAAAAAACAAAAAAAAAAACAAAAAACAAAAAAATAATAAAAATAAAAGTAGACTTGAGAATTCTAATAGTTTTGTAAATGAAGCTAAGCAATGGATAATAGATTCTAACGAAGTTCAAGTTTCATTTGATATAGTCAATTTATATCCATCCATACCCATTGACGAAGCAATTCCGGTTATTATTGATATATTGAACGCTGACATTGATGACTTAAAAACTCAAACTAAACTACTCTTGCAGATATTCACCAATTAATTGAACTTTCATTAAGTATATGCTATTTTTTATATGAAAACAATATCCGAGTAATACCTAATTCAGGTCCTATAGGTTTATCTAAAATGGTTGTTATGGCGGAAGCGTTTTTACAAAATATAGAAAGAAAGGCCCTTAACATAGCAATTGTTTATACATCCAAACCAAAAACTTTCAAGAGATATGTAGATGATTGTCACGCTCGCTTCGCTTCAATAAAACAACAACAAATGTTCCTGAACATTCTTAATGAACAACATCCTGCCATAAAATACACAGTGGAACTTGAAAACGACCTCAAACAACTCAATTTCCTAGATATTAATATTACAAACACAGGCTCTGGAGCTTATGAATTTCAAATACATCGAAAAGAAGCTATTACAAATGTTCAACTTAAACCTAACTCGAACATTAATCCTAACATTATTATTGGCGTTTTCAAAGGATTTTTATGTCGTGCAAAAAAAAAGAATTTGCTCTCAAAAACACCATTCTAAATAATATTACTATAGACTATTTAAAAAACGGTTCAAAAAACACCACATGTCAACCATTAGATACGCAACCCTTTATAAAACTACCTTGGATACCAATTATTGGTCCAAAACTTCGTAAAGAATTTCGAAAACAAAACATAAAGGTTATTTTCGCATCAACTCCCAATTTAAAAAATATTTTTTGCAACAATAAAACTAAACTAACACTAAACACAAACCCTGGCGTATACCAGCTAAAATGTTCATGCGGTTCGATATACATTAGTGAAACTAAAAAGATGGTGATGTCGAGATGTATTAAACAACAGAAAAACAGCTTAAAAGAAAAATGGTCCAGTTCGGGTGCAACTGAACATTCCGAAACATGCCATGGTAAGTTTGAATGGTTGCACCCCAAAACAGTATCTGTAGCCCCAGAATATCGAACTCGGAAAATCAGAGAGTCACTCAAAATAAGCAAAGCTAGGGTTCGACAGGAGTTGAGAAATGGTAATGTGGTTCTCAATCGGGATGACGGTGATAACGTGACAACTAAAACCTGAAGGCCATTTTTTAATAAAATCTGCTGACGTCAGTTATTTGAGAAAGTTTTTTGTATTATATTTTGGCTTTTTAGTGTTATCTTTTTAACGGTTTGTTTTTACTATAACGATTTCTTTGTAACTATTTTATTTATTATACCTGATGACGCTGATCACGATAGATCAGCGAAATATCGAAATAATTATATATTATTAAAAAATATATATATATTTAAAAAAAAGTTTATACGCAGCCGTATTTATTGAATTCTACCCATATTTTAACGTATAACAAGAAAATGACTTTCAAAGATTATTTTTATACATTTATTAAAATATATATATATATATATACAGGGGCGTCGTCTTGGAGGGGGTAGGAGGGGGAGTCTCCCCCTCCCAGAATATAAAAAATAGAAAAGATAGGAATTTCCTTGCCACGAGTTGGGGCAGTTGGGAAATCGGTGATAAAATCAAAAAATATTTTCTAGTTAAATAAAATCAAAATTTTTGCGAAAATCCATCAAAGATCTAATTCTTTTTTGACTTGGACAAATAAACTTTACGTTTATTAAACGGCTTAAGGCTGTATTCCACAGCTTTAAGTTTTTTTTCGCGCTTCTTTTTTTTGTTATCAACAATAAAAATGGCAGCTGCAAGTTTATGTTTGACTAAAAGCAGTTATTCATTTTTTTTCATACTTTCTACTTTGAAACGTGAATATTTATTTCCATGAATTGATTTTAACATTTCTGTCTTTATATAAAAGATATGATAGCATTTAAAATGATATGGTTCATTTTTTAATACAGTAATTTTATATAAAGCTTTTATCAGAAAGTATAAGAAAATAAATGCTAAACTCTGATATGAACGTTTTGTGCCTGTTATTACTTCCAATTATCATTATACTAAAGTAGGATCAGAATTAGGTTTGTAGGAGTAATATGCCAAATAAGAATATATAATAGGATTATTAGTCTTATTTTACTATGGTAAGACTCTTATACCTTAACACATTTATTAAGAGTGCTAACTTTTATAAACATTAAATCATTTAAAAAATACGGTAAATTATAGCAACGCGTTTGTTTTCCAGCACTAACTATGAAAAGCAAAAGATATATATTATAATGTTGCGTATGCAAAGCAGTATTTGATAACGACTATAAAACCAGTCATGAAAGATCCGTTCATGGTGGTTTGGTAGAAAGGTTCATATAAAAACAGTGGGCGCCCCAGAGAATTCTTTTATAGCCTCCTTAGCTTCAAAAAAACGAAAAATAGAACCTTCGAATGCTGGTAACGATGTCGAAGTGGATGATGAAATACAAAGTAGTGAGCATACAAAGTTAGACTTGATAATAATTGAAACATCAACTTCAACGTGTGGTATATCCATAGAAGAAGAAACAACATCTTCTGATAAAAAATTTGAATAGGACGCAAGTTCAAAAATCCAATAGACTTGCTCTAATAGAAGAGCAAAAAATAGAGGTGCAGAATTGAAAAACTGTCGAAGTTCTTATCGATAAATGCAAGACTTTGGGATGCCAAGGGCTAACGTTTAGGGAATCAGGCAGTGCTAATCAAGGTAACTTTGTTGCAGTTGTGAATCTAATCTCTCACCACAATCCCACACTAAAAGCCTGGATTGAAGATAGAGCCCTTCGTCCATATAGAGTTACATACACAAGTCCATCGTCTCAAAATAAAATGATTAGTTTAATTGCAACTGAATTAATGAGTAAGATCATTGATGAAATTAACAGCTCCAATTTTTTTTCCGTGATGGCCGACACTACTCCCGATATGTAAGGACGTTATGAGTATAGCTGTGAGAACAACCAGTGAAAACGATGAGATTCAGGAAAGGCTTTTGAAATCTGTCGAATGCACTGATAAAACTGGAAAAGGGATGACTGAGCTAATTTTATCTTCTTTACATAAAGAAGGCATTGACACATCAAAATGACTTTTCAGTCGTATGACTACGCGAGTTCAATGTCTGGATAATTTAAGGGAGTACAAAAGTATATAACAGAAGAAGTTGGCCATAATGTACCATACATAACTTGCCAAGACCACAGAACAAACACTGCTATTGAACATGCCTGCAATGTTAATACTTTAATACGAGAATTGTTTAATGTTCTCGAACAGTTTCATGTTTTCTTCACATCAAGCACAAAAAAATTTAGTCATTTAAAAGAAAAACTTGAAGACATTGACTGTGCAATACAGCTTGTAAACCTGTCTAGAACAAGATGGACCGCACGAGCAAAATCTGTTAAGGCTTTAAATCAGTGTTTAGAAAAGGTTATTGATCTTCCTCAGATCATCTAAAATAATAAGATTTTTGATACTAACACGAGAACTAAGGTAATGGGACTTCTGAAAAAAGTAACAACTTTTGATTTCATTAGTACTCATTTCTTCATGAAGAATATCATTAAGAAGATAAAAATATTACCAGAAATCTTAGAGTACTGTCAATGACATTGAAGTCCAAACTTCAATGTCATTGACAGTATTAATGTAATTGAAAGTACTGCCAAGTACATACAAAATATCAGTAACGATACAGATGCCATGAATAATTTGATTGAAAGTGCAGTAATATTTTCTAGGAAATAACACATTGATGCAGAAAACGATTACGAACGACACCATAGATTAATAGCAATGGAGATGAAAGCTTTTTACCGAAAAGAATTCAAAGAGTTCATATACTCTCTAGCCATGGGTTTAACCAAAAACTCGGCAGCATTAAAGGAAATATTTGCCCCTATCACCAAAGTTTTTAGTTTTCCGTTGAATAAAGATAATTTGAGAATTGAAAACTTAACAAAAGCAAACAAACTTTTTCCTCCTGGATACAAGGATCATATTCCAGACGTCCATGTGCTGAAAGGCCAGATAGAAATTTTGATAGATATCTGTTATTTAGAAGGTGATGAAGATTTGAAGTCATCAAGAATACTAGCCAATATGCTGAAAGACATTTTGTAACATGTTGTGAAGTTAAAGGATATACTGAAACAAGCCCATAAACTATGCATTTTTGTTATCACAGCTGCTTATGATGTAGCATCAAATGAGCGTTTTTTCAGCCAACTCAAGATTTTAAAATCACATCTGAAAACAACAATGAGTGACGAGAGATTGGATAGTCTTATGCTATTGAAGTGCGAAAAATAACTTTGTAAAGGAGTTAAACCCGAACATCTTGTTAAACGATGGGTTTAATTGAAGAAACGTCATATTAAAATCAAACAGTAGACAAAAAATGATAGACTGATGATAAAATATTGTGCGTATAAGTCTTGTAATAAAATAATATTTTCCATATTCCTTTGTATCCATTTCCGTAAAATTTTAAACTGCTATATATGCTGCCAGAATGGTTTGTAAAGTTTATTGGATTTGTAAATTGTGTTTTTTTGGACAGATACAATTTCACTATGAATGGATAAAACTTTTAGACGTTTTTTGAATTGAATATTTTGTATATATGTAAAGGAAGCCATGTTTTGTTAATAAAAGTTAATAAATACTGTTAATTGGCAATTCGTGAGAGTGAGTGCAGTGTAGTACAAGAATCAGAAGATTTTGTAAATAGGACAGAAATTAACTTCTTGAATTCTTGAATTATAAAAAACAGTTGTGAAAACTATGTGAAGCAGTTGGGAAAAACAAGGTCTCTTAACCCTCCTCCCCCCTGGAATTTTATCACGCAACGCCCCTGTATATATATATATATATATATATATATATATATATATATATATATATATATATATATATATATATATATATATATATATATATATATATATATATGTGTGTGTGTGTGTGTATATATGTATGTATATATGTACATGTATATGATTATTTTGCAATCTTCTTTCCCGAAAACTCGTATTTATTCCTCAATATTAAATACTGTTTAGAGCTTTTACACTCAACGTACAAATTTGTTTTTTTCCTTGATTACAAATATTATATTACACAAATATATAAACGGTATCGACTTTAGGCTTAAAATGGTTAAAATAAACTTATATAAAGCTAAATCAATGTCTTTTTATAAAAAAAAACAAAAAAAAAGAAATCTCATGTGAACAACTGTTCGTTTTAAGGTTAATTTAAAAGTGTATTTACTTGTTTTCATGCGATCATGCGCATTTTCGGACCTGTGAAGACTTCTATTTAATACTATGTTTTGTGCACGTGGAATAGCACTAAATTTCGTATAAATTGCACATAGAGATAACGGAGAATTTATGCTTACTAACGATTAAACATGTTTTATTTTTTAAGCATACCGTAAAATCGCCTAAACTCGGTTACTTACGTTTTGAACATTCATATCCTAGGCATTATACAACGGTTTTAATTTTTTTTTTGTATTATACAGACGACCACATCGTTAATTCATATTGTAAAAATAAAACTAAAATTCGATATTTTGTTTCTAATAAGAACGGCTAGTTTGACCGAACCTTCAGTAATCATCTCATAAGTTCGGTAACTGTATTGATACCGATTAGCACATCGCAATATTGCAAATTTAACATCTAATAACACGATATATTCATGCGGTTTCATCGCAATATCGCAAATATAACATTAAATTAACGCATAGCAATATATCACAATGTAACTAATTCAACATCAAAAATAATAAAAAATTGTTTTCTAATGTTGTTTCATAATAAACTTATCAAATAAAATTGTTGAACTCAGTTTTTAAAAAAGTTTTTTTTTTCTTAAATTAACAACTTTGATAAAAAAAAAATTAATAAAAAACAAAAACCATATTTGTTTGCTAAACAAATAAAACATTGTTTTAGCAAAAAAGTATATTTAGAAGACTCTTTAATATATCAATGTTAAATTTATCCTTATTCAGTGTTGCTTATTTAAACTTTTAAAAATATGCATTTAAAAGTTTTTACAAGCAAACGAATTATTTCAGCACAATTTATATATGCAAAAATCGATGCAATTATTATTTTTTTTATTGTATTTGGTTCACGTATATTTTTCGCAATGTTTCCCGATATTTCTGCTAATTATTTTTTATATCGCTTAGTGAAGCTTCGTTGCATAATCAATGACCGAAGTTACAGTATTTACGGTATAAAATTTCACTGATTTTGAAAAAAAAGAGTACCTAATACCTAATAATTAAAAACTATGTTTTTCAAATATTGATAACTTGGTGACTCTTAATTAGACTTGTGCTAAATAATTCTCTATGTTTTTATAGTCGCGTCTTATGTTTTTGCCGTATCGCAAAACGGTGGAGACTATTGGCTTCACTAAGCTGTATGCAAAAAGGTGCAAGTCACGCATCTAGTTATATTTGTATGTTATTGATTATGGATGTAATATAAAATTAAACAAATAAAACACACTTTGGGTATTGGGGTTTAAACCACGGATCCTACGTTTCTGAGGCAAGTGCTACCACTGCGCCACGGTTGTAATTCAAATGTTTGAATTTGTTACTCAAATGTCATTTTCAAATGTAATCTTCAACTATCTAATAGAAATAAACTACGCGCGTTTTTAGATTTGAAACCATTGTTATCAATCAGGTCATTTAGTTATTAATAATCAACTAATGAATATTTTCATTATTTGATTATTAATAACTAAATGACCTAATTGATAACAATGGTTTCAAACTTATTACAAGCTGACAAGATCAATCAGCTTATTCAATCAGCTGAAGAAAAATTTCGGAAGCTTGACTTGAGTCAAGGGAACTGGATTTATGTGCTGATTCTTCGGCTTTTTAACTCTTTTACCGGATTCTAAAATCAACTAGCTTGGTTTAAATATTTTTTTCCTTTTTTTTTTTAGTTTTTTCTACTTTTTGTAGCAATTGCAATTTTCTTTGTTATCTAACTAATTTATTGGCAACTTGTTTGTGTAGTTTATGCCTCTTGTGCTCAGCTTCCTCAAAACTTACAGCATCAGATGCCGCCATATTGTATTTGTCTGGCCGTTTTATTCTTTCATTTTTTTCTTTATTGCTTGCGAGAGGTGTTAGATGATCTTTGAGAATATTTAAAAATAAGTTGCTAACACTTAAGCTTCCTTGTTTGATAGCTAAATATAAAATCTTTACGCTTCCCAACAAAACTTTTCGATTTTACAATCGGCTGATTTTAGGTAACTCAGGAATATTGGTTACATTGCGTAAAACAGTATTAGGTTCTTGAAATAGCGAGTAATAATCTTCATCTTCAATCAAATGACACATTGTTCTACTTGCTATCTTTTCAGATGTAATTTTGGAACAATCTATCTAAACTCTTCTACTACTTGGCTTCACCATTTTTGTAAACATTAACGTTTAATAGTTGAAAAAATGACATTTATAAGCCTGCAAACGCCAAAGTATTATATTACTTAAAGAGCTGATTTTTGTAATTCTAAGTCAATGAGCGAAACATGACTGCCAAAAAATAGAATCTTAAAGCCTTAAAGTTTATTAAAATGAAGCAAAAATACTGCTTTAAACCATGTTAGAAACTGGTCGGATTCCTTAAATCCTGATTTACTCGTGTTGTAAAAAACATTTGCTTATTGTTTGTTAGTGATAATTTTTTTATGCCATTCTTACAAACAACTTTGACTTTAACTTGGTGAAATTGTACACCCGACTCATCATAATCGAAAACATGATGCGATTTTTGATCTAGATTAAGATTGAATGCTTAAGTGCTTAAGACTGAATTAGCCGTAGCGCAGTAGTTAGAGTTCTGACTCAAATGGTCAAGGCCAAATGGTCCTCGGCTCAACGCCTGCACTTGCCCAATAGGCAACATTGGTAAGGAAGAAGACGTGAACTTCCTAGTTAAATGCTCTTATGTGGTGCTTTGTAATTAAGACCGTAAGTATTTCTGGAAGCACCTTAATAACCACAAAAAAAAAAAAAAAAAAAGATAAACTTCTTCTACTTGTTGTAACTAACCGTCTAATATTTTTGGTTGCATAGATACTGCTTAGAGATGTTCATTTTTTTTGTCATTTGAATTTTCTTACACGGTATTGCAAATAGGTGGCACAGATATCATATTTATATACAAAATTTTTTTTCTTCTGGTGGGAATGATCTGCGCTACTGCTTTAAAGTTTTATTTTTTGATATTTTTGATCAATTTTATATCAAGTTTTGACTGTTGGTGCCAAAAGTAGCCATATTCAAATTAATTTAATATTTTACTAATATGTCAGTTTTAGTCCTAATAAACAAATATGAAATAGTGTATTTCAATTTTGTACATATAAGAGACCTCTCTATTTGGAATCGATTTTGAATATATAAGAGATCTATCTGGTTGAAATCAGTTTCGACATATAAAAGACCTATCTAGTTGAAATCAGTTTAGTACATATAAGAGACCTATCTAGTTAAAATCTGTTTTTTACACATAAGAGATCTATGGAACAAATTTCGAAAAATCACTAAAATATGATCTTTTAATGAAATGGATCGATAAAAAAATTTCAAAGCAATTTTTTTAAAATGAATCTTAATCTTTTTTAAAAATTAAATCTTAAATTGGTTGTCTTAGAAACATGATGAGGATTTTACAAAGTGGTACCACAAAGGTCAGCTTCACCTCGAGTAAGAGGATGAGAGGATGCGGAGCAATAAAAACTGACTGTGGAACAATTAATGTTAAAGCCATGGCATGGCTAACTCCTTGTACGCAATTTTCAACTGTTTCCCTAGTTTTTTCCAAACATTCTTCATTTGGAGTATATCTTGTAGCTTCATTTTACTCTTGGCGCGCTCCACATTGTCTTGAATGAGTTTTACTGCTTAATCGGATGAAGTCATCAACAGATTTGAAAATATCCTGAAAGTTCATTCCAAAAGATTTGAGAAAGTTTCATCCAAATGCGTTTTTCCGTGCTCTGCCTCAGAATGATAAAGGTTTATTATGAGTCTTTAGAAACATATGCAGAAAAACACTAGAAACATCTGAAAGAACTGCTCTGATTCCCGCAACTATATAATTGTTGCGTTTATCTCTTTCCGTCGGGTTAAAAATCTTTGCCATATTTTCCATATCCTTGTAATTCTCAATGTCAGAAGAGGCTAGCAAATTACAACTGTAGTAGAATGGTAGTATGGTTTTCCTATGGTTTTAGATGAACTTTGGCTGCAAGCTCAAAGTTAGCATTGTGACATATCTCCCAATAGTCCCTCTGATCCTATATAAATTTTTTGATTTGTTATTCAAATTATTAACATTTTTATTATTATGGTTGTTTATTAATTTAATAAATTAGCAGTAGAAACTGCATACTCGCTTGTCAGAAACCATGGAGCCCAGAATAAAGAAATATAATCAGCCATCTCTTTAAGTTCTTTGATAATGTCTTCACTCAAAATAGTGAACTGTCTGATTATAAGCAGCTGTAGCTTAAACCTCATGAAGTAAAGAGCATAGCCCATAAGGCGTGCATGCGAAATAGCCCAATTTTGTAAATTCTGTACCTGGCGTGGTGTGGTGTGGTGGCGTATTCTTTATTAAGATACACAACCACAAGCTTAGCTATGTTATTGTGTTCGCCACGTTTATCCAATGTCTAAATAAAAACAAGGAATAATAATATTTTTGGAAACAGTAACATAGTTGTAACAATGAGTTATGTTTCCTTTTATTCAACTTTAATTTACTTAGTATTTCCCATGAACTTGATTCCAGTGCTCTTTCAATAATTTAAACAATGGGTTCTGGGGACCAACAGTTTTTTTAATTGCCACAGCATCATAAAAATGCCTAATGTGAATTTCACCTACGTGATACCTGAAAGTCAACATAAGCAATTTTCGGCTATGAAATTTTGCCAACGTTGTGCATGCTCCTTTGAGACAACCAGTTTTTGAAGCAGTAGTGTGAAAGCATAGACCAAGAAGGAACTCACCAGTTTGAAAATAGTTCAATAACTTCTGAATTGCTGAAAATTGGGTCTCTCTTGTTGCATGGTCCAGACATGACACACCAACAAGATGAGTCTCATTGTCGCATCTTATAAGGACACACATAAGGTCTTTTGTATCATCTGTTGCATCACTTAAGTCTTTAATGATTTTTCCATCAAAATGTAAAACAAGTTTTTGGGACTATTTCTCTTATATTAAATATCAAAACAGCTGCATCCTCCCGTATGATTTTATCAAGATTCTGTGACCAGAGCTGAGGGACAAAGTAATATCACCAATATTTCCACCAGAACTGGTAATAACAGAACTATTAAGTGCATTTGGATAATTGTAAAAATTACCAATTCCAAATGCAGTTCTTTGCAGTTCATTCCAAATGCAGTTCTCAGCAATTTTTGACACATTATCCTTAGAGAGAATAAGTACCAGACCTTTATCAGCTTTCTTCTTTTTAGGTTAACGGATCTCGAAATCTTTTTTAAAAGAGCAGTAGTAGCTCTGTGGTTAATGCTTACCTCAAAAGTTAGAGATCCGTGGTTTAACGTCGACTCTAGGGAAGTTTTATAACATCGGTATGGAAGAAGACTTGAACTTCCTTTCAAATGATCTTCCGCAGTGCTCTATGGACTTTTCGGGACACCTAAAGTAAATAAAAAATTTAATCAGTACTTTCAATATCACAACGATCAAAAACTTACTTGATTATCAGGTAAAAAACATGCTGATCTTTTTGCTTCTTCATGTACAGAAAAAGTTTACTGACACTTCTTTGATTTGACTTTCTCACTGAATTGCTCAAAACAACCATCAAGTTCTTCCGTCACCTCAAACATTATTCTTAGACAAAAGAATTGCCTAAAAATGTATTAAAATATTGAACTTTAATTTTTTAAATTTTAAGGTTTTTTGGAAATTCTAAAATAATTTATGTAAGCTGACTAATTATTAAATACTATTTCATTTTTTGTTAATGAAGTTTACCTAGTTACTATGGGAGGTTTTTTTCTCACCTTACTTGATGGATCCTCTTAGTGCTAATTGTTTAAAAAAGCCCTAAAACCTTCAAAAAAAGTTGAACTCAAAAATTTAAAATCTTTGGCGCGAATAGTAGTCGTCTTCCAAACAAGCAAAATAATCTTGCCGACAGTTATTATTTCTCGATAGTTTTAATAGTACTTTAATATTATTTAGACATACTGTGTAATAAAATTCCAACATGAATGACAAAATGGATTTTCCTGCAACTGGCTTGCTATAATCGAATTTTGTTTTTATATATATTTTTTAAAACCTTAGTATCACAATTTAGATGGCTTACCGTTTTTTAAGTTGGTTTATAAGCCAGTTTGATTGGATTTTTTTCAAATATTTCTTAACCAAAGTCAAAATGTCTGCATTTGTCTAGTGAAAACCAATTTTTCCTTTAAGCTTCAAAAGATCAACAAAAATTACTTCATTGGTTTGGCTCATATTCTTGGTGCACCAACAATTTATTTTTTACATTTATCTTTAAGTTTATCATAATTTGCAATGAAGGACTTCTTACGGTCTCATTTTACCAAAATCTTAAGCAATTGTAACAGCTCCTCTTTTGCTTCATTTTTAGTAAATTTAGCAACATGCGTTTCCAGAGTAGAAAAAATGTAGCACTTATTTAACAGCGTACCCAGCAAACATTGTTGTAGTGTAAGGATTTGCGTCTTGCAAAGAAAAGTCTTGTTATTCACTTTTAGCAAGACAATACGAGACAAAACAAGACTAATTTGCACAAGACTGAATTTGTCTAAAACAAGAAATATCAAGACTTTTCTTGTTATTCTTTTTAACTATATTAGTATTGAAATTATTATTATTTTTTTTCTAGTTTATTTTTATTCTAGTTTTTTCTAGTTTTTTCTGTAGCTGGTAGAATCACTAACAAGTGTGAATTGCACACTTTGGCAGCCTTATCAAATATCAAGAAAAGTTTCATAAATATGTGTAATTTGTCACTTATGTATTGTATCATAAACATTTTTAAACTTCTTCAAGGATTTTGCGTTGACAGCTCCGATGCATCTTTTAGACCAATAAGTATTGGTCTTGGTTTTTCATGAATTACTTGATTTCAGTCTTTTAATGAAAACTGGCTGAATTTGCAGAACCAAAATCTTCTGAAATTTGGTTTACTTTATCTATGTCTTGTGTAGATTTTTCTTTTGAGTTTGATTTTTGAAACTCCGGCAATCCGAATATAACAACATTTTTAGACCTCCTTTCCATCTCTTTCTGTTAATTGATTGTAGCATTTATAGCTATTAGTTGTTCTATTGATGCTTTATTTCTTGACACGATTTCACACTGATGCCCAGTTATGAATTTCTGGAACACCCTAAGATATAGTTTGTTGTCTCCAATTTTTATTTTTAAATTATTTATTTCTAAATCTTGAATTTCAATATTTTTTGTTGTTGCGCCTTAATTAATTTTCTGAGATTTTCAATTTCAGCAAAAAGTTCTGCTTTAACCGTTTCAAGCCGACCTTTTTGAATATTTGTCACTATTTAATTTATCCCTTGGGATTTGATGCAGTTTTGTTATGATATTGTTTGATACGGTTAAATACAGACGTAAATTTCAATAACTTCAATTAAGAAAAAAATTACGAAAACTTCCGTCAAGTATGTTTAACAATGAAAAGCACTACGCAAGTTTATTTATTTACTGCAATGAAAACAAAACACTGCAAAAACAGTATAAACTTACTGAATTATTGGTATTAAAAGTTTCATTAACTGTAAAATTGTAATCTTACATTGAACTCTTTTTCAATACAAAACTGATCTGGTTAAATAAACACTTCTTACATCTGCAGAAGGAGAAGTCTTCTTTTTTACTTGTCTGAGAAAAATATTATAAATTTCATCAAATTTTCGGAAATATAATTGCAGCATGGCTACGATTTCTAAGATTGCTTCAAAAAGTTAACCTTGTGCTAGAGTTTTTTAAGCTGATTGAATCATGAATTTCCAGTCTACTAGCAACCAATGCAAAATACGAACATTGTTAACGTTTGTCTAAATTTTGATTAGAATTATAAGTTGGTGATCATGCACTATAAAAAGTAAGGGTTCTTATCGGTTCCTTAAAGAACTTTTTGGTTCTTCATGTGGCTCTTCGGTTCTTCAAAGAACTTACGGGTTCTTATTGCTGCATTTCGGTTCTTGAAAGAACCTTCGGGTTCTTAAGTTGCGTAAACGGTTTTTCAAAGAACCTTTGGGTTCTTTTACAATGCTTTAAAGGTTTTATGAATAATTTACTCGATCCAAAAATTGTTAAAAGGTTCTTTAAAAAACTCACGTGTTCTTATCCTTATATTTCGGTTATTTTTTCAACACTTGTAAGTACTTTTTATTTATTATTTTTTCAATCTCTCTTTGCATGTGCAAATTTCAAATGTATGTGCTAGTCAGCTGATTATAAATTTCATAGACTATAAAAAATTCTTTGACTTTTTTAGTTTTGTTAGGTAATCTAATGGGTACCTATAAGTACCTGTTAGATTACCTAACAAAATAGAATTTCAGGCCATACTTTGAACTTCTTTTGATCAATAAGATTACAATACTATAGTATAGTAACCTAATTGATCGAATAATATACTATATAGTATAGTATATAGTATAGTATATATACTATATAGTATAGTATATAGTATAGTATATACTATATAGTATAGTAACCTAAAAGTTCAGAGTATGGCCTGAATTTCTTGTGATCTATTTAGCTATAATCTCTTTTCTGCCCTATACTATTCACTATAGTATAGGTCAGAAAAAGATTACCTTATGGGTAAGGTAACCTTATACAAATTATTAGGTAACCTAGTAAAAAAAATTATAGAAAAACTTAAATTTATTTCAAATAATAAAAAGTAACGGATAATGGAACCTATTATTCTTATTAAATAGGCCTTTGACTTTTTATTTATTAGTTATTATTAAAAAATTTATGTTGCAGAAAAATTAGTATAATTAAGGAAATTTCAGTGAATTTGGTTTGGAAAGTAGTTAGACGCTCTGCATTTAAAGCCCTAAAAATTTATAAATGTGTGTATACATATATATATATATACATATATATATATATATATATATATATATATATATATATATATATATATATATATATATATATATTTATATATATATATATATATATATATATATATATATATATATATATATATATATATATATATATATATATATATATATATATATAAATGCAGCATTTGACGCTACTGATGACATATTGATTTAGGGATAGGCGAGGGCTTCAGTACATACATTGACTGGTTTAGGGAAAACCCGCAAGGAAATTGGTAACACATAGGCAAAGGATTTGGGCTGGGGCAGGGATCAATATTTTTCATTTTCTTTGTTTTTCTTCTCTTTTTTTTTTAAGAATTAAAGCGCAGTTTTTGTGACATTATGATGCATTTGTATATATATTGTATATAAATGAGTTATATACAATATATATACAAATATATACAGTTATATATATATATATATATATATATATATATATATATATATATATATATATATACAATTATATATATATATATATATATACAATTATATATATATATATATACAATTATATATGTATATACAATTATATATATATATATATATACAATTATATATATATATATATATATATATATATATATATATATATATATATATATATATATATATATATATATATATATATATATATGTATATATATATAACTTATTTGAAAAATAATTATAATACTCATTTAACGTTTTGTTTATAAATGGCTTCAGCAATATCCATTAAATTTGTTTTTTTTCATTTGTAGCGATTTTCATGGCTACTAATGATGTTCCAATACCATTCTTTAATTGGACAGTTAATGACACTTGTAACTATTTGGACACAGTAGACCTAAGTGTTTTGAAACCAAAGTTTGTTGGTTAGTATTTATTAATTATTCTAATTTATTTTTTAGATTAATTTTTGAAATGTCGAGTATTTCAAGTTTCATCTGCTCTTTTTGTCAAGTTAAAAAGTTTATTTTAAGTAAATATTTGACTCACCTTCAGATATGCCACGAAGCTGACGATAATTTTACTGTAGCTTGTGGGCTTGATGGTTGTTCTTGTACATACAACACAATAAAAGGTTTAAGACAACACATGCGGATAAAACACAATCAAATATATTATGCTGACAGAAACAAGACAAATGTTGATGAAAGTTTGCATTCATCTGTTAATGAAAACTTAGAATTACTTAATTGTAATTTTGACAATGAACTAGCAAGTTCAACACTCAATCAACCATTTAACAGAGATATTAATGATTTTGTTCTTAAACTGCAAAAACATTGTGCAATGTTTGTGATTGGTTTGGGGCAAAAACATTCTATTCCAACAATTGTTCAGCTTGAAATCGGTAATGAAGTTCATGCATTAATTAATTACTTTTCTTCTAATTATGCGGATTGTCTTAAAAAATACTTGAGTAAAGCTGGTTTTACTCTTGATCCTAATGATGGGCTTTTTGAAATATTAGAAAATGAGGCTTTGTTAGACAAAGTCTTTTCAGTTGTTAGTTCTGAAGGAAAAACTTTTACTTATTGTGAATCAAATTTAGGTTTTGTTGCTCCATTGCAAATTGAAATACAAGCCGGTGATGATAAACAGATAATTAATGATTGAAAAAAGGATAATGGAAATGGTTCAACCAGCATTACACAAATTATTGCTCAAATCTCTTCACAAATTACAACAGACACATCACCAACTATTAGCAGTACCGGATGCTTAAATAATCAAAAGAAATTTTTTCAATATATTCCTATCTTAGAAGTAATTAAGAAGTTTGTTCAACATAATGATATTTGGGCTTCTATTCATAGAGCAAATGAGAATGAGGACCAAACTAATGATTTGCTGTGCTCTTACGCAGATGGCAACATTTTTCACAAACATGCTGTGTTTTGTAAGAAGAAGCATGCATTGCGTATTCATATGTATATAGATGAGTTTGAGATGTGTAATCCAATTCGATCACACCGCTCCACACATAAGCTTTGTGCATTTTATTTTTTTATAGGTAATTTAGAACATAAGTATCACTCTCAATTAAAGTATATACACCTGTGTCTTTTAGTTAAAGAAAAATATATAAAACAATCAAAAACATATGCAGAAATATTAAAACCTTTAATATCAGACTTGATTGAATCGTGTTTAAATGGCATTGCACTAAATATTAATGGTGAGAATTTACAATTGTATGGTGCACTTGCAACTATATTAGCCGATAACTTGTCAGCTCATGCACATGCTGGCTTTAGATGTGCTTTTAATTCTGGACACATTTGTCGCTATTGTATGTTACAATATGAAGATAAAGAAAAACTTCTGCAAGAAACTGTTTTAACATTAAGAACTGAAACTCTCCACAAATATCATTTGCAAGGTATCAATGCTGGAATAAGTGGACGTGTATATGGAGTTGTCAAGAGATGTCCGTTTTTAGACCTGTCATATTTTAAGTTAACTAAATCATTTCCTCCAGATTTAATGCATGATTTACATGAGGGAATTATTCCTTTGATCCTAAAATTGTTAATAAGTAATTTACATTGTGATGGAATTGTAACTGTTTCTCAGCTTAATTATGAGATTGAAAACTTTAAATTTCTAAAAATTGATAAAAAAAATAAACCAATTATTATTCCTTTGACAGTACCATCTGGTACTGGAAATATTGTTGGCAGCGCATCTGAAAAATTTAATCTTTTTTATTTTTTAACATATTTGATTGGGGATCGAGTTCCTATAAACAACAAGCATTGGAAACTCTATCTATTATTACGTGATATTGTAGATTATTTAATGTGTTACAAAATCTCCAGGACTGTTTTGTCATACTTTGCAGCTGCTTGTAGAATCGTTTGTCCAAACATTTGTTGAAATATTTCCAGGAAAGTTGACACCAAAATTGCATTTTTTGTTGCATTATCCTCGTTTAATTAAAGATTATGGTCCTCTTCGTTATTTGTGGTGCATGCGCTTTGAAGCAAAGCATCAATATTTTCAAAAACTGGCAGGTGCAGTCAAAAATTTTAGAAACATAGCGTATATCTTAGCAAAACGTCATCAACTTCATCAATGCTCGGAGTTAGAAGCTTCCAACTTCTTGAAGGAAACCACATAGAGTTCAGGAGAATGTTCAATTTATTTTAATAATCTCTCGGAATGTCATCGCTCCAAAATTATTTATTTTTTTGAAGTTTCAAATTTCAGTGATTCAAAGATTTTATGGAAGTGCAATATACTTACCATTGACTCTGTTAAGTATAAGATTTATGATGTTGTGTTGGTTAGAACACTGCATGGAGAAAACATTCCCCTTTTTTTTAAGATTATGTACATTTATAAATTAAGAGAAAGTTGGATATTTTAACATATTTAATGAAAAATCATTAAATATGTTTTAGAAAAATGTTGTTTTTTTTTATATTGATTTTCATAATTTTAGTTTTTCTTTATTACTGAACTTAACCAAATTTTTTTTTTTTAATTATTAATAATTGGGACTATAAAATACAGTTTGATTTTCTAATAAACTTGATTTTAATAGCCGCTAATATTGACGGAGAAACCCTAGAAGGATTTACAGAATCGATGGTAGGCGAAGTATGCAAAGATGACTTCAGGCTAAGAGTAAAACTTTTGAAAGCAATAGCAAAATTAAAAAAGCCAAGGTATTGTAATTTAAACATATAAATTCATAATGTATGGTTTAATCAAGAAAAGGTTCAATCCTTCTTTGTGTTATCTGCACACTGTGTATGATTATTTGTTAATTATAGAATTTTACCAAATTACTAGTACATCAGATGTTATTGTAAATCTTGGTGTCAACAAACAAAATGATGCCACCAATGTTGTTGTAGCAGTCAATAATGACAGACTGTCATCCTTTGGTAACTGGCCTATCAGGTATCCTCTGTCTTCATTTCCGAGACGAGTTCAAGATGCATTAAACAAAGAGGATAAAACAATAATTTGTGCTGCACGCACATGTCTCCGTACACAACTTATATAGTCATTATTTGAGGATATTACCTCAAAATACACATGGTGAAAAAATTATGTTCTAAATATTACTGTTTTACTTTGTGAGAAATATTTGCATTTACTATGGTTGGTAAAGTTTGACTAAACTTGGTGTAGGTTGTTGTTTTGAGATATATTGTTATTACAATTTGAGACAGTGTTGAATTGCTTATAATTTTATTTTTTCATAAAATTTTTTAATCATTTATGATATTTTTTAATCATTTATAATATTTAGGTACCCAAACAGCATGCAATATTCAGGAGTAATTGGTGCTTTATGTGCAAAGTTTAGTTACTTGTGTGATTACACGATGCCAGGTTGCAGAAAAAATGGTTCAGCTAGTGTAAGTTTCTTGAATTATTAAAGATTCTACATATTTTATTTGTAAAAGAGTTAAACAATTGATTTATTTTAAGGTACAGCCTAAGTAACTTGAAAAAATTTAATAATAATGTTGAATAGTTGGTCAAAATAAAATTTATTTTTAATTTTATTGCACATTATTATTTTGCAGTAATATTTTAAAATGTATTTAGTCAATACTGCTAGAAAGTTTAAAAAATAAATTTAAAAAAGAACGAATACCATTGGTTAACAATGAAGATGTACTTTTGGCAAAGAAAAAATTTGGAAGAAAAGGATATGGAAAGAAACACAAAATTGTTGAAGACAGCAAAATAGTTGAAGAAATCGAAAGTACACCCAGACAAATTCGAGTAACAGTATGAATTCATTTGCATATATTTTACTTTATTTTGTTAAAATTGTTGCTTAATTTAAATTAGTTGCAATTAAAAGGTAATACAGTAGTGTTTTTTTCAGAATTCATTTCATATAACAGCCTGGTTTTAAAGAATATTTATATATAACTTATTTGCTTCATGTATTTTGTTTCTTTCCTATTCTAAATGGCAATAAAAAACTAAATAATCAAATTAAACAAAAATTAAACTTAATTTAATAGCAACTATAATTGCATATTAGGGTGTAAAATATTAGGGTGTAAATGTGTTGAAACTCATTTTTTACTGCTACAGTTATAATATTAAAGTTTTACTTTATTTTGTCTTATTTTTTATGAAACATGAACATTTTCAAGTATTAAGTTCCCTATTTATCCCCAAGTTGCGTTGTGAATAAAATTGTTTTTAAAAAAATAAACTTTTAACTAACTGCAACCTATTGTATTTTCAAAGTACCTAAAAATTTTAATTTTATTTTTCTAAAAAATAAATTAACCCTGATTTTGTTTATTTGTATCTTATTTTTTATTTATTTTTGTTATAAATAAAATTGTAATTCCTAGTATAATAGATTAAGTTCATTTTTTATATTTTCTAAGTAAAAATAATTTGCTTCATTGTTGTTTAATCTCCATAGTACTTTCCACTAATGGAGGATGAATTTGAAGATGAGGTTAGTACAATGCTTTTGTTAGACGAAATGCTACACGAATCTTCAAAGATGCGTCCAAATTATGAAATGATGTTAGATAGACAAAAAAGAACATGCACTCATAGAACAAAAGATATACAAAATAAATCTACCATTGACATAATGGCTGCATATCCTTGGATGAGTCTACCAAAACTGGTATATTTATTTTACTTTTGCTGTAACTTACTCCACATAAGCCTTTGGTGTTAAATTTAATTTAATCCCCCCATCCTCCTGGAGACGCCACTGACTGCATTAATAATAAAAATATTTTTAATCTTTATATTTTTAGGCTGTTTTTAGTTTTATAGTATGTAACAATATTTTTTTAAAAGTTGAATCTTCAAATACTGTTATAGTTTTTTACAAATTATAGATTTTGGCTGAAGTCAAGATTCTATTTAATAAAGACTTGGATAGAGAGCTCCGTGTATCATTAGCACGTATTTCAAGTAGGGTGTTGGATATTGTAGGCAAGAAGCAAGATCTGTTGCTTTCAAGTATTCTTACTACAATAGAAGGCGAGAAAGATGAAGTAAAAAAGAAAGGTTTAGTTTTTTTTAATTTTAATTTATAAGTTTTTTTAACCAAATCTAACGTACCCAAATTATGCACTGTAAACATTCATATATCAAGATTTCAATAATTTAAAAACTTGCATTTATCTTGTGACCTTTTGTGTGTGTGTTTGTGTGTGTGAAAGTCGGGTAAAAACTCTTTATTTAGCATAAACAGTTTTTAGTCTCTAGATAAATAAGAAAATAGTGTCATTTTTTTAAATATTTTATAGAAATACTTATTTAAAATAATTACTCTACGTAAATAAATACTCTATGTGAATCATAAGGTATCCTTTTAACAAATATTTGTAGATATAAGTAATATCTAATCCGCGACATTTTTTTAAATTTTAATTGTGTTTTTAGAAATGATGATGAATACTGCCGTTCTCATGCTTCCACGGTTATTCAAAGGAGATTGCAGCGACCATTTATTCGTTGCGGGTAAAATGCCGGTAGTGAATTCGCCAACCATTGTGTTTGACTTTGAACAAAAAAATATGGCAACATCAAACATTTAGCATGTTTGATCGGAGTTCATTACCTGTATAATGCGAAATATCATCCAAAAATTTCAAACACGCTAAAATTTGTGCAACATGCATTAATTGGTTTGTCAAGTGAAAGCGACGACATCCCAATGCCTGTACGCCGTCTTACAAACCTTTTAATGAAATGAACTTATTTATTTTTGCTATAAATTTAATAATAGATTTATTTATGTATTAATTGTGTTAATTAATTCTACAAATTATTCTAGTAATAGCAATTCATTGTTTTTTCATGAAAACAAATCTTAAAATGCTTTTCCCATATAGTTTTTTGACGCATCTTTAGCAACCTTTAAAAATTGATTTCTAATTGTGTCTAAAATAATCACAACAATATGGTAGGTTTATTAGAACCTTACAGGGTTCTAATGGTTTAGGCTGACGGGGCACTCTAAAGGTTCTTCGCTAAAACCTAATATAAGGTTTTAGTAAAGAACCTTTCCTTAAGGTTCCACCAAGAACTCTTCTTTAGGGTTCTTGCAAAGAACCTTAAAAAAAGGTTCTTATTTGAACTTTTAGGGTGCCCCGTCAGCCTAAACCATTAGAACCCTTTAAAGTTCTTCGGAGCATACCCTTGTTCGGAGAGTGTGCCTCGTAACCATTATAAGTTGGTGATCATGACTGAACAGCTTTACACAGTTTTTCATATAACTATAATAAAGGGTTTTGAATGTATTTAAATTTTTCGCACCCAGAATATCTTGTGGTAAACGGTCCCATTTGTTCACTATTTTATTTGTAAAAAAAATTATGTCAATCTTTTATTTTTTTGCTTTGTTGTCTACATATTCTACCATTGTACACTCTTGTAGTTGAATTTTTTTATAATTATAAGAAGATTGTACCAAATAATTACATCTAAGTTATTCATAAACCTGTATAGTTGTACTTTATCGGCCCTCGACCTTCTATTTTTAATGTAGAAAGATTAATTTTATTTATTCTATTTTCGTATAACAAACCATTTAAACTGTGGATACGAGTTGCTCTTTGTCGGACAAGTTCGATCATTTTGATATATTTTTGTAAATGTAGATTCCATAAAGACCAGTTCAACAAATCACCAATAATACCATATTCAGCTAATTTTATACACAATCTTTTATGCGGCACAGTATCGAATACCTTAGCAAAGTTTAGAAATATAATGTCAACTGGAATATTATTGTCAAATGCTTCACTGACAATATCTAATGTTTCTAGTAAGTTTGTACAACAACAATTTTTTACAATCTCAAAACCATGTTGATGCACTGAGATAAAATTACTATTGTTTAGATATTTCATTATTTCATCTCTGATAATACTTTCCATGACTTTTCATTCAATTGATATTATTAAAATTGGTCTATATTTAGCAGATTCAAATCTGTTACCTTTCTTATACAATAGCGTTATATTTGTATGTAACCATAAGTTTGGTAGAGTTGCACTTTCGAATTGTGGATTAAATATTAACTCTAATGGTGTACATAAACTATGTGAGCATTCCTTTAATATTCAATGTTGTACTTTATCAACACCTGTTGATTTATTTGTATTTGACTTTTTTAGTTTTGTTTAAATTATTAATTTCTTAAATTTTGGGTTTAGACAGCTTAGAAAGGTTTTTTTTCCAAATAATGGAATATTATTGCTATTTTTGATTATGAAGACTTACCTATAAAATGTGTTTAATGTATTGCATATGGTTTTACCATCTGTTGTAACATCACCATTTGTATCTCTTATGGCTCTAGTAGTATTTTTTATTTTGGTTTTACTGTTTATATAAGAGTATATATATTTACTATTAGATTTTAATTTGTTTAGTTGACTAAACTATGTTCATGCTCCATGTTTGCTTTTTTAGTATCTTTTTTTAATATCTTATTAGGGTTGTTGTAATTTTTAACATCATCTATATTTTTTAAACCTGCAGCTTTAATTTTGTGTCATAAGTGCCTTTTAACTTTAGTTTTAGGTCTTTAGTCAATCATAATGATTTTATCTTTTTAACATTTTGGTTGTTTTGTTGAGTTTGAGGAATAAAGATTTTGCAACCTTTTTCATAGATTGTTAACCATCTTAAATACCTTTCATCAACGCTTAAGATTTCAAACTCTTTTTCCCAAATTTAATTATTAAAGTATTAATGTAATTCTTTATATTCATCTTTGTTGAACAAATGTTTTGTTTGATATTCTTTATTATTGGTATTAAAATATATTTAAAATTACAACGTATTTAAAATTCAATACACGATGGTCATGTTCAAAATTACCAAAGGGTGGTGTATCTTCTAACATATAAATTCTGTTACAAGATTCACTTAATACTAAATTTAGAACAATTTTTGATTGCCTAACATCTTTTTTAAAATTTGGTAAAATTGTATTTTTGAATATGTAATTATGTTTAAATTATCCATAAATAACTGAGCTGATTCATTTTTTTGTACTATTGTACGCATAATTTCTTCATTTCATTATATCATATAAAAGTTAAAATCACCGCATATCAGAAAACCACTGTATTTCTTGCTGTTTACTAAATTTGATGCATACTTTAATGATTTGACCATCTTTTCACAATAAAACAAACTACTATCTGCAGTACGGTAAAAAACAGCTACATAATATGATTTATATTACAAAAAATATTGCTTTAATATCCTCTTTTGCATTTAAATTTTCATAAATTATTTCATATGACTTTAAATTGTTGGTAACATAAATACAAACACCGCTAACTTTACTTTGTTTACCTTCTATGTTAGTTGATGAGCCATCTGTCCACCATGTCTCACATGCCATTATAACTTGTGGTTTTTTGTTTCTAGCTTCTATAATGAAGTATTGATGTTTGATGTTTACCGATGTTGAATTGGTGTACCAGCATGACAGATGTGGTTTTTCATCACTGTTTTTTATGTTTTATTTGAGTTTTTTTTTTCTTCAATATTATTGATTTTTGTAGTTTTTCTTCACTATTTTTAATTTTTAAGTTTTTTCTTCAACATTTTTAATTTTTTTAGTTTTTTTGGGTTGTATATTTTAGCAACTCTGTACGCTCTGATACCATAACGAAAAAGCTTATTTAAAGTATCTACTTTAAATAAGCTAAACCAAGTATCTACTTTAAATAAGCAAAATCAAGATTTAACTTTTGTTAAATCTTGATTTTGCGCATTTCTTTGAATAATAATTTCCTTCGTTAACTTTCTTTCAGCTTCATTTTGATTTGGTGAAATAAAAATATTTTTAAAAGTACCGCTGTTTCTCAATCGGGTTCTTGCTGCACATAAAACTTGTATTTGTGCAATCTTTATTTTTAAAACTGGACTAAGACAGAACTAGGTTTAGTTGCGCTTTCAACTCCTAGTTTTGATCTGAATCCGTAGAACCAGAATCAGTTGAAATATTTTTTTAAAGCCAAACTGTTAGGTATATAGTATATTACTTTGGTCAAAATATCTAAATATTCTATTATATATTAGCTTTAATTTGGTATATAGTATACTATTTTAGTCAAAATATTTAAATATTACTATTATATATTAATTATAATATAATTAAATCTCATTGCTGTTAATTCAAAAAACTTAGAAGATATTAATTAACATTGAAACTATAAATAACTTAATAGACGGTGTAGTATCATTTGCTCTTATTCTTGGTATTAAACCAGTCACAGATTGTAATCTGCACCACCGATTTATAATACTTTCATAATGCTTGATTAAAACCAAATAATCAGGATGATTTTAATATGCACATAATTTAATGTAAAGAATTTAAATGAGTTTTATCTATGTTAATCACATTATCTAAAGTAAACTTAAAATATAGTTTTAATACATTTAAACCTTTGTTTCAAATGTCAAATATATAGACATTGATGTCAATCAAGAAATTGATATAATAATTGGGGTTTGAAAAAATAATGATTAATGTAAATTTGATGATGTGTTAATAGCATCTAAAGAAATGAAAAATGATTTTTCATTTTTTAATAAAATTTAATCTAAATCTAAGGCTAATTGAATTTTTAGAATAGCATTAACTGCATTAATACGTGTGGCAACAAATAAAAAAACCTTCAGCAAGCTTCAAATTATTAAAAGTTATTTTAAATCATCAAGAAATAATAGTAAATTATATTTTTTAATAACTTTGAGTATTGAAATCATTTAAGTTTTACTAAGAAATAAAAATTTTTAACTAAGAATTAAAAAAATGTATTTAGAATTAAAATTTTTGTACACACTTTTGAAAATCATTAAAAAACATCAGAATATAACTCTAAAATTAGTAAAATAATGGAACTTATATGAAGTTTCTGCAATTGGGAACTTTACCACGTTTTTTAATAGCACGACTCTTTCTTTTAATATGCAACGAGTAATGTTACTTATTTTTTAACGCGTTCATATTTTTGTATTAATTTGTTAAGATTTTTGCTTTAAATTGTCAGTAAATGCTTTAATTGTTTATTTTTTTTAACTGCTGTTTGTGTGCTTTTTTATAGGTTTTCTTTAAGCTTCATTGTTCTAAGCATTTTTTAAAAAAATCCTAAAAGACTTCTTGGTAGTAATACGTATTAACCTTTGTTTTTATGTTAGAGTTCATTAAAAAAAATTAAAAAGTAGGCATTTTACCCGGTTTTTAAACGTTCAGTCGGAAGTTTAATGTAGCTCTCAAAGAGGCTGACATAATCAACAGCTGCAAAATATCAGAGTGTTAACAATGCCATGTTGGGCATGGATGGTGTCACTGTTAATGCTTTTGGTGCGCATTGTCGAGGCCATTTAAGGAACCCTATGTAATGATTTAAGGTTAATAATTGCATAGCTCATTGCTTGAGAGGCCGTGCTCTATCTTTGAATGAGTCAAATTCTCCTTAAAGTTAAATTATGACAAAAGAAAATCAAAATATTAAACATAAAAAACCATTCTTAACATCAGACTTGCTTGCTCTTAGTAAGACAAGTTTAAATTCTGCTCTTATACGCATCAATTCACCTATTTGTTGGGAAATCAAGTTGTAATCCTTTGAACATTCCTTTATATGCGTCCGCTTAGCACCTCTTCACTCTATAACCTTTCTTTTCTTTATTGTTCTCCTTCTTCCCAAGACTGCACTGTTTCAGATAAAATTTTAGATCAAATTTACTATGTTCTCTCTCATTTCCCCTTATCCAATATTGTTGTTACTGGTGAATTTAATGCTCATCACACTGAATGGCTTGGCTCTAACGCTACTGAACCTGCTGGCACCAACACCTATAGCTTCTACATTTTTCAATTTCTTACTCAGACATTGTGACTCGTTTTCCTAAAAACCCTAATCAAACATCATTTTCGGACTCATCCTATCATCGCACTACTTACTAGTAACCTAAACGCTGAGTGGAATTCTTTTTGTAATTTTCTTTGTGAAGGTCCTTGAGCTGATGTCTTTTCACTATCAGCTAAAAAATGCGCCTTTTACGTAACTTCCTGGTATCAGGCAGGAACGAATGCTTTTAATCCATCTCTTTGGTTCCAAGTCAAACCTCATTCTACACCATGGTTTTCACCTTGTGCAGCTGGAATATCTAATGGTAATCAGTTTTTTCATCTTTTTTAAAAGAACAACTTTCCTAAGAACAAAAAGCTATTTAGTATTGCAAGAATTTGATGTAAAAAGATGCTGTCAGTTGCGAAGCTCCATTATTCTCAGTTCACTAAATTTTTTATCTTATCTCAGTATTTAGGCTCTAGAGACTTTTGGAATTTATTCAATATCGTTGTTAATAAAGGAAGGTCTAACATTCCATCTCTCATTCATGGGACTATTCTTAAAAATATGGCAGAACTATTTGCAAAAAATTTCTTTCCTAATTTGACACTCGAATCTTAGGGTCATTTTCTTCCTTCCATTCTATTTAAACAGGTTGATCCATTGTCAGAAATTCAAATCACTCCAGCTTCCGTTGCTAAAGTCATATCTCGATTAAACTCTTCTACGGTTTGTGGTCTAGACAAAATTTCTGTCTTACAAATTGTTATCCAGAACTCTCTTCAATTTTCTCATAACTAATCAATGAGTGCTTGACTGAGTCTTGTTTTCTTACCTGCTGAAAAATGGCATCTGTTGTTTAAATTTTCCAAAACTTTGGTGAACATTCTGACCTCTCCAATTATCTTCCAATCACTCTTCTTTCCGTTATTAGCAAGGTCTTTGAGTCTTAGATAACCAAATTTTTCACATCCCATCTTGAGTCAAATAACTTGCTTTCAATACAGTCAATCCTCTTGCTCTACAGCTGATTTGCTAACTGCTGTGAGTGAAAGATTTTGTTGTGCATTAGATTAAGGTCGAAAGGCTAGGGCTATTTCTTTTGACATATCTAAGACTTTTAACAAAGTTTGTTGTATCTAGGAAAGTTTTTGAGATTATCAAATTGTTTACTTTTAACCACTTTCTCAAATTCATCTTTGAAGCCCAACACACTTCTTTATTTCTAGTATTTCTAGTAACTTCTGAGATACCTTAAAGTTCTATCCCTGGTCCTGTTTTCTTACCTACATTAACAATTTTCCCGACAACCTTACATCTAAAGTAACTTCTTTTGCTGATAACTCAACTTTATACTCCTGTCTTGACAAAAAAAAATTCTTTTTATCGCACAAAACAGATAGCCAATCTTGAATCCGATCTCCCTTCTGCAATAGATTGGGCTCACAGTGGCTTGTAAGTTTTAACTCCAGTTATTTACTACAAACGACTGTCGCTTTACTGTCGACATTCCTATTTTACTGAATGGCAACTCTCTCACTGAGTCCTCCTCTTTACGTCTTTTTGGAGTGTCATTTACTACTGACCTTTCATGGAAACCACATATACAACGATTGCTAAATTAGCATCTGCTAAGTTTGTGTCTCTTTATCGTGCTCGCTATTTTCTCTCTCCTGATTCCATTCTCTACCTTTACATATTTCTTAGTCGTCCTTATATGGAATACTGTTGTCATATTTGAGCTGGTTCTTCTAATAATGCTCTTTCTCTTCTAGACAAGGACCAATAATACGTTGTAAACGTAGTTGGACCCGGTCTCTCGGTTAAGTTTGAACCTCTTTCCCATCTTCGTAACGTTGCATCTCTTTTTCTTTTCTACAAATAATATCATGGTTGCTTCTCAAAGGAGCTAAATCTCTAATTCCATCAACTTAAATTCATTTTCGCTTGATTCGTTATTCATCAAAGTCACATTCTTTTACTGCATCTATCCCTGCATACTCCAAAAACTTTTATTCGTCTTGATTTTTCCCCCGCAATTTAACCCTTTGGAACTCTATCCCATCTTTATATTTTCCTGACACAACCTTCTCCCATCTTCGTGTTTTTCTGAATACAACCTTCAATTTTTTAAGTCTTTTGTCAACCGTTTCCTTGCTCTATAACTCTATTCTTATTTTCTAGTAACTCCCAATTTAATAGTGGTTGCATGCAGCCTTGTTGGAAGTAAATCAAATTGGAAGTGAATCATAAGTAAATAAAAAAGACCATTTCTAAAAGCTCTACCTTCGAGGATGTCTAAAAGAGCTTTAAAACAAGAAATAGAAAAATCAAACAAAAACAAAAATTACTTTAACTGATATCGAATTAAGTTCACTTTTAATTATTTTGATTTTCAATAGTTTATTTGTAAAGGTGAAACCTAAAGATAATAATTCTTGTAAAGAATACTTAAAATGTTAGACATAAGAATACTGATTTCACTTTTTTTAAATTAATACAAAAACTGCATTTTTATTTGTGAATTATTGCTTTGAATAGACAGAGATAAAAGTTGTGAATAAACATTGATTTATAAATTTAGATTTAAAACTGTACAAAACCTTTTCCCCTATACTGATTTTTGTTGAAGCTGTCATCGTTTTTTTAATATAATTCTTATCTATCTTAGTTCTTATCATACCTATTCCAATTTCCGTAGGACGGCGGCGCCCACTAATTGACTTAATTAGTTATAAAATTAACCGGCGGGCACAGCCCGCGGGTATATCTAACTAAACCACTTAGGGCGCCGCCGCCCTACGGAAAATAGATAAGGTAGATACGTCCTATAAATACGTCTTATTATTTTTTGAATGGACATGTCACTAGACATGTCATATAGATGAGCCGTATTGATAGGACTTACATAGGTTGGGTGGGTGGTCTATTGAGCCGCATTGTCTCAGCCGTCAATCATACTTAATCCGCTTAACATATTTGTGTTATAAAATAGTATAAATACACTGTTTAATTCAGTTAAAGTAAAGTTGTGGAAGAGTAGAGACAGATCTAATATTATAAAAGACGAATTTTATAGACGTCTTAGTACAACTGAACAACCTGAACTATTTCTACTTAAAGATACAGTAGAATTACATCAAGTTACATACCGTCCATTATACCTCGTATTTAATATCGACGAAGAAACTCCACTTCAAGATGGCAGAGAACAATGGGTTTCAGATTTCAGAAGGATTAAGCAAGTCGCTTATCACCACGGTTGCAGCAAACAACAATTCCATGGACACTACTTACTTCATGCCCTGTGCAAGCCTGACGGTAAACTCGCCTGGGATTACCGACGATTCTTCCGCCGATATTTTTCAATACACGGAAACCCAGAATGTAGAATCTGCACTACAAACGCCAGAACCGGTCAATCCTCCAAATGCAATGACTGTGGATGCAATGCTTCCAACATCTCAGTCAAGAATCGTGACCATTATGAGTCAAATAGGACGTACATCCAGGACCGCCTTGAAACGAGCCAAGAGGATGTGCCTCAATGCCCAATGTGCCAAACACCCACAACGAAGTATGGCCTGCTTTGACTGTGAGCGATATTACACCCACCTCATCGACGAAGAACGAACCGATAAAGAGGAGGAAACTGCTAAAAGTACCAAAGACTCCAGTGTGGCCGGACCATCCGAACGAGACACCACTAGCGACGAAGCATCAAGCCTTTTTGGAGAATTGGAAGGAGGACAACAAAGCATTAAACGAACTGGACGTAAAAGGAAAATTTAATATTGTTAATTCGTTAATTAATACAGAAGTACAGGAGGAAGACGTTGATAAAGATGATGTTGATGGCGTAATAGGCGAATTTACAAGCGTAGCATCTGAAAATGTAAGATTGGTTTTAAATAATTTATGTAAAGTACAAAAGCAATTTGTTAAAGTACGAAATGATGTGGAAGAAACAATAAATGAATTGTTTAGAAATATAAATTGTTCCTGCAAAAGTTTTATAATACATAAAATTTCTTCTTTTTTAGAATAATAATTAAATGATAGATGGAGACTTGTTAATTTCAAATAATACTCTAACTCAAAATTGGTCTAAGCGTGAATCCAATAGAGATAAGCTACATAATTTAATTCTTGAAAAAAGTTTATATAACAACGGTCGTTATTTACGAGAATTGCAAAGAAATGCGGAATTACGTAAACTAGAACGCAAATGCAATGCTACTCAACTAAAAGCAACTGAAAATGTCGCTTTTCAACAAGCTTATGCAACAAAACATAGGCATTCATATACAGAATTATGCGAATCACATTATTTAGAAGAAGTTTACTGTGTGTCAATGCTTTAATATCTTAAATTGTCCTTATAATCGATATACACTTGATACATCGTTATTAAAAGGCTACGCAACTGCGATCCAAATATTCCGAAGTATTGCAGAAGAAAACGGTTTAACGCTTAAAGAAATGCTGTATAACATTGTCGATATCATGAATGGAACGGCAAAAAAGAAGTCAACAATTATATGTATTGGACGCAGTAATAGCGGTAAAACTACATTGATGGAAGCAATGTTATCAGTTTATGATGAGGATGATATCGGATCATTCCAACCACAAAACAGTACAACCTACTCTAACTTCTGGTTGCAGGATCTACTAAATAAAGAGGTGTATAGGTGTGAGGAAATGCATCTTGAAAGACCTGAAATAGTTCAGGTAATAAAACAAATGATGGAAGGCAACCTTTGCTTGAAAACTGATGTCAAAAATGATTTTGCAGTAAAAATACCCGAACGACCAGTATGGTAACAATGAATGGTACTTCTAAAAGAGACGTAACCCGGATGGTAAGTTCAGAGAGACAAGCTATTGAAAATACATCATTTATTATTGTAATGAATAAAATGTTAGAAAAAAGATACAGTGAAGGCGATATAGCAGCTTGGCGGGATAATAGTGAAAGAATTATGGGTCTATTATTACGATTACTTAAAGATTATCAACCTGAAGGAATGGAAGACGTTCAAATGATTGGATATTATCAAACAGTTGTAAACGAAATTGAAAACGAAATATTTTTTAAGTAAATTTTACTAAAATAAAAAAATTACAAAACCTTATTGCTGTTTTTCATCGTCTTTACGTATTTTTGATTTAGGTTCGGTATCAACCTCAGTTTCTTTTTTTCTTCGCTATCGCCTTATCGACGCTTTTATTTAAACCTAGGTATATTCGATAAATCCAAGGCACATAATATTGAACATTAGCTGTAAAATTTGTATATCCATTACTAACACCAATACCATAAATATATTTAGGATATTTATTATTATTGTTCATTGAAACTCCAGTAAAGCTTCTTTAAGATTTTTATAGCTATTTTTATAAATCAGAGTTACTAATATAATACTGTTAACTAAACTGCTGTTGCTATCATTATAAAGTAACTTTGTTATATATACTCAATCGTGATGCCTAATAATACGTTATAATAAATTATTTGTATAAACAAATATCGTGCTAAAAAGTTACAACCACTGTACCTGCAGAAAATGCTGGTTTAATTTTGATGTTTCTTTGCAATAAACATAAAGTTTTTTATATTAAAAGTGGTCCACCCAATTATTTTAAGGAAAGCAATCAACGTTTTTCTGAGCTGTATATACAGAATTCAACTTAAATTATTGGCCAAATTTTTACGATAGTTGAGAAAAATATCAAAATTAGACATGCACTTTTTATATTTACAATGCCTAACAGAATTATTAGAAATTAAAATTAAAATTAGAAAATAAGTATTATACTTTATGTCATTCCTGGGACATACCAGTGGGATTTAAATGCTTGTCTATTAGATTTTATAGTTTGAAAATTTAAAAAAAAAGCTGGTGATTTTCTTAAGGTATGAATAAGTATTTGTTTTTAAAATATTCGCAAAATAATCCTGATTTAAGGTTCTGAAACCAGGCAATTAACTTATTTATGTAGAAAATGAACATTGGTTTTATTTTTTAATTGTTTTATTCCTTTACTTCAGTAGCAATGAAAAAAAAAGTGACGTATCTCCCCGTAAAATGGGTCAGAATAAGGCTAATACAGAGCTTACTCAATGTCAGATAGCTTTAAAACGTAGGGTGACTCAGAGCATTGTGTCAAGCATAAAAAATTTGATTAGCGACAAACAAATTAAATCAAACTTAACTTTAATTACTAGACCAAGATTAATTGAATAACTGTAAGCCTACAGAAGTAGTCTGTGCAATCCACTGTATATGAGTATGTGTGTGTTTAAGGTATGTTTTTCTGATGAATCAAGACCGGAAATATTGGATAACAATTGCCGCAATGTAAAAAGAAAACCAGGAAAAGAATTTCTTCAGAAGTGTCTGATGAAGGAGGTCAAACATCTGACCAAAGTCATGGTTTGGTGAGTGATATATTTCAAAGGACCTGAAAGTCTACGGTGGCATGATGAACGCTAAACAGTACAAAAAAATTATAAGAGCTTGTCCGATTTTTCAACCACAGGACTGTGTTCCTGATGGGAACTGCATTTACATGCAAAATAGAGCACCCTGCCATACGGCAAACATTATCAAGGGTTACTTTGTTGAAATCGGTTTAGAGGAGATGCCTTTGCCGGCAAATAGTCCTGATATGAACCCAATTGAAGGGGTATAGCACAATCTAAAAAAAAGAGTAAGCAAGGTCACCACTACTAACAAACGGGACCTAATCGAACGCATAGATCATGTATGGTTTAACAACCCGTATATTACACAGTTAAATTCCAAAAAATATGCAAGTATGCCAATTAGAATTGCAGCGCTTATAAATTATGCACAATGAGTAAATAGTACACAGTACATGTATGTTTGCTGAAATGTGGGCTTATATATTGAACATGAGGAATAAATACCAGTTATAAATGTAAGAAACAAGCTTTTCTGTCAAATATCGTAATAATTTAGCCAGTACTGTGTATATGTAATATACATGAAACAAACTTGTTCATAGAAAGTCACTACTCTCAATAATATTACAATAACTAGACAAAGCAAAAAATTATATTGTTATTATACGTGGCAGTGTTACGCATTGGTATTTTATTTTATTTTGTTAGTTTTATTTATTTGGTTTAAGGCGTCATCATATCAAACTGCTTCTGCTTGTTCAAACGAATTGCTCATTTGGGTAAATTTTTATTTAAAGGCGAAAGCTTTAGTGTCGTAGCCAAGAAATCATTAAGAAGATTTTTATCTCTGTTGTTTTTTTGTAAAATACTCTGTCTAACGGAGTATTATTATATATAACAACATGTATTATTATAATAACAAAAAAAAATATATTATTATATTATTATTAATATATTATTATAATAACAAAAAAAGGATGATTTTTTATCCAATTTTGTACAATATAGTACTTTTACTCTTACAAAACTTCACCGTTATTTTTATAATATTTTCTTAAAAATAAAGATAAAAAAAAATTAGTTTCCTTTCCTAATGATTTTTATAACTCTAAGATATAAATGACAACCATTGTAAAAAACAATAAACCAGATGGTAAACCTTGACTATGCTGTGATTCTCATACAATAGATTTTTTAAAACAGTTTTAAAGTTTACCTTTTAAGAGAAAAGTATTTTCAAAAAATTACCTAATTCCTTTTTGGAACTTTACACTTATTACTCCCAGATATAAATTGTATACATTACTAAAAGATTTTAAGTTTGAAAATACTGCTTATTGGTTGTTATTGCTAGCCCAGATAATTTGCAACACTCTCATATTAAAACTAATTGTAAGCAAGAGCTGATTTAGATTGCCTTTGGTAATGTATGGTAATAATTGATTACAAAGCATTGTAGCATAATAAGCTATAAGAAAATATTTATAACCTGATGTCCCCTAATGTGTTTTGATATAGTAAACTGATTACAAAAAGGAATAACTCTTAACTTACCACACCTTTATGAAGAACTAAGTGTAAAAAGGTAAAAACAAGAATTATTGCAAACATACAAGTTTATGATGTAGTTTATTTAAATTTCAAGAGTCAATATATATAAAGCACATGTTTGTCGATATAAAGCTTTTAACCTGAACAAAAAATTGGTTAGTGAATTGCATAATTGGTAAAAATTTGTAGTTATTATTAGACCAATGTAATTTTCTTAACTATTTTAAATCACGTCGTTATTATGGTTCTTATTAATATAAATATGATAAAACTAACATTGGATCAACTTTGTATTTGCATCGGAAAAAATATCGACGTTCGCGATGTATTTGCATACGTTGACCCAACGTAAGTGTGCTAGCTGGGAAGTTGTAAACTGGTTATTTTATTTTATTTTTTATATTTTTATGTTATTTACTATATTTTTTTGCTAGGATAAATTATAAGCGTAAATTCAAATTAGTTTCTAGAGATAAAACAGATATAAGAATACCAAAATATAACTTTCTCTGAAAAATTTATGAGCTATTTTTAGAACTAATTCTTTTTCAGACTATATAGAATTGAAGTCAGGTACATTTTAGATATTTACAATATAATTTAGCATTACTATTATATTCAAGTAAAACTGAAAAAAAATGCCGTTATTAACGCATATATAAAGTATTTTTTATGTGCGTTGTCATTTTATAACAAGTAACTAATAGTTATAGTTATAGTGCTGGAATAATATAATATTAAGGTAACAATAGAAAATTAACAACTGAGTTATGGAGGAATTATAAATAGCAGAATTTGAAAGGTAAAATAAATTTAATTCTAGTGTATTATTTTATTAAAGAATCACAATATTAATAATAAAACTATAATTTTATTTCAGATTATGTGATGTAGAAAATGAGGCCTATTTGGTTGCATTGATAGGATCCAACAGTGATATTTCTAGCGATAACTTAGATGGCAAAGATGGTGATTGGGTGCCTAACAATATGTTAGAGCATGAGGTTTCTGATGATAGTGTTTATATTTCATGTTAGTTTTAAAAGTCAGACCACATTATATATATATATATATATATATATATATATATATATATATATATATATATATATATAAAATATATATATAGATATATATATATATATATATATATATATATATATATATATATATATATATATATATATACATATATATAATTGCTTATTTATTTATTTGCAGATCCTCAAGAAATTCCAATGCCAAAAGAATTAGATATATCTGCAGAAGAAAGTGCTTAACTTACTGCATTTTGCAAATCTTAATCACTGAATTAACTAGTATAAATATTTCCATTTTTTACTTTTTAAACTCATTGTTTTCAGACAAAGAAATGAAGAAGAAATAGAGGCATCCCAAGGTGAAAATAGTTTATGAATTAAGAAGAAACATTTATTTAATAAATATTTTGTATTTATGAAATAAATGTTTCTTCTTAATTTTAGCAGAATCACAGAGTACTTACATAGCTAAAGGAATTGTATGGAATAAAATCCCTTCTCAACAAAATAAAACCCCATTCCGAAACATAGTGCGTCAGCGAAGTGGTCCTAGTAAGAGCACCGAAACACTCTCGATTAGTGACATTTTCTTAAAGATATTTACTGTGGAAATGGCAGATGTTGTTACTCGACATACAAATAAAAAAGCATTCTCAGTATACTCATCACTCAATCTCAATTCAGATTATAAAAGAGAATGGAAGCCGGTTACAGTTCAGGAAATATATTCTTTTATGGCTATTTTGATTTGTTCTGGTGTAAATAACTCTAATACTGACCACGTTAGTGATATGTGGCATTCTAACTCATACCCACTATATCGAGCAACAATGGGAATCAATAGGTTTTGAAACATTATGCGTTTTATTAAATTTGATGATGCCAATACTCGCAAGCAGCGCAAAATAACAGATAAAGCAGCTCCAATTCGTGATATCTGGACAATTCTTAACAAAACTTTATCGCAAGTCTATAAGTAAACAGAAAATTGAACAGTAGATTAACAACTTTATCCTTTTCGTGGTCGCACAAAGTTTACTCAGAACATTCCTTCAAAACCAGCCAAATATGGCATTAAAATATGGTGGGTTTGTGATGCTGAAAATGCTTTTCCTCTTAATGGTATCATTTACACTGGGAAAACTGGTTATATACGAGAAAAAAAACCAAGGTGAAAGAGTTGTTAAAGAACTCGCAGTTGCGTACAAAGGTAGCGGGAGAAACATTTGCGTAGATAATTTTTTTACTAGTTTATGTCTTGCTCAACAATTGCTCTCATGGAACTTGACTATAGTTGGCACATTAAAAAAAAACTAACCATACATTCCACCGATAATGGGTCCAAATAAATCAAGAGAATTATACTCATCTATATTTGCCTTCCATGAAAACATAACAATGTGCTCTTACGTACCAAAAAAACATAAATCAGTAATTCTTTTATCAACAATGCACTCTGGTATTGCTGTAAATGAGGATCTAAAAAAAAAGCCACACATTACTATTATAACAAATGCAAAACAGGAGTTGATACCATGGACCAAATGATAAGTAGATACACTACACAACGTCGCACTTTGAGATGGCCACTGGTAATATTTTTTAACATGTTAGACATCAGTACACTTGCATCCTATTTGATTTATTATGAAAATGATAAGATAATTAAAAAAAAACCAATCAGCGAAGGTTGTTTATGCGCCAATTAAATGAAGAGCATGCAAAACCAATGATAAACATTCGGTATCAAAACTTGCAGGTAAGAAGGCATTACAATACTAAGATTGCTATTGAAAGTGTAATTGGACAGCAAATCAGTTGAAAGAGATTCATCTGGAAGAAAAAAAATTACTGGTTCTTGCCATGTTTGTTACCAACAGCCAACAAAGAAGAGAAGAAAAACAAGAAAGAGTTGCTCTCAATGCAATTATCCTGTGTGTGACGAACATTCATTTGGTTTTGTTAAATGTGTTGAATGTAATATATGAGTGTTTTTTTGTTAATTTTTTTTATAAACTTTATATTTTATTAATAACTGAGTTTTTAAGTTCAACCAATCTTGCGATTTCTTATTGCGGGTACCAGGGTACCCGGTTGCGTCCACAAAGCATGTTCACTTCAAACTTAATTATTTTAAGAAATTTTTTTGTTTCTGGTAATTTTTATGCACAACTATGTTAAATTTGAGCCATATAATGCATATCTAAATGCCTAAAGTAAAATATTATCTACAAACTTATTTACATTAAAAAATGTGCTGTAGTGGGCACCCGGGTACCCGGTTGTGCACACAAGGGTTAATATAAATATCGAATAATATTTGCCATTTCTGATTATTTTCTAATAAGTATTTGAATTATTTTATAACCAATCAAAATAGTTGTTTGTTGTTTTTCAAAGTTTAAATTTTTATCAAAAAATAAGCAAAATGGTAAAAATTTTGAATATGTTACTTCTGCATATATTCTCTACGCTACTCCAACATTAGTTAGCACACTTCTTGGTAGGCCAACTATAAAAATTGATGAATTCTACTAAAGACCTAAGTGTAAAAATATTTTAAATGGATTAAAATACAGCCAACCAACTATTTGTAACTAAAGTCAACTTCGGAATATATAATAAGCCTCTAAATTCAAAACAGCAAATACTTATAAAAGCACTGAGTAATGTTTCGAATGGCAATAAAAATACTAGAATAAACATAATACGCAAAGCTGATTTTGAGGGCTCAAACAGACAGGGTAAATACATTCAAACTTGTAACGATGATTTGTGCGCCACTAAAAATCTAAAAAGTAAAGAGTCTTCTGTATTACATGTCTAATGTTATTAGAGCTCCCATTTATTGTCAATAGTAAAAAAAAGCATTCTTCAAAAAATTATAAGCTATTTTGTGTTGTCGTCTTTTGCAAAATAAATTTTTAAGGGAACTGATGACCTTTTTCGCGGAGAGGAGCTAATATGAAAAAATTAGTTATATAGGATCTCATTCTATGTTCATGGATACAAATATTCAAATTCGTGATTCAAGTTGTCTTTAAGCTACTAGTCAAGAATGTTATTAAGACTACCATGTAACTAGCAACAAATTGTAATGGAAATGTAAAAAATTTTAAAATTACTTTTCAAGGGAATATGAGGCTCATTGTTGATAGCCTAAAGTTGGTAGCTCTAAATATTTATTGATGCAAACAAATTTAGAAGGGTCTTTAGATTAAAGAACCATTTTCTAAAATCACTGGAATTTTTTAACTTACAAAAAATGTTTTATGTTATTCTTGTCTGTGCTCTGACTTAAGTCCCATGTGAGTTTGAGCTTGTTTTAGATTTATATAGAGAATAGTAATTTATACACATACAGCCAGGTTTTAAAGAAAACTCTTTCAATGAGACTAAATACCTTATAACGTTCACAAATTACATATTGATGCTACAGCTGTGTTTGATATCATAACGTAGATACAATATATATACGCATATGACTATTTACGACATATATACGCATATGACTATTTATGCATACTTATGTATACGCACCTGGCTCGTTAAACATACCATATGTATGCGAAATTGGCCTTTTTGTACATTTAAACTTGCTATATTGTAATATGGATATACTATGTCTTCGTCTGTTGTCTGTACCGCTGTCAACGACATAACAAATACCCATAACTATAATAATAAATGTGTAATTTTTGTCATTTAGTTAATAACTATAATATGTAATTTTTTTATATGAGACTGCGATTGGCTCACCGCCTATAGATGTCTGCTATAATTATTGATTTTGAAACTATCTTTGTAACAGAAGCTGTGATATCTTTAATGTTAACTTTTTACTATAAACCAACATGATATAATAACACTCAATTATGCCGACAACGACAGCTGCCTTAACCAAAACGGAACAATTTATTTTATGTATCTATAAGTAATATATTTTTTACTTTTATATTTACATTTTCTTAATGTTTAACTAGTGTTTAAAACAGTTAGTTTGTAAATACATTTCATAAAAAAATAAAATATTAAACACCATCGCCCCGCAGAGATTTAATATAAATATATAATCAAAGCTTCGTTTGCATCATTAAAAATTGTTTTTTTCATAAAAAATGAATAATCACTTTGTGGAACTTTCACTCAAATTTTTTATCACATTCGAGAGTTTTACTGAATGAAAAAATTAAAAGCAGCAATTAGTTCTAACGTTTTTTTACAACTTTAAAATTTAGATAAAATAAAAAAGATAGGAATCAACCATAATAAACAAAGCAAAAAAAGATCACAAATTCTTCGGTGCAGAACTTTTAATTGAACAGAATAGAAATACTTTTTAGGCTTGACAAGATAAACTGTAACGTCCGACCAAAAAATAAAAGAAACAAAATATAAAATTTGGATTTTTCCAGGGCGTTTGACACAGTGCCACATAAAAGATTGTTGCTTAAATTTACAGCTTATGAAATATCTGGTCTAACAATACAATGGATTGAAGCATCTTTAAAAGAAAAAAAAACAAAGAGTTGTCATAGACAAAAAAATGTATCTTCTTGGGCAGAAATAACCAGTGGTGTGCCAAAAGGGTCAGTATTTGGACCACTCTTATTTGTTTTATTTATAAACGATTTGCTTGAAACTCAAAAATATCTAACCAAGCTGTATGCAATATATAGCAAAATTTTAGATGAAATGATTTCCAGTGCATTAACACTTTCTTTGCAATCAGATCTTGATTTACCTTTTAAGTGGACTCAAGAATGGCTTGTGAAATTTAATATTTCAAAATATACGGTCATGCACTTTAGCCAGAATAACAAAAAATCACCCCTTTACATCAATGAACAAAAGTTAAACATAGCAAAATCTGAAAGTGATCTTGGAGTAATCTTCTCTAGCAATCTGAAATGGAAAAATCATGTAATAAAAGGCGTAGGCAAAGCCAAACAGATGTTGGGTCGGATTTGAAAATGCTTCGTTTGCTTAAATATTAGACTTCTGAGAATACTTTATGCTTCTTTTTTGCAACCACTGTTAGAGTTTTCAGTACAAGTTTGGTCACCGATTTTAAAGGGAGAAATTTAGTTATTAGAACGAGTCCGACATCGTGCAACTCCATTAATACTCTATTTTCACTCAAAAAAATCATTTATGAGTATCGTACAAAAGCTCTCGACTTGACTGCCTTGACAAATGGAAGCAACGAGGAGATATGATTCAATTTTATAAATTCTTTAACGGTTTAACGGTTAGGAAGCAATCAAAAAAATTAGTATTCAACAAACTCAAACAACTTTAAATATGTCAAATAAATCACTAAGAAAGCATGTCGTGAAAACTTTTTATTTAATAGATCGGCCAATTTATGGAATAGCTTGCCAAGCGAGTTAGTTAAAGCACAATCAGTTAACAGTTTTAAAGCAGGTCTTGATATCTGGATGAGCAGCAATCAAGCAAATTGGCTGTCATAGTGTGTTAATACCACACTCACTGGCTCACACCAGTTACAGCAATTACTAATACTAATGCTAATACTAAACAACAAAAAACCAATAAAAAGCAATGATTACATAAAAATTAGCACGTAGTATTTAAAATATATATAACACATGCACAAATTGATGGCTGCATTTAAAAAGAAATGGGTAAACATATGACTTGAAAGAAAAAAAGAAAAACGCAATATAACAAAAAAAGGAAGAACGCAAGGAAGTATTCAGGCTTTAGAAAATAATGAGCACATTTAAATTTGTAATTTTTGCGTAAAAACATTTAAAATTATTTAGAAGTATGTATTATTCAACAAATGACTAAGGTATTCAAATGGCGGCCAAACGGAATATTATTACACCATTTTCTTGGAAGAGACAAAAAGTTGTAGAAAATCAATTTGTTGAATGACCGAGCAATCATCGTTTTAGTAACGAAAATCAAATTATTGGCAGCAATGTATTTAGTAAACTTTTATAAATAGTTATAAGCCAGATACGCAACAGATTGATTGGAATGCTAGTAGTTTCAAATAATAACAACTTTGAAACGAAAATATAATTTCGAAACGAAATAATAATTTCGAAACGAAATAGTAATTTCGAAACAAAATAGTAATTTCGAAACGAAATAGTAATTTCGAAACAAAATAGTAATTTCGAAACGAAATAATAATTTCGAAACGAAATAATAATTTCGAAACGAAATAATAATTTCGAAACGAAATAATAATTTCGAAACGAAATAATAATTTCGAAACGAAATAATAATTTCGAAACGAAATAATAATTTCGAAACGAAATAATAATTTCGAAACGAAATAATAATTTCGAAACGAAATAATAATTTCGAAACGAAATAATAATTTCGAAACGAAATAATAATTTCGAAACGAAATAATAATTTCGAAACGAAATAATAATTTCGAAACGAAATAATAATTTCGAAACGAAATAATAATTTCGAAACGAAATAATAATTTCGAAACGAAATAATAATTTCGAAACGAAATAATAATTTCGAAACGAAATAATAATTTCGAAACGAAATAATAATTTCGAAACGAAATAATAATTTCGAAACGAAATAATAATTTCGAAACGAAATAATAATTTCGAAACGAAATAATAATTTCGAAACGAAATAATAATTTCGAAACGAAATAATAATTTCGAAACGAAATAATAATTTCGAAACGAAATAATAATTTCGAAATGAAATAATAATTTCGAAACGAAATAATAATTTCGAAACGAAATAATAATTTCGAAACGAAATAATAATTTCGAAACGTTAAATAAAACGGAACGAAATAATAGTTTCAAAACACAATAATAATTTTGAAACGAAATAATAATAACAAAACAAAATTATAATTATCAACATAAGGGTGAAATCCGCAATAGGAAACTGCCATCGTTAATTCTGGAATTTTATGTGCTTGCTTAATGAGAATATCTTCAATCATGCCCGTAACAAGATTCAGCAATTAGTTAACAACCAACCGGTGCGCAGAAATCGAGGACACTTGTGCTATTCATAAGATAAAGGCTCGTGATAAAATGCTTCTGTCAAGACAATAGTTAACAGTGCGTTACATTGGAACTGTTGACTACATGTTTTAAAAATTTACAGTTAGGATTAAAACAAATATTATTTCAAAAACATAACAAAATCAGAATTCATTTAACAATGATAAAACTTATGATAGTTAATGTGCTTAGAATGTATAAGATGTTAATTATTTTCTCTAAAATAGGGATAAATTTTTCGTAAAAGAGTAATAATTTCAAAAACGGATTTTTGTTTAACATAATCTTTTAAATTCTTCTTTGGATCAATTCAAAAAATCTAAAAACATTACCTTTTATCAAAATACTAATTTATTTTATATATATATATATATATATATATATATATATATATATATATATACATATATATATATATATATATATATATATATATATATATATATATATATATATATTATATATATATATATATATATATATATATATATATATATATATATATATATATATATATATATATATATACAGTATCAGACAAAAAGAGTGCAACCAAACAATGCTAATTTTGTTTCTTTATATGAAAGTGCTGTTTTTTTTCAAATTAGAGAAATAACTATGTAACTGTTTAGAGACAAAGTTCTTCAAGTTTTAATCATCACAAGTTCATTATTTGTAAACGAAAATTAAAAAATTATTCAAAAGTATTAAAAAAAGTTGATTTCCTTCTGGACAAATCAAGTGCAACTCGACAAAATGTTGACCAAGCCGTATTTCGCTATCAATATTTTGTGGCGAATCCTTTGTTGTCGATCACAGTCTTGCATCTTCGAGGCATAGATTTGATCAGATGATCAATGAAACTTTGTGGAATTGCTGCCCAGGCCTTTTGGATTTGTTCAAACAGTTGATCCTTATTACGAACACCATCACGATTAATTCTGCGGTTGACGATCTCCCACAGGTTCTCGATAGGGTTGAGATCGGGAGATTGAGGCGGCCAATCCATCACTGATAGGTGGTTGTCTTGAAACCACTGCTTGACTACTTTTGCAGTGTGTTTCGGATCGTTGCTGATCCGAAACACACTGCAAAAGATGTTATGTTACCTCATGCTGAATGGAGTATGCCCATTTTATTGGCATACTCCATTCAGCATGAGGTAACATAACATCTTTCAGGATAATTTTATACATGAAGCGGTTCATTATTCCTTCGTTCGATGTATTGGACCTAAACCGTTAGCAGAAAAAACCCCCAGACCATTACATTGCCTCCACCATGCTTCACGATCTTATGGCAGTAACGTAAATCGAGGTGTTTTCCGGACAGTCGACGTAAACGGCAAATACCATCGCTCCCAATGATGTTGAACTTCAATTCGTCACTGAACATGACAGTTCGCCAATTCTGCACATTCCAGTCAACATGAGATGTAGCAAACAGGAGTCTTTTCTTCTGGTTTTTTAATGAAGTCAGCGGTTTCTTTGCAGGGCGTCGAGAAAACAATCTGGCTTCAACAGCACGTCGTCTGATTGTTCGGTTCGATACAGGCAGCTCAAATTGCTTTTGTATCTCGACTGATGAAATCCAGGGATCCTTCTTGACGGATCTGACGATCATAGAATCGTCAGCATGCCTAAAGTAGACCAAATGTATCTTTGACATGGGAAGCCGAAGACAGCATGCCGACAGCTGACCTACAGCGAACCATTAGCGGTTTAAAATTGAAATTTTAAAGAAAATAAATAGAATCTTTAGTGCACATACGTGTTACATGCAGGTTTCGTTATAACGTAACGATGATAAATATAAATATATATAAATCTATGCATTTTTGCATGCAATTTCAACCGGGCAGTCAATGGACTTATGGCGGCTAGCCATATGTCCATTGACTGGGCAAATCATTGTCCATTGACTTCACAGCAGCAAGTCCATTGACTTGACAGCAGCAAATCATTGTTAAATCTATATCGGCTTGGTAACGGTAACGGATCCCTGTTGCACCAATATCGGTTTGCCGTCTGCGGACCGCCAAATCACCGATTACCAAGCCAGCGAGGTAGCGTTGTGGCTCGCCGACATCGGGCCAGCGCGTGTGCTGCAAGAGGCCCAATAACGGCCCGTGTACATCTTGCCTACTGGGTAGGTATTTTATCTTATATAAAAAAAGTTACGTCACCCTTACACTGTCTTACATATTTTAACTTTCTATACTTTCTCGACATTACATCAGCGAGTTTATGCGAGTTACTGTATTGAAGTGTTATGGTATGAAGCGAGATTTGAACCCTAGACGGGCAATGATATGGCGATTTGAACTTAGTGTGGAATGCGTATGCATTAAGCTACGTCGACGTGATGTTTCATGGAATTTCAAAGTATTTAAATATATTGTTTTTACACTTTTCGTAGAATTTTCTTTTTTAGCAGAGTTTTTTAGAAGTTGTTTACTTCATTTTTTTAATTAAATTATCAAAAAAACAAATGAAATTGAGAATAAAAAAATGAGTTTTTTATTAAAAAAAAAAAAAATATTTTTTAAAATATTTTATTATTACAATATTATTACTTTTTATAGTGATGGAGAATTCATTAACGAATTACGACATTGCTTACACCAGATATTTTCTTTAACAAATTTTGACGATGCTCAAACAAAGACTTTAACATGGACGTCGACTTTAACATCGACACTAACTTAAACATAGACTTTACAGAAACCCGAATCTAATCGAATATGTTAATACAATTACGAAACTCTTGATTATTATCCTAATAATATAATCGACTATGATGATTATCTCAACACATTTATCGACTATGATGATCTCAATATTTCTAATGGGCATGTCCAAGACAATAGATTTATGTAGTATTAAAAACTTTTTATAAAAAATTTTTTATCTCTATATTTTTGTATTAAAACAAAAAAATTATGAGTATGTTTTTTTATTAAAATAAAAAAATCTTCTAACCTAATATTTTAATGATATTATAAACTTTTTTATTAAAAAAGTTTTTTTAAAGTACTCAGTTCACTGACGAGTAAACTAGAAAAATAATATTTTTTTGTTTATTCTCGGTATGCTTGGACTTTCTATTTTTTATTACATCAAAACAACTAATATACTTTTTTTAACAATATTTTTTATTATAGAACGTAACTTTTATTTAATATTAATATAACTTTTTTTAGCAAAAAAAAAAAGAAATAGAACAAAATAATCAAGAAAAGAAAGAAACAAAAAATTCAAACAAATACAAACAAAAACACAATAAAAAAAAAGTTGAAGAAATGTTCGTAGATTACGATGAAATCTATGAAAACCCAAATTTTTACATGAACTTACAAAACATAGATATCATAGACGAAAAAGAAGAATTTAACATTAGTGAGAACGAGGACTTAGACGATTCGAATTTTTTAGTGAAAACGAGGAGGAAGACTAGTACATGAAAAAAATTATTAGGTTAATTTTTTTATAAAAAAATACTTGATTTTTTTTTTAATTTTAAAATATATAATTTCTGCTACCTTTGGTATTTATTTTTTATATCTTATGTCCTTTTTAATACAATTTTTTTTAAATTTTTATTAAAAATAAAAAATTAAAAAAATGTATGGTTTTGGCAATCTTTACTTTTTATCTTCTTTTGAATTTTTTTTATACTGTATTATTTTTTATATCTTATAATTTTTTTGAAAATAAATAATTTTTTATTAAAGAGAAAAAATAAAACGGCAAAATGAACTTGACAGAATTAAGAAACTGGACGAAAAGATGGACTCGTTAATTAAATAAGCAACAGAAAACAAATAGAGTTAACAGAAATAGAAAAATATGCTCAGGAAATTTTTAAAAAACTCACCAATTTAATTTACATGGCAAAAAAACGATTTAATCAAAGCGATAAAGAATTTAAAGAAATAAATGATGAACTCGACGATTTCTTAAACTTTACGAAAACGCTATTTAATATGATATAATATTTATTAACTTGTTTTGTTATAATTGTATTTAATATTACAATTTTATTATTTTTAATATAAAACTTTATATTTTCAAGCAACTAACAAAACAATGGAAAAATTATATTCATATTGCGCAAAACATATAGCGTACGAAAATATGGAATATTTACTTGAGGAGGAGTTAAATAATGCAAAATTAAAAACAGAGGAATCTCGTCAAGAATTCTTCGATTTAATTGACGAAAAAATAATGAAGCCAATTGAATAAATTCAAGACGAAATTTCAAAAAAACATTACTGAACAAGACGAAAAAATCGAGATTATTAAATCAAGTAGTAGAAATTACTCCAAAAGTAACTCCAAAAACATTCAAATTTCGATAACTAAACAAAAAGCGAAAAAAAAACATTTACTAAACAATTTTTTTTATTTGGACAATGTGAATTTTAGTTATAAATCCTACTCATTTTTATATAAAACATATATATGTAAACCTTCCTTAACCTAACAACTAAATTAAAAAGACAAAGAACTAACAGAAGTAAAAAAATTAACATTTGAAAGTTATAAAAGTGATTCAGAGCAATTATTTCAATATTGCAAAAATCAATTAAATGAGTGTAAAGTATCAAAATTTTCGATCAAAAATTTTCAAATTATTAAATAAGATCAGATTGATCTCAGACTTTTTTCAAAAAAACATTTTATACAAAACCAGTTTGTACTTTAGAAGGTTATAGAATAAAAATTTATGGTTTTGACAAACAAGAAAACGCAATGTTGATTTATTTTCAATTAATACGAACAAAATACGATCAAACGTTAAAATGACCATTTAAAAAAAAAATTTTACATTGGGATGAACGAAAAAGACATTACAAGAACCATCTCTTTGACTTACCACGGACAAAGCTTTTTCGTTTCAATACCACAAAGCACCAATAAAAACAATACGGTGCTCAGTCAGTTCTGAGTGTTTTGTTACTCACGAAGAAATAAAACACTTTAAAAACATTACGTAATAAATAATGTAAACAATACATTATTTATAACCATTTTTATTGAATAAATATTTTTAACTATTTTTGTTAAATATTTTTTGTCTTTTTTTTACTGCTTTTACTACTTTTTATACTTTTAGGTGCAATTTTATTATATTATTTGTATTATTTAAGATTAACTAATAAAGAAAAAATGAACCCATCAACCATTTTAGAGAAAATGCAGTTTACCAATTGCAATTAACCCAACGCAATTTTAAATCTACGAAATTCTCTATGGATATACCTTGAAGCATTAAAGAAAAGATTTTGAAAAAAAAAAACATTCTTATTGAAAATGGGTTTTAATGTGTAACAACTTAAATACATTTTAGAATTAATTTATATAATTGGAAAAAGAGATATATACTGTAAAATATACTAAAAAAATTACAAAAATAACGACCTATGAGGAAAGTATTTTTGATGCAAGTATGTTATTTACCTCGTAACAATCCAATGGTCGAAAAAAAGTTTAGCAAAAAAAATTAACCCGAAGTATACAGTCCTCAAGGACATTATTATCCAACAGAAGTTATTGAAGCCTAACAAAGCGAACTTTTGATACTATATAAAAATAATTTCATATCCTTATTTTTGTATAATTTTGATTTTTTATATTAACAATTTTTTTACAAACGTATTTTCTTAAATAATTAATTTTAAATTTTTTATACTGTAACTTTTTTATAGTTTAATTAAATTTTTCTTTAAATAAAATTTACTTGACGGCATTTTGTATTATCAAAATGTTAGGTAACTAAAATAAATGAACGGAAAATGGAAGAAAAAAATTGATGTTTTTTCAAGTTCTTATTTAAAACTACATGATTTACTTGACGGATTTTATAATTTGATTGTAAGTTATGTAAATTGGGCAATTAAACAACACCATTTTGTATTATATCAAAATTTTATACATTTTAATGACATTAATAAATACCTTTAACTTTTTTCAGGTAAACGAAAATAGATTTTAAGAATGTTTTTTAGTTTAACTAAAAATGAGACATTTTTACTCTGCAACATGGCAAAAAAGTTATTATAATTGTCAAGACAATTTTAGAAACAAAACAAAAAATTGGTTTTAGAATCCTTTTAGAAAACCATACTACTATCTAAAACGAGTATATTTATACGATTTTATGGAGATCAAAATTTAAAAATTGAAAATCATCTAAAAAGATTTATTGAATTGTCATTGAAAGACTTGTGCAAAAGAATACTGGCTAAAAACATAATATTAGGAGAATTTATGAATTTAAGAGTAAAAACGTTAGAAATAGTTAGCAAATCATTAAAAACGGATTCAAAACGGGTTCAGTATGAAGCAAAGAAAACTGATAAATATTTTTTTTTTAAAATATAACGGAATATATTTTATATGTACGATTTACATAGAACGAAAAGATTTACGTTTTCTTCACATCCACTAGCGTATATAAATAAATTTATTCAAACTTTAACTTGGACCTATTTATTTTAGCTTAGAAAACGATTTAATTTATAATTTTTATTTTTTTATTATAAATTATATATATTGGTCAATCGAACAACACTATATGTATTATATCAAAATTTTATATATTTTAATGGCGTCAATAAATGCTTTTAACTTTTTTTTATGTAAAATAAAATGGAATTTAAAAAAATGTTGTGAAATTAATTTATTGAAAATAAGAGAAAAACATGTTTTTCAATATCCAAAAGATTACTATACGAGAACAAAAATTTGGTATGGATATTTTGATGAAAAATATTATCGTGATAGAAAGCTAGAAAGTAAAAGAGATCAAAAATTACTCATCAAATTGTCATTGAAAGAGTTATGTGAGAGAATACTAGGTAAAAATAGAATAAAGGAAGAAATGGAAAAATTAAGAACAAAAGCGCCTGATTTGCATGGTTTTTGGGATCCATATACAATTAAAAACCGTTTTAATTTGGATGTACACAGTCACTTTCCGAATGTAGCATAAAAACGATCTGATTTACATTTTTTTTACACCCAACGTCATATATTTAACAATTTAATAAGACTTTTTGAAAATATTTATTTTAGTGAATTTACGAACGATGATTATTTGAAAAATATTATAATCAATTATAAATTATATAAATTGGTTAATTGCTCAACATTATTACATAATATATAAACTTTTGAAATTTTAATGGTATAAATAATTATTTTTAAATTAAAAAAAAATGAAATATAATAAAAAATATACTGTACAAAAAACAATAAAAGGATTAAGAAAAAAGAAACAAAAACACTTTTAAAGATAAAAAATACTTACTTATTAAAAGCACTTGTTTTTTTATTAAATAAAACGTTACTTTAAAAACATAAAAAAGATATTAAAAAGATACTTTTGTATCAAACCATGCGACGTCTGTCTTCAGTGCGTTTTAAATAAACGCGGATGATTTTTTTTGTATATTTTTTTACGGGATGATTTTTTTGTATTCTTTTTATTATAAATATATTCTAACGTCTTCTATTATTTTACTTGCTAAAAAATATTTTTTTAGATAATTGTAATTTATAATGTAAATATTTTTTGATCTTTTTTTTTAACTTAATATTTTTTTATTCTAACTTTAATATATAAATAAAAAAAAACAGAGTTAACTAAAAACAATGTCTGGATCAAATTGTGAACAAACAAAATGCATTACGCAATGTCTTTGTTCAAATATAATTTCAATAACTGGAGAAGAACTATTATTTATACGAGACCAAGCTAAAGAATATAACATCACCATTGATAAAGAACTTGAAATAAACCATCATTACCTCTCGATGAGACAATTATTTAAAGGACCGACTGCTTTTGACGTAATCAAAAAACTGTATCCTGAATATCGACAATTTATGAAAACAGAACTTTAAAAAGAAAATTGAAAACAATATTTTTGGTCACACTTCATTAAACACAGCATCAAAACAGAATAAATCATTTGTAATTTTTTTTATAAGAACAGACAACTTTTTTATAAGAATAGAAATTTTTACAAAATTTTGAAGTGAAATTACTCTGCGCGCGCATTTTTGGGAGAACAAACAGGAATAATAAATTTGACATTCACCTATCATCAAACAACACTTTGTTTATGTATGAACTGGAAACCTCATTTTAAGGAATGCTTTTGTTGTCAGTAGTTAGAAAAACTTAGTAAAGATCTAAATGTTGCCAAATTTTTAACACACAACAAAAAGCTGGTATTAGTGAAAAAGTATAGTCATTTTCAATGAATGCTAAAATAAAAAGTAGCTTTGTGAAAGCACAAGACTCAGATTATCATCATGTATCAGATATTAAGGAATTAAAAAACGAATCTGATCTTCATTTACCACTTTTCAGTGTAAATTATATAGTAAAATACCAACACAACCATTTACTATAAAAAGGTGTCAACATTTATTTTGCTTTTTCTGTTTAGTTGAAACTATAAAGAAAAACAAACTTAATAAAACATTTTGTTTAAAATGTAACGAACCTATTTTACGTACAGATTTGGTGACAAATGTAAAAACAAATTCTCTTTTAAACATGTTAAGCATTGAGTAAATATGTAAAAAAAACTTCAATGTAATGAAAGAATATGATATTTATAGTAATCATAAGAGTATATGCACTGATAAATCAACAGCACAAACAGCCCCATTGTTATCGCCATCAATATCTTTATTTGCTTCTAACTTGGCATCACATCTTTTACAGTAACATATTTAACACCATTAACATTATTCAACAACAACATATCTGAGATTTTCAATCATACAGTGGATAACGATATTCTAAGAATATTTGAAGGTGCTCTACTCCATGTTCTTAAGCAAAATATGGTAAACAAGTTTTTGAGTTTAAAAATCGAGGTCCTAGAGTAATAGTATATTTTAGTTTTAGCTTAATTTATAATAACTATTAATTAAGTATAAATAAGATACATATTATGACCTTTTTTTTTAGCCAGTTTTGTTTTCACTTACCGAAAGTTTATGTGAGCAGTGACCAAGCATAGGATACAATATTTGGAGTCAGAAATGCTTCTATTAAAAGTCAACTGAAATTTGTGTCTGAAACATCCAACAATGCAATTTGTTGTCAATCATCAAAGCTGCTAAATTCTTTTTAAGCAGAGACGAAAGGATTATTATTGGATAATCTAAGAGTAGTAATTAGAACCACTAACATATTAACAATGAATGCAGATCTGTGCATACCATGGGAAAAGCTCAAAACAATTTCCAAGTTAATATTTTTCTGTATAAACTTTATTCTATACTAATTTTTATAGCACGATATAGAATTTATTTTGTTTGTTTAAAAGTGGCTGAAGAGCTTTAATATAAATACAGCATCACATTTTTCTCAAAGAATAGTTGCTGAAAAATTTTCTGCTGATGACCTTATTGGGGAAAATGCACCATTTACCTTTAAAAAATAAATTTATTATTGCATATTTTAAGACATCTTGATCCATTAGAAAGATAATTTTGAAAGCAGAAAGATCTGAAATAAAAGATCGTACCTTAGAAGATCTACAATTGGATCATGAAAGATTTATAGAAAACGGAGGTTTAAAGAAAAATTAAAAAAACTTAAATAATGTCATCACAAACCCCATTTTGAAAATACTACTAGATCAAGTAATGTTGTTTTTATTTGTCGTAATAACTTTGCAGTACGGCTTGATAAAAGTACATCATTATATACTTTCAATTTATATTTTTAGGTACCTAGTTTCATATGGCTCTTGGCATTTATTTGAATTTTTTAGATTTGTTTGAAGAAGAAGTCCATTAATTGTATATTATGATTACTACAAAAACAGTCAAAAGCAGCATTAAATATTTAATAGAATATTCAGTTGTTGTATCAAAATAAAAACAACTGTTAAATCTTGAAACTAAAATTCTCAACTTTTATTATCAAATTTAGGAAATCAATGATGCCATTTTGTTAGCTGCTGATAACAATTCAGATAATTTAGAAAATATTCAATCTCTCTACTCTAAAGAAATAGAGTAATCAAGACCAACCTTAAAAAATAACTAGTAATTTAAGAAATAACAAGATTTTTCGAGGACAAGACTTTTCTTAACAGGATTCTCTTTAAATCAAGACTAGACTAATAAACCTGAAAGATTTCTAAGATGAGTTCACAAATTTAACCTTGTACTAAGGGGTCATCAATAAAGTACGTCATGCTAGTGGAGGAGGGCGAGGGGAGGGAAATCAAAATTTTGTGAAAAGGAGAGGAAGGTGGTTAGTCGAATGCAATGTCACAAAAATTATTTTAGTATTACAGTTTAATTACTACGCGTTCAATTAAAGGAGTGTTTTAGATTGTCCACATTTTTACTCACTTTTATTTTTATGGGTATTACCGTATTTTAAATAGTTTTAAGTTGGTAAAAACATTTTTGAAAACGTTAATGCGAAGCGATGCAAAATCATTAAATTAAGAACATAAAAATTAAGTTTAGAATTTTAAGTTCAGGGTTTAAATAAGTAAATAAAACATTTAAAAAAATTTATAATAAACAACATAATAACATGTAAGTTAATTATCTTTTATATTATTTATTTTTGTGACTCCTATGTTTTAATACATTAGAGTTTTAGCTCCGTGCACATTTAAACAAGAATATATAATAATCTAAGTAACTAAATAAATATATAATAACTAAGTTAAATAGACTTGCTCATGCTTTTTTTTAATAAGATTTCATCTATTTACGTTCTGTAGCAAGCCAAATTTAAACGGAAAAATTGAATTGTCTCAAAGTATTTTATTTCAAAGAAACAGTTAGTGAAACCATGCCTCGTCCAGGTGGAATTATGTGGGAGCACTTTGAACATATTCAAGAAGCTGGTGAAGTGGCTGCAGCAAATTGTAAGAAATGCTTTAAAACATTTTACATCAAAAACTCAATACATCTGGGATGCTGAAACTTCTTAAGGCTATGCATCCTCAAATTTTTAAAGATGTTCTTAAGTCTAAAGTCTTAGCCAAAAGAAGTGCGAAAGTAGTTTTTGAAGAAATTGATGTGGTTGAAAAACAGCTTTGTGAAAAGTCATGTGCAGAAACGAAAAAATCATGCCGGAAATTTATAGATCATTCATCTGAACAAGAAACACAACAGACCATGCGGAAAAATTCATTTTTCAAATATGATTAAAACGATTATTAAGAGATGGATGAGTGCTTTATCTGTAAAATAATTTAACCTGTAGGATTGCCTTATATTTTCCTGAGTAAGTCAACTTTTCAATTATTTTTTTGATACTTTTACAGTGCTTTCACCAAGTATAAAACTAATGACAGCAAACAACTTATATGGGATCTCGAAATAATGAAGCTCCTTGCAAGAAACAACTTGGACTTCAATCTTGTGAACACACGTGGTACAAAGGACCTCTTTCAGTTTGCAGACCCAAGGCTCACTGTCAACACATCTACAGCATTTAGTAGATTCAAGCTTCCACTGTTGTATGAGAATGTGAAATTTGCTGTTGACAAGGTTTTTGCAGATGAGTTACATAACTGCAGAATGGAATGCAACGCAGCAACATCATTTATTGATCTCTTTCATGCTCTGATCATTTGCTCAATCTTGCAATTTCCGGAGCAGTTACAGCTTGCCCAGAGATGAATAGTGCAGTTAAACGCTATACTGCACTTGCCTCAAAATCTCACAAGTCAACTCTTGCATAGCTAAGGATTCAAAAAGAAATTGCTATGGACAGAGATGACTTTGATAATTTGTCAGGTATGAACACAACTTTTATATTATATTATATATTGGCAAAGAGGTGTTAAATAATAAAGTTACAGTATTTCTAAGAAATATTGTTTGAAGGTAAAATTGTAAAAAAATACATTATTTCAACTAGAATTAATAAATATTTTTTTTCTCTTTTTTAGATGATGATGAAACCTTTGCCAAAATCATTACCCCAGTAGCAACTCGTTTTTGTCACCATAAATTCTATCACCATAATGATTGAAAATGTGATGAAAATCCGCCGAACACTTTCCAGTATTCAGGACAATCCAGGACGAGATGATGGCATTTTGGCAGAGGTCATCCCAACAGAAGAAGATTTTGAGCTTTTTGAGGAGTGCCTGGATGTAATGTTATGTGTAGCAGAAGTATTGGAGGCCTTGTCTGCTGACTACTACCCAATCATGAACAGAGTTATGTCTTTTTTATATGACATTCAATCCACATGTTAAAAGAAACTGTCTCTGTCGTTGTCAAGAGGTGCTAAATCATTTGTCAAAATGTTAAGCAGTGAACTTAACAAGCAGTTCCCTAAATGTGGAGGAATGGTGGAGGCTTATGCATTTGGAAATATGCTATATCCGTTTTATCGTGGCATTGGTATGGAGTACATCAGCAAAAACTTTCAAGAGATGTATGAAATGTTCATCCTCAAACATGAAAGTCATCAAGCATGGCTCACCAAGCAAGCTCAAGGTATTTATTAAATCTGTTCCAAAAAAATGAGCTTCTTTAAAAACTTTTAAAGAAGCTCATTTTTTTGGAACAGATTTGTCAAGCTGAAAAGTCTAGTTTTTAACTAAGGTACTTTTTTGTATCTAAAAAGTCTCATATAAAATAAATATAAATTGCTTCCAAAAATTTAATTGAACTGTCATAACAAAAGGAGTTTGATTAAAAAAATCAAATCAGATTTTCTTTAACTTTTAGCACAAGTAAATCAGGTCAAAACCGATGAAGAAGAAAATCTCTTAATGGCATTTGCTCTCTCACAAGAACTTCTCCAATTCAGACATAATGGGATGAGTACAAATCCATGCCAAAACCAACAAAAGCTGATGGCCTGAACAACATTTTAAACTGGTAGAAAGCAAATGAGTTAAAGCTTCCACTTCTTCAGCTGTTGCTAGGCATGAGCTTTGCGTTCCAGCATCATCTTCTTCTTCCGAATGGGCTTTTTCTACATGTGGAAGCATTGTTTCGTGCAAGAGAACTAGACTTCAGCCTGAGAAAGTTGACAAACTTCTTTATATTCAGCAAAATTTTGACAGTGTTGAAATTCGTCGATGGAAGCTTATCTCCAAAGATAAGTTTGATGAAGCTCCGCATCTCCATGAAGATAATGTCAGCCATGGGTCAAGTACTGATTCAACAACCATTACTCAGTGATATAAAATGTTAATCAGTTCAAGTTAAAACTAAACATTTACATACTGAAAACAGTTTTATGATTTTGTTGTGAAAAAATTTGATAAATAAATATTTTGAGAAAAAAACTAATTCCTTTCCACATTTTTAAAAGAAAAATGCACTTGAAGTCTTGTAATTTAGAAAGCAATTTCAAGAAGTAATTTTTGATCTTGAAAAGTCTTGTCAAGTCTTGATTTTCTTGAAACTATTTTTATGTAACAAGACCACTTTGAAAAAGTATTGATATGTCTTGAAACATTTCAAGACTATAATGGAATTTTCTTGGCATTGGTATTGAAATAAATTTTTTAGGAGACGCTGACCCTTATAAAGTGTAACGTCAAGCTTACACGGAAAAAGTTTTATAGAAAACTACGTGCAATGCTAAAAGTAATTAAATTAGATATTAACATCAATGAAAAGCATGACTAGTATGTAAAGTAAGACTAGTACAATAACTAGGTTTTTACTGGATAAATAATAGTTTATTGTCTATTTTTCATAATTTATTTTTTTACTTTTAATGCTAATGTAGTTTCGGAAGTAATGGGCAGGATTGAAAAGTCTTTTTTTTTCAAAAGGAATGACTTTTATAAACTAAATTAGAAATTCAAAAAAAAACTAACAAAGTTTTGAAGGGGGCAATAATACCTAACTTGCAACCTATAAAGACATATTGAATAGTGTGTCACGGAAGACTTATTGAAACTTACGTCACGTGATATTGAGACTTAGGTCACGGAAGGAACCGATCGTTCCTTCCGTGACACATGTTTTTAATGCTTATAACTAAAAAATTAGAATTCTACTAACAATGTCTTTTCTCAAAATTAAATAGATATTTATAGGTAGTTTGTTTGGTATTTTTGTTAAATGTCGTTTGTTTGGTATTCATTTATGCAACTGTATCCCGAAGCTTGTTAACAATGAAGAATATTCAGGAACAAACATGCATCAGTTTGCAGATAAATTAGCATTAAATATAAACAACTCTTGATAAATTTGCCAAGTGCAGTAAAATATTTTCTTTGAGAAATACAATTACACAAAACGATTTAATTCCTTTAAGTAAGTCGCATTATATAAAATGCTTCAAAATAAGTATATAAATTTACTTGTTTTATTTTTTTGTTAGTTTACTTTAAATTTATTTTTAGAAAAAATTATAAACGACTTGATGCAATTTTATCGTTTGAATTGGCCCTAGGCTTCAGTGAAATCTAAGCTGCATATGTTGGAACATTATGCAATTCCGTTTATGCAAAAATGAAGAGCAGGATTTGGGTTTTATGGAGAACAAGGCGGAGAATCAATTCACATGAGGTTTAACAAACTCAAAACTATTTATCAATCAATTCCTTGCCCAACATTGCGATTAAAAAGTTTTCTTAAATCTCATTACCAAAAAACAAACCCAGAGAATATGCGGTTTAAGCAATGTGAAAAAAAAAAAAGAAAAAAAAAAGTTATTAAGAAAATTAATTCAATACTGAAGATTTGATTGCTGAGAAGGTAATCTCGACTTGTCAAAAAAAATTCTGTTGACCTGGATTTACCAGTTATAAAATATAGAGAACCAAAGCCTCCTCAAGAAAGAAATTAAAAACGGCTTTCAAAAGCAAAAAACATAATGAAAACATTATTATGTATAAAATAATTTTTGAGTTTACAGGGTAAAGGGATCTCAGAATTTAAGGTATTTCGTAAGATCCTGCTAAGCTTAAATAAAAATATATTAAATAAAAAGTATTTGAGCATATACTTTGTTTTCACTTTTATGAGCTAAAGTAATACTCCAGCTAGATTGCCAAAACGTATAGTAATTTTATATTATAGTTTTCAAATGCCTTTAGATAAATATTTACGACATTGTTTTTTCATTAGGGACTTCAGAATGTCAGGTTAAATAGTAGGTAGTATTGTGGCCAATATTGCTTAGGAAATCATGAAATTGGGTATATATTACTTATTTTCTATGCTGAATATATTTTTAAGTGTTTGATTCACTTATCTTTTATACTTTTTACATTTCACCACACATTGCAAGGATAAGGGACCTCAGAACGCTAGGAAAATAAAAGTTAATAAAAAAAAAAAAGAAAATTTATTTGCATTTAATATCATCTTGACGTTATGAAATGAATATTCTGCTTATAGTTTCGTAAATAAGAAATGAAACATTTTTTGTATAACTTTTTATAAACTGTAATAATATCCTGGCTTTTTAAGTTGTTCATTAAGAAAACTAAACTCATACTATATGGTTTTCTTGTATTATTATTTCAATAATATATTTAGGTGCCTCCAAGGTTTGAACAAGTCGGAGTCGACAAGGATAATGTTTAATATTTTGGACGTAAGATAGTAAGCCTGTAGAAATCTTCGTGGACGTCAGATCACTAAGCTATCACCAAATGCTGAAGGAGCACTCCGAATAAAGAAGCTTAGTAGTCTTTTTGAAATCGTTGGGATGCAAAATATCAAAACTGCATAACCAAAAAGAGACAAGGAACTGTATCCATAAATCGTGCGCTTAACTGCACAAAAGCAATGGGATGTAAACACCTCAACGAATCAGCTGAAGAACTTATAAAATTTAATATTTTCTTTGATGCAAATCAATTAAAAACAGGTGCATGAAATGGATATATAGTGTCGCTAGATCTTACAATCATGATGAAACCCCCAGTTTATAAACTATGGAGTTGATGGTACTTCAAATGGTTTAGTGTACCCTGGAAGAGGGGAAAGTTGTCAAAAGATGATAAGAGCAAATAGAGAATGCATAACTATACATCGTTTTGTTTCCTTTGGAGAAGATATAGCAATGTGCCAAATCATACTCAAGGGCAAAAGGGATTAGTGCCCACATGGCTTGAAAGTAGTTTTACGTATTCCAAATCTCCATAAATGAGAGTGGAAGTCAGGATCACAGCACACTTCTATGCGCATATCAAATGTTTGACTAATTTTTAGAAAAAAACAATGTAAAACGGCTTGTTGTTGTCCAATCTGATGGTCACTCTTCAAGATTTGAAAGTGATGTATTGATATTCTTAAGAAGCAAAAATATTAGACTTTTAATCACTCCGCCTGGTACAACTGGCGCTACCTAGCTCCTTGATCAAATCAATCAGAAATTGCACTCTGAGTACAGAAGTGCTAAATCTGTACTTTATTCTCTGTTTAGGACAATCAACAGAGAAAGTTTCATGAACATACTTGCAGAGTTATGGCCAAGGTGGGCATTAAAACAAACAATCATAAACGTAGGTAAAAAAGTTGGCATTTCAAGCGGAGGACTTAGTGTTAAATGGATGCAGGAAAATAAGATTTTACGAGCTGAGCTGTGTATTCATGAAAATACTAACAAAGATCATATATCAACAGCAGTAACAGTTTCATCTCCAAAAGATGTTTGCTGTAGCTCAGCAAGATATTGGAAACATAAATACGAAAATGCCATGGAAGGTTATCAAACAATAAATGATAAATCAATATTACTTGAAGAAATACGTAACTTGTTGGCTGTAACCAAAGTAACACCTAAAATAAAAAAAGAAAATGTTAGAGTTACCCAGGTTCGCGGCTTATTGGATGGGAAAAAAACATTGGAAACGGTTTTTTTATTAAAGGAAGACAAAGCCAAAAAGGAGAAAGCAAATTAGGAAAGGAAATCCAGGCTACAACAACAAATTGAGGCATTCTATAAATGTATGGAAGAGTGTACATGTAGAAGAATGCTTGCGCAGCAAATAAACTTCGAGAATGCTTGTGTTACCATAATATTTGAAATTTATATGTAGAAAACCATCATGCCGAGGGAAAACAAGCTTAAAACCAAATATGATCGAACTCTTTTGTGAAATAGAACCCAAAAAATGACTTTGAGTCAGATGAAGATAACATTAAAAACTTCATTCCTATAACTGATTTTATCTAGAATACAATCTAGCGTTCTCTATTCGCCTCTTTTTGAATTAAAGTTTACCTAGATCTTATTTTTATATTTTTGTTCATTACATTTTTTTAAAATTAGTTAATGTTATAAAAAAAAAGGATAAAAAGTAATTACTTAAGTTTGTTATATAGTTATTGATTTGGTGCCTCGAAACAATAGGTGTAGGCACCTTAAAATGCTAGGTATTTAAAAAAGTAATTTTAAGAAAATTGGATTTATTCAGCGCACGCATCTTTTTAGCACTGTTTTTGCAAACTTAGTTTCAGAAGGGATTGAAATATTTAAAATTATTGAAAAAAACATTTATTGCTTTTAGACTATTTTCAACGTCTTCGTAGTTTAGATCATTTTGTAAGGATTATTTGTGGTAATTTTTTGTTTATGACTAAAAATTATATTCTTTAATCAGATTATTCGACGCTTTTAGAACTTAATTAAAAAAATCAAGTTATATGTTGATTTAATACGAACCAGACATTTTAAGGTCCCACTGCATTCTGAGATCCTTTTACCTGTGTAAGCGATACATAAATATTGCCCATGTTATTTTGATTGTCTCTTTTTCTTGCGTATACGCGCAGATTAGTTATATAACGTATTATTCAAAAGACGATCTGTGTATGTATGTATGTAAATATAAATATATATTTATATATATACATATATATATATATATATATATATATATATATATATATATATATATATATACATATATATATATATATATATATATATATATATATATATATATATATATATATATATATATATATATATATATATATATATATGTATATATATTTATATATATATATATATATATATATATATATATATATATATATATATATATATATACAGTATTAGACAAACCATTTGCAACCAACATCAAACAATGTTAAAAAGTGTTCCTAATTTTACATGTCTTAAAATCGAAACGAACTATACTACCACACCAAACAGTTCAGGAGTCTGGAGTCATAGCATGACATAACATGAGCACTCAGCTGACAGGTAACAGCATACAGGCAGAATTTCGTTGACAAGTGCCATTTTGCAGCGGACAAAACAAGTGCAACTTTTTTGGTTTGTTTCATTTTCTTAAGTCTAGTCCGTGTCAACGTCACGGATGATTTTTAATAACTAAATGAAGTATCCAGAAGTTTCCAGAAGCACGCAGAAGCTTCCAGAAGTTTCCAGAACAAGCATCTGGAAGCATCCAGTAGCATCCAGAAGTATCCAAAAACATTCAGAAGCATCTAGACGCATCCAGAAGCTTCCAGAAGCATCGAAAAGAAGCATCTAGAATCTTCCAGAACAGGTTCACACAGACTCATTTTACTATATAAGAGACATGTAAATCGACATGTAATTCAGTCAGTATTATCAAGACAGTTTAAAGTGTTTTATCGAAGAACATCAATACAAGAAGTGAAATACAACAAGTGTTTCATTACATCAATACAGTCCACATCCAACCAAGACGTTGTGTTCCACAGAGCATTATTGTATCATCACAAGGTAAATGTAACACGGTAAGCCTTGAGAAGCGTGATTATTTAATTTTATTATTTATATGACTTCAAGTGCAAAAACGGCTCGCGACAGTCTTGGATTGAAACTAAGACAGAAAAATATTGGCAATTACGTAAATGGAATGTCACAAAAAAGTATTTCTGATAAATATCGCGTGACAAAATGGACCGTATCAGGACTATGTTCAAATATCGTTCTACGGGAAAATTGGCAACAGATAACAAAGGTGGAAGACCGCGTTCCACCACTTCTAGAGAGGATTCTATGATTGTCAGATCCGTCAAGAAGGATGCTTGGATATCATCAGTCGAGATACAAAAGCAATTAGAGCTGCCTGTATCGGACCGAACAATCAGACGACGTGCTGTTGAAGCCGGATTGTTTTCTCGACGCCCTGCAAAGAAACCGCTGATGTCACTAAAAAACCAGAAGAAAAGACTCCTGTTTGCTACATCTCATATTGACTGGAATGTGCAGAAATGGCGAACTGTCCCGTTCAGTGATGAATTGAAGTTCAACATCATTCTTCAAAGTTCAATTTCTTTCTTGAAAAGAGAAAATTTAAAATCATACAAATTCATCTCTGTCACTGAGCTATTATACGAGTTTATCAGAGATGATATCGTCTGCAAGCTTCCCGATCCAATGCAGCATGGTGACACGGCTCGCGTCGGTCGACATTTGATTTTCGACTTTGATTTTTCAGATTTTGCAAACATTTTTTTAAATTTCTGATGAAAAAACCGTTGCACTAAACTTTAAATGTGAACCTCTTAGCAGAAATGTGCAGAACTATGTTTTTAATTATGCTTTATTGCCAACATTTGATTGATTTTGTAAAAAACTGTATATAGGATCAAAGTGCCCCCTAGTGCAGATCAAGGTGCCCCATATACGGAGCAGCTTGATCCTTTGTAGGTGATGTTATAAAGTTGAGTTTTAGCTTACTAAATATTATTTGTACCAGAATTAGCTTGTTGATTTGAATAAAGAAAAAAATATTCTTTTTAAAATATTGAAAATAGTAGTGTTGTCTGCAATGGTTTTCAAGTAGTCAACCATAAACCCTGAAAGGATCAAGGTGCCCCCATCTCCCCTATCCGGACAGAAAAAAAAAACTTGAAGTAGATTTTTTTTTAAACAATTTTTAAATTTAAAATGCTTTACTTTAAAGTAAATTGCTTTAGCACTTCGTCAGGAAGTCCTTAGCATTGATTACTGCTTGAGAGTGACAAGGCATTGAGTTCACCAGCTTCATAATCACAATAATTTTGATTTTCTTCATTTTTGTTTCAGATAATTCAATAAATCACGTTTACTTGTTGGTTTTTGACCCGAAATTTATCGATCAATGAGCTTAAATAGATATTCAATAGAATAAAGGTCAGGACTTTGCTAGGGCTATTTGATTAATCAAATTTCTTTGGTTTTGAAAAATTTTTTTAGGGTTGAAGTGTGCTTTGGTCATTGTCCTGCTAATACATCTTTCCTTGTTGCATTTTATCTTTAACATGTGGTAGCAAACATTGTTAAGTATACCAAAATATGTACAAAGTACGTATTTCTGTCCATTTTACCATCAATCAAATGGATAGGACCGATACAATCTCTATTCAATTTAGCTCAGTTCATAACGTTTTGACCTCTGTGCTTTACTGTTGGTAGCTGGTATTTAGGATCGTTTTTATGGCCTTTATTAAACGGACTTATCTAATATTATCAAATCCAAATAACATAACTTAAATTCTTTACTAAAAATACTTTCACTCACTGTTTTTTTGCCCAATTCAAATGTTCATTAGCAAATCTTAAGTGTGCTTTTCAATTCTTTAGACAAATAAAAAGTTTGTTTTGTAGGACGTCTTCCAAATAGCTTTGCAGACCTCAAAAAACGCTTGATTGTGTCAAGACTACATTTTACATTATAAAGTTCTTTAATTTCAGCATTTACCAAGACAGCATTTTGCGTAAAACATTTTTCAGGGCTCGATATTTCAGCAGGCCGATGACATAAAGCACACTTTAGCCATTGGGAAAAACTTTTTCAAAACCAAAGAAATTCGATTGATCGAATAGCTTTAGCAAAGTCCTGACCTTAATTCTATTGAATGTCTATGTAAGCATATTGAAGAATAAATTTCAGATCAAAAACCAACAAGTAAACGTGATTTATTTAATAATCTGAAACAAAAAAGGGGAAAATCAAAATTATTGTGATTATGAAGCTGGTGAACTTAATACCTTGTCACTCTTAAACAATAATTAATGCTGAGGACATCCCGACGAAGTACTAAAGCAATTTACATTAAAATAAAGGATTTTTATTTTTTAAAAATGTTTAAAAAAAATCTTAATTCAAGTTTTTTTATTTCTGTCCGAATATTTTTGCGAAATTTAATTAAATGAACTTTTAAGATTAGATTGCTTAAATTTAGTGAAAATTGGTTTGTTTTTAGATTTGTAATCAATTTTTGATATTTCAGTAAAAATTTGAAAGAAATTGGACTTTTCATTCAAAAGTTATCTCAAGTTATGCTCTTGTTCGGTTACTTTTGCACGCAACTGTATATATATATATATATATATATATATATATATATATATATATATATATATATATATATATATATATATATATATATATATATATATATATATATATATATATATATATATATATATATATATGTTCAAAGAATTTTAAGAAATTTATTTAGAATATAAAACGATAATACCTAAGTAACAATAACTTGCAATTAAAATCTTAGTAAAAACTCAATTCTTAGTATTTGCTCAATACGCTAAGTATTTGCAGATAGGGCCTCCGATGTTTAAATATATTTTTATATGCATAACCCCTCAACTAGTGACCTAATATTTTTCAATTACACGCACCCTATTATTAGATAGCCAAAAGTATATTTGGCAAATATTTTGAAAAAACCACGGTTTAAATTTATGTAAGTAAAAAAACTGCTAGGTTGTAAACGAATAAAGCAAATAATAATCTTTTTCACTGAATTGTGCAACAACCCTTTTTTTGTGTGTGCAATGTTTAATGAATAAGCCCACATTTATCAGAAAGCTTTTAGACGATCCAACAAAGAGAGAAAATAACGCTAGAAAAAAATGGTTAGATAAAGTGTTTTTGCACGATGCTTTGACAAATATATATATATATATATATATATATATATATATATATATATATATATATATATATATATATATATATATATATATATATATATATAAATATATATATATATATATATATATATATATATAAATATATATATATATATATAAATATATATATATAAATATACATATATATATATATATGTATATATATATATATATATATATATATGTATATATATATATATATATATATATATATATATATATATATATATATATATATATATATATATATATATATATATATATATATATATATATATATACAGTGCTCGAAGTGAGGCGGGATAGGGCGGAATGCCATCCTGTTACCTTTTTAAATTTTGAAAACCATTCCACTCCTTTTTTTAATGCATATTTTAGGGTGGGATGCGATCCCGGTACATAATAAGTTAATGGAAATTTTATTTTATTTTCCTCCGATAAACAAACTTGTAAAAACAATTTTAAAGTTTGTGGCAATATGCGAATTTAAATGAATTAAAGTCTCAGCTGTTATTTAAAAATTTGCGGTAGAAAGTTCAAAAACTAAATCGATAGTTATAAAATATTGTGTCTTTTCTTTTGTATTTTAAATAAAAAGTTACCAAACAACAAAAAGAGATTTTGGCTTTTTTTTTCGTTAAAGTATCATTAGAGTTTTTTTTGGTGAAATAAATAATAGTATGTTATGATTTTAAAAAAGTTTACTTATTATAAATATGGATAAATGCCTAGCAAGCGGAAGGAAAAGAAAGTAAAGCAGTGATAGTTCTTAAAGTAATTTGGAAAATGACACTCAAATAAATAAAGTGATAGATTTTTTGAGTATTAAAACTTGCCCATCCTTTCCTCAATGTGATGGTATTTTACCAGATTACTGGTCTGATTTACAGTGGAAGGAGAAATTAAAAACATTCGACTGGTTGACAGTTTCATTAACAGGTCTTGGTTGTTCTGTTTGTAAGTCAGCAAAAACTTTAGGTGCCGAAAAATCTCAAGGAATAAAATTGGCTAGCGAGTGGACGCTTGGCAACGTTAAGGAAAATAGCGAAACAAAAGAAAAAAAACAACAATCAATGAGGAAAAAGCCATAAACTATCAGTTACACACGAAAAGGCTTGTAAAATTATTTCTCAGTATAAAAAAACACCCTAGAGATGTTCAGTTCAAAAATGCAGATCAATCAGCACGAAACTACCTACCGCATATTTCGCACTGTTTATCAAATTGCAAAAATGAATCGTCCATTTTCTGATTTGAAAGAACTAATATTATTACAGGTAGAAAATGGTTTTGACTTGGGACGTATTTTACAATCTGATCACGCATGCGATGATATTGTTTATGACATTTCAAATGAAATGCGCACTAAGCTTGTAAAATATATTCTTCATAACGTTAATAAAGTAGAGTTTATGATGGACGAATCCACTACGATGAGAAAAAAGTCTGCTCTGTCAATCTGCTTGAGAGGGAACATTCAATCTGCTTGAGAGTGAACATAAATATTGTCAATATTTATTTTGATCTTATCGAATTAATAAATACAGAAACCTCGTCTATTGCAAATTCTTTTATATGTGCTTTACACTATTTTGGTTTTGATAACAATTTTTTATTACGTAATTGGGTGTCTTGCATGTGATGGTGCTTCTAATATGCTTGGTAAAAAGGCAGGCGTGGCCAAGTTACTTTTGAATCAGTTTCCTAATTTGATTTTATGGCATTGTAGCAATCACCGATTAGAGTTAGCAGTAAATGATGTTGTGCGCGATATCTTACAAATTTGTCACATGAAAAGCTTTTTTGATAAATTATATTCCATTTACAGAGCATCTCCTAAAAACAAAAAAGAACTGGAAACTGTTGCTATGGCTTTAAGTGTAAAACTAAATTCAATTGCACGATTTCTAGGAACTAGATGGGTGTCGTCTAGCACTCGATCTGTGATGGCTGTTTCTAATAATTATGCAGCATTGTTTCAACACTTTCATGAATCTTCATTGGATTTAAGGCGTAATGGAGGAGACAGAGCCCAATATGCAGGTCTTAAAAATAAATTGTGATATCAATTTCATGCTCAACATAGGACTAATGCTAGATGCTTTAAAAGAACTAGAACATCATTCTAAAAAAATACAAGATAGGCAAACTTCTTTACCTGATGCACATCGGCTTATCACCTTAAAATACCATATACTTCAATCAATGAGAAATAATTCAGGTGAATATTATTCGCAAACGCAGCTTGCAGCAGAAAAGTTTAAATTTAAAGGCGTCAAACTACAGATCAGAAAAGTTTCTAAAATTAATCAAAATGAATTTCTTAGTAAACTAAATGAAAATCTTGATTCTAGAATGTTTACAACAAGAGCTGCGAATAAATCTTTACAAGACAAAGAAAATGATCCAATCAAAGAAAAATACAATAATTTAATAAAAAATTTACAAATTTTTGATAAGCCACAATGGTTTGCAGACCAAGATCCATGCTTTGGAGATAACGATATTAGACAATAAGCAAAAACTTTAAATATTTGTGAAAATACGGCAGTCCAAGGGTTTCGTGAATACGTTTCCACTGGTGACTGTAATAAAACCCCTAATGATCTTGAGCCTCTGAGAACTCCTATAAATACCTTGATTGTCTCAACAGCTGAATGTGAGCGTTCTTATTCTACTATGAATATAATCTTATCTTCTTTGCGAAACTCTTTATTGCAAAAATCTGTGTCGAGTTTAATGTTCATTTCATTATTAGGTCCACCAGTTACGCATTTCGATCCAAAGGATTATGTCATTAAGTGGTTTGGGAAAGGACATCGCGATGCTAATTTTAGGAGTTGTGAAGCGCCGGTATTAAAGTCTATAAATGAAAGTGAAACATTTTGGAAGATATTCTGACCGAATTTTTTTTTAATTATTTAAAAATTGGTAAATACAAAAAAATAAGACTTGTTTAAAAATAAAATGTTTAAAAATACCATTGTTTTTTGATTGCTTAATGACGTTTGATGTGAAACTAAACTCAATATTTTACGGTGACAGTCTCTTAAGAATATATCGGACCTCAAGTTGTTTTTTTAATATAGGCTTTTTTACTATAGGGATACTCTAGGGATTAATAATTCCTTTATTTCATTTTTCTACACAAAATAAGAAATCTATAATTTTAGGATAGTTGGATGGTGATTAGAAAATATTAAAAACCATCCCGCTACTTTTTTTTTCCCACTTTGAGCACTGTATATATATATATATATATATATATATATATATATATATATATATATAATATATATATATATATATATATATATATATATATATAAATATATATATATTTATATATATATACATATATATATAATAAATATATATATGTATATATATATATATATATATATATATATATATATATATATATATATATATATATATATATATATATATATATATATATATATTTATAATAAAAATATGCCAGTGGTGGCACAAAGTTAGGACAAATACAGCAGAAATTAAATCACTGCAACTTTTGTCCAAATAATTACCAGATGAAAGCGTCGTAGCTACATTTATTGATCTCTGTTGTGTTGACACGTCAATATCTTAGCACTTCTTGTTTACCTTAGCAACAAGCACATGTTTTTTTAGATAAATTAATATAACACATTGGAAAGTTGTTTTTCAAATTTTAAGCATAGGAAACAAGTAGAGATAAGTGATGTGCCTTCATTGTGATATTAATGTCATCATTATTAATTGGTAGAAAATATGTGTTCATTGTATTACCAATCACATATTGAGTCAGTATATACTATATAAGGTCATTTAAGGTCCGATATGGTTACTGAGAACCAGCAGCTAAGGGTAACTATTGAGTTTTAAGGTATTTTCCACCAAGTTTTTTTACTTTAACCAATTTTTTTGTGTTTTATTAGCATCTGCTTCCATTTTGACAGCTTCACTATCAATATTAATATTATTTTGTCTGTTTTAGTTTAATTTAATGATCTAATATCAGTATTTTTTGTTGTAGAAAAAATGGTAAAATATCGTCGCTTGTTCCAGGAAGAGCGCCTCCGTGCTGTTTTCATGGCAGAAAATGGTGAAAGTTATAGTAAAATTGCAACAATTCTTGATCCTACTGCAAGCGGCATCAGGAAAATTATTAAGAAATATAAGAATTCAGGTTCTACAGCAGACAAGGCAAGATCCGGAAGGACAAAGAAGACGACGGCTCATACCGATCGGGTGGTGGTCCGCATGTCACTTCAGGATCGTCGCCTGACTGCACCACAACTAAGCCGGAGACTGTCGGAGGAACATGGAGTTAATTTGGTCTTTAGATATGTGCGGAAGAGACTACAAAAAACCGGATTAAGAGAATGTGTGGCAGCAAAGTAACCTCTGCTCTCTGCAGCCAATGTCCGGCGACGGTTGGTCTTTGCCAGGGAGCACAAAGACTGGACTGTCGAGGACTGGAAAAACATTATTTTTTCCGATGAAAGTTTGTTTCAACTATTATGTGGGGCAAAGAGACTGATTGTTAGAAGAAAATTTGGTGAAAAGTTTAAAAAAGACTGTATTGCACAAACTGTGAAGCATGGCGGTGGTAGTGTTATGATTTGGGGGTGCATGTCTTGACACGGGGTAGGACAGTTGTATCGGTGCATTGGGTCCATGAACCAAGGCCAATATATTGGGCTGCTTCAGGACTCAATGCTACCATCTGCTGATACTCTGTTTGGACAAGGAAATCGGTTTATCTTCCAGCATGACAATGCGCTATGTCAAAAAGCAAAGAAGGTAACCAATTTCCTTCGTCAAAATGGAGTGGACGTGCTCGACTGGCCTGCTCAGAGTCGAGACATGAACCCCATCCAGATTTATGGAGTATCATGTCTAAGAGCATTAAGGAAAAGAAACCATCCAATTTGGATGACCAGTGGGTATTGTTACAAGGCACGTGGAACAATATCCCACAGACAACAATCGATGGTCTTTTTGTCTCAATGCCTAGCCGTATGAGGTGTGTGATTAAAGTTCGTGGATATCATACCAAGTATTATTAAAACAATGCTTTTTTTACATATGCGTTCACTCTGTATGCAGTGTTCAATAATTTAGATAAGAAAATATACATCTCTTAAAATCTCTTTCGTTAGAACCTCTTAAATGTAAAAGATGCTAGATTCTATCGGATTGGTCCTTACTTTGTGCAGCCACTGTATATATATATATATATATATATATATATATATATATATATGTATGTATTGTATGTATTAATGTATATACGTATGTATACATTCAATGTATGTATGTATGTATGTATATATGTATGTATGTATGCATGGATGTATGTATGTATTTATGTATGTGTTTATTTATGTATGTATCTATATAAGTATGTACGTTTGTATTTATTTAGTTATGTAATTTATATATATAAATAAAGATATATATATATATATTTGATATAAATATAAGATATATTTAATATAAGTATTAGATATTACGTTTTAAATAAAAAAATCATAAATATATTTTATTGCAGAAAAGTTGCACATACATATATTGACTGACAAGTTTATGGTTTTATGTATAAACAACTACATGAGTGTAGTTAGGTCAGTACCATGGCCAATGAGATTATTTTTTTAAAGGAGGGGGTATCTCCCTGTCTCTCTCTTTTTATATATATATATATATATATATATATATATATATATATATATATATATATATATATCTATATATATATCTATATATATATATATATATATATATATATATATATATATATACATATATATATACATATATATATACATATATAAATATATATATATATATTTAAACAACTTTAAAAAGTATTCTACACAATAGAGTCCTCAATGTTCTTAAAAGAACAGAGCAATTATGTTAGCTTATTATAATTATATGGCTAATATATAAAATTATATGGCTAATATATATATACATATATATATATATATATATATATACATATATATATATATATATATACATATATATATATATATATGTATATGTAAATTATGTTAGTGTATTTTACAAATAGAGTGCTCAATGTTCTTAAAGAACAGAGCAATAATTAATTAATTAGTAAAAAACACTTATCTAACTTTTATCTTCGACTCGGAGTTTCATATATATGTATACATATATATGTATATATATATATATATATATATATATATATATATATATATATATATATATATATATATATATATATATATATATATATATATAAAAAGAGAGAGACAGGGAGATACCCCCTCCTTAAAAAAAATAATCTCATAGGCCATGGTACTGACCTAACTACACTCATGTAGTTGTTTATACATAAAACCATAAACTTGTCAGTCAATATATGTATGTGCAACTTTTCTGCAATAAAATATATTTATGATTTTTTTATTTAAAACGTAATATCTAATACTTATATTAAATATATCTTATATTTATATCAAATATATATATATATCTTTATTTATATATATAAATTACATAACTAAATAAATACAAACGTACATACTTATATAGATACATGCATAAATAAACACATACATAAATACATACATACATCCATGCATACATACATACATATATACATACATACATACATTAAATGTATACATACGTATATACATAAATACATACAATACATACATATATTTATAATATGAGAGTGTATATAAAAATAACTTCTTTCGAAAAAAAATTCTATGATCTAAAAATTGTATCAAATACAAATAAAACTCAGATAAATAGATTATGTGTTTTTTAAAGTGTAAACAATCACGCCCAGTCAGGAATTTTAGTTTTCTTTAAAAGTACAACTTTAATTTTTTTTGATGTTTTTATCAAATTTGGCTTTTTTCTTTAAAAATCAAGAAAAACTTATAACGATTTCCGCAATAGAAAGAGTGAAAAATGCTGATTTATATGGAAATATATACAAATAGTATGGAGTCACTAACCTAATAAGTACAGTCACCAACCTAAAAAGAGTTCGTTTGTACGAATAGTAGCCATTATGCGCTTGCGTATGATAACTTGTCGCTTCTGAACGACCGTGATGTGTATATATACATATATATATATTTATAAATATAAATATATAAATATATATATATATATATCTATATATAAATATATATATAAATACATATATATATGTAAACATACATACATATATATATATATATATATATATATATATATATATATATATATATATATATATATATATATATATATATATATATATATTAATATATATATATATATATATATATATATATATATATATATATATATATATATATATATATATATATCAGGTAACCAAAAAAGTTCGTGCGATTTTTCCGTATATAATAAAAACACACAAAACGACAAAAGTAAGTACATTTATTCATCAAAATAGTCACCATTAGCATCTAAAACCTTTTCCCAACGTAAAACAAGCTTATTTATTCCACTTCTAAAAAATTCTCGATCCTTTGAGTCTATAAAAGCTTTCAACTCCATTTCAACCGCGTCCTGGTCTCGGAACTGCTGCCCTTTTAAATGATTTCCCAGGAAAAGGAAAAAATGGAAATCAGTAGGGGAGAGGTCTGGCGAGTATGGTGGATGAGGCAAACTCTCCCAACCAAGGCTTTGGAGCTTGTCCTGAGTCACGCGAGCGGTGTGCGGTCTCGCGTTGTCGTGGAGAAGCAGAACTCCTCTCCTGTGCACCAGTGCAGGCTGCTTTACAAGCAACAGGTCATAAACTCGTTGCAGCTGTGCTGAGTAGACCAGTCCAGTAATGGTTTGGCCTGTTGGGAGCAGCTCGTAATGCACCACACCAGCTGTAGTCCACCAAATGCAGAGCAAAACCTTCCGCTCGTGGAGATTGGGCTTGGGTGTCTTTGGGATGGGGTCATCGGGGGACAACCAATGGTAGCAACGCTTGCTATTGTTGTACACAATCCATTTTTCGTCGCATGTCAATAAACGATCAAGAAAAGGCTCAACATTGTGGCGTGATAAGAGTGATGTGCAGATCGTAAGCCGTTGCTTTTTGTTGTCGATCGACAATTTGTGCGGAACCCACCGACTCAGCTTCCACGCTTTCCCAATCGCATGCAGATGCAGGCGGATGGTTTCAACACTCACAGCAAACCTCACTGCAAGTTCTTGGCAAGTTTGGCTTAAGTCAGACTCGACAGCGTCCTTCAGTTCATCCTCATCAACCAACAATGGGCGTCCATAACGCGGAAGGTCTTCGATGGACTCATCTCCCGAAGAGAACTGCTAAACCACTTCTGTGCTGTGCGTTCACTTACTGTACCTTCTCCAAATGCTGTGCTGATGTTTTTGGCCGCTTGTGTTGCATTCCTTCCAAGTTTGAACTCGTAAAGTAAGCAAGATCGAATAATCGTTGCTTGGGTTGCCATCCTTTCTTTACACAAAACCTTTCCTGTAAGCTCGTTACAAGCCTACACTATATATGCAGCAACTGCGCGTGACACACGCGTTCTATTACGCAACAAAGCTACTTGCCTTGTGCGATGTGGGTGTTGTAAAAAATGCTAAAAACAATTCAATTACCAAAAACCGCACGAACTTTTTTGGTTACCTAATATATATATATATATATATATATATATATATATATATAATATATATATATATATATATATATATATATATATATATATATATATATATATAGTTTTTAAAAAAACCTCAAAAACGCAAATTTAATTTACCAGAATGTTTTTACTAACATAAACAATGATTTTATTTTAATTTTTTTAATAAAATGTTTTTTTTTTTTTTACTGTAAATCATGAACGGAGTGTTGCTACATCGACTATCTTATAGCATGACTTGCAACAAAGTGCTGCTACATCGACTGACAAATAGCCTGACTCGCAACATATAGCCTTACTGATATGCAGTCTTTTTAAAGTTTTCAAAGATTTTTTTATTGTTTTGTTATTGAGTTCTATTTATGTGTCTATTTTTTACAGTTAAACATGATTAAATCAATATTTTAACATATAATTTCACTTATATAACGGTTTACTAGAATCACGTGTTTTGTTTAATATGGGAAAGGCAAAAGATGTTTCACCCTCAAAAAAAAGAGAAGTTGGAGCATTATTAAAGAATACTTCTTATTCTCAAAGGTGTATAGCATCAATGACAAAGGTTTCAGTGGCAACAGTCAACCGAATAAAAAAAAATCTGGGCAAAAATGCTGATTATACTCCTCAACGAACAGGACATTGTGGCAGAAAACGGCTAACAACGCCAAGAGACAATAGAAAAATACGAGATATTTGCCTAGAAAATAAAAGTAAGCCTAGGCGAATACTAACCACTTTAATACAAGATGCTGGAATACCAGTATCTCCAATGACAGTTCGTCGCCGACTCAAAGAACAAGGATTTAGATGCTGTCGACCTGCTAAAAAGCCTAAGCTCACTCTAGCAATGCAACAAAAACGCCTTGCTTGGGCTAAAAGTCATCGGCAGATGACTGAAAAAATGTAAGTACTTCATTTATAATTGTACACATTCCATTTAGAGATTTGCCTACATTAAAACTTTGATTTATAAGTTTTTTTGATGTTGTTTAGGTATGTTTCTCGGATGAATCGACAATCCAGATATTGATGAACAAATCACAGTTTGTGCTTAGACGAGCTGGAGAAAAATTCCATAAAGACTGCATCTTAGAACGTGTAAAGCATCCTCTAAGTATAATCGTATGGTCTGTCATTAGTGGACATGGAACAGGACGCTTATATAGCGTTGAGGGAACTATGCGCCAGGACCAATACATTAAAGTTCTTGACACAAGATTGGTACCACAGTTGAAGGAATGGTTCCCAAAGACCCAAAAATTTACATTTATGCATGATTCTGCCCCATGCCATAAAGCAAAGAAGGTTACAGAGTACCTAAAAGCAAAGAAAATTCCAGTGCTACCATGGGCTGGAAACTCACCAGATTTGAACCCTATTGAAAATCTGTGGGTGATCATGAAAAGGGAAATTTCTTCTGAAATGATCACCAACAAAATACAATTAATTGAAAAGATGATCAAAGTGTGGCACAATAACATAGATATTCAAAATAATGCAATAAAATGCATAGAAAGTATGGCAAGACGTGTAGAAGCCGTAATAAGTGCCAAGGGAGGGATAACAAAATACTAAAATAAGTCACCAATTTGTAATCTTTTGCTTGTACAATAGGGGAATTATTTGAAAAAAAATATAAATAAGTATATTATTTGTAATAAATAAAGACCGCATTACTCAAAAGTTACGAAAAAATAGTCTGCAACCTTTTTATTTCTAGAATAAATAACCTTTAACACCTAGTTTTCAAAAAAAAGACAGTGTTTCTAAAAATATAAGCACTCACTGCATATATATACATATATATATATATATATATATATATATAATATATATATATATTTGTATATATATATATATATATGTACATATATATACATATATATATATATATATATATATATATGTATATATATATATATATATATATATATATACATATATATATATATATATATATATATATATGTATATATATATATACATATATATATATATATATACATATATATATATATATATACATACATATATATTATATATATATATATATATATATATATATATATATATATATATATATATATATATATATATATATATATATATATATGTATATATATATGTATATGTATATATATATGTAAATGTGTATATATATATATATATGTATATATATATATATATAAATATATATATATATATATATATATATATATATATATATATATATATATGTATGTATATACATATACATAAATATATATATTATATATTACTACATAATATATATATATATATATATATATATATATTATGTAATATATATATATATATATATAATATATATATATATAAATATATATAGATATATATATATATATATATATATATATATATATATATATATATATATATATATATATATATATATATATATATATATATATATATATATATATATATATATATATATATATATATATATATTACTCGTCATCAGTTATAATAATCGAAAATCGTTACAAAGAAAATCTTTATAATAAAAACAAACCTCTAAAAAGGTAACATTGAAAATAGCACGAGAGAGTACAAAATAGGATTTAAATGATGACATCAGATAATTTAATAAAATACTCATGTAAGTAATTAATTTAAGAGTTAAATATATCTCTTCGGATTAAAGTATGATAAAATGATTATTAATTAATCATTAGCGTAAAAAATTAATAGTAAAACCAATAAATCAAAAATTACTATAATATTAGGCAAAAAACGGAAATAAATGAAAAATATGATAAATTACATATTCAGGGTGGCCAGCTAAAAGTAAACTTGAAATTTCCAGGATATTTCCAGGATTTCTTAAGGAAATTTTGGGTTATTCAAGGATATATTGATTTTTTCTCGACAATAAAATGGACCAGTTTTTTTATATTTGAATACCCACATAAATCATACATACATACATATAATTGTTTGTGTGTTAAATATAAATCATATATACATACATATATTTATGTAAAGTTTGTTTAAACTCATACAAACGTGTGTATATATATATATATATATATATATATATATATATATATATATATATATATATATATATATATATATATATATACACACACACATATATACTTATATATATTATATATATATATATATATATATATATATATATATATATATATATATATATATATATTATATATATATATATATATATATATATATATATATATATATATATATATTTATATATATATAACAACTTTTTTATTTTGTCTCCTATTTGGATTGCTCCAGTTTTTTTAATGAAAGATCATGGTCTTTAATTGTTTATCTTTTTCGAAAATTGTGTTACTAAAAGAACTTGCATTTGCAAGGACAGTGAAGTCTTTCTTTTATTTCTGCGTCAATGCTTAACTTGTCAGCATCAGATTTGAGAACTACAATGCACTTTCTAACAATTTTTTCTATTTTTTAATAACTAAAATATCTCCATTAATCATTTGACGTTTCCTGCTTACTTCATCTAACTTTAACTAATCCTTGTTTTCTTTCAATACTGCATTGAAGCGATTGTTTGCTAGCTTACAACTTTTTAAAAGATTGCTGAGGAGCTCATACTGATGAATAACATGGTCATGAGAAATGATGTGATCTAAACTGATGTAAACTGTTCTTTGAGAATTAAGAAATCTCTCTTGCAGATTTTCGAATAACAACTGTTTGTTGACACTGAATCCTCGTTCTATACCAGATTTGCCATGTGATAACACAAAAATGATAGCACAGAATTTCCACAATGCTGAATACTTCAGAGTTTTGTGTAAATAGACAGCAAGAAATTCATCAATAGAATCAGTTAACTTGTTAAAAGACTCAAACTTTTCATTAAATTGAACACTTTCTGTACTAACAAATTCATCATATTGTTGTTTTGCATCATCTGCATTATCGGTTGAAAGCCGTTTTAATGCACTTAATCTCTCAGCTAGAGCCTTGAATTTAACAGCGGATATTTCCTTGAACCATTTCATTTGGAGACAAAGATGAAGCATTCCTTACAAAAGAATATTTCAATGGGCATCTTTCTTGAAATTTTTGCAATAACATTATGATAATCTGCTTACATTTAATTATAAACTCTAATTTCTATTCTGGTTTACAACAAAGAGAACATTGCATCTGTTTTAGTGCTGTTCCGAATTCAATTTTGTAAATATCTAGGTAGTTGTTTGATTTACCTACTTCAATCTTAATTAAACTATAGGCAGTTGCAGCTTCCTTGTTTTTGTTCTCAAATGTTTGGTTTGAGAATCATTTTCATCAAACTTCGCAACATGCTTTCTAAACTGTTAGATAAAAATGCAACCATAGGTCTGTCTGTTTGAAATAGAATTAGAAATCCTTTCAATTTTTTAGCAAGATCTTTGAAAAACTGCATTCGCAAAGGTACAAAATTGTGAAGATAATGATCTACCAGAACTTAATAGCTCTTATTTTTAGGATGTCTGCTTATGCATAGTGATTCCCAATACTTTATAATTTTAACCATGTTTGGCCATAAAATAATGCCTCTAGAAGCCACATCTTCATCTTCTACCCAGCGAGTTGCACAGAAACTGAGAAACAATAAAATCCAAAAATATAAAAGATGAAATGCTCTTAACTTATATATAAATATAAAGATAAGTTATTTTATTATTTTTTTTTTGTTCAAATATGCATACTTACGGCAAAGCAAGCAGATCAGTTTCGCAAATTCTAATATATTCATCTATTTTAGCTGGTGACTCTTTGAAAAGATTATACATTGCATGAAATACTTTTTCTAACTCCCACTTTTGGGAATTTATTGCTGTCTTTAAAGCACCATGAACAATGTGCAAATTGCAACTGTCTATATTAACTATATCATATTATTATAACTACATTAACTATATTATTATAACTATATTAACTATATTAAGAATATCGTTTTTCCTGTCTATGTTCATCTAACATTTTTAGAACCTCCCAATTAACATTAGTACCATCCATTGAAACTTGAACTATTTTTCCAAGATCAAACATCTGTTGCTTCAATAAGTTTGTCAAATAAGTTCTGTGAAATAGGACGTCTGAGGAATCTAGAATCAATATATCTAGCTTTTACAACACCAGAATTTGAATCCCAGTATATAACTCCACAGTCCATTTGTTCATTTTTAAAGATTACATTCATACTCTCATCATTTGAGAAAACAAAGATGGGTGATGCTTTGATTTCAGATATCAGTTGCTCTCGATAATATGGTGCTAAACCAAAAATTATTAGGTAGCCACATTTTGTTTTGCTTAATGCAAACTTTGATGCTATTGTACTGTTAGATTATTACTATTAGATATTGTACTGATAGATTTGAATATTTCATTTAAATTTAAGCATGATCTTAAAGAAAAATGTGACATTACAACATTTAAGGTCCATATTATTTTTGCCTTAGTAACTAGAGCTGGAGATTGAAGATCCTCTATAGAAGGTTTTGGTATTTTGTCATTTAAAACCTTATTTGAATTGGGAAAATGTTCTTGTAAGTTAACAAAAGCTGCTTTATAGCCAGATATTTCTGTAGTAAAATCTATGAATAATTAATAAATTAATATCCAGTAAAGTGCACAGCTAATCAATTTGCTCCAAGCATTCCAAAATTCAAAAACATTTTTAAAAATAAAAAGTAAAAAACCAAATCAAATAACTAAAAAACTACCTGTAAAGACTATATCAGCTGCATTATGTGTCCTCGCATGCTCTTTACTCTTCTTACCAATTGCATGAGAATCCAAAGCAGATACTCCCATGTTAGAAATATTAATATCTATTCGACACCAATTACATCTTGCTTTCTTTGAATTTGAAGAACAAAATTTTACCCAAGAAGAATACTTTTTATTATATACTTATTCTGTTTGGAAACGACAGTTCTTTGACTTTAGTAGAATTAGTAGAATTAATAATACTTATAGTAAAACTAATTAAAATATTTTGATCATTCCAGAAAATACATAATCAAACTAAAAGTTTTGTAAAAGATGAAAACAAGAAAACGGAATATATAATATTCCGTTTTTTTGTTTTCATAATAAACGGAATGTATAACTCTATAAAAAAAAGTTCCAAGATTTCGAGTTTTTTTGTAAAAAATGGTGTTTTTCCAGGACTTTCCCAGGACCTATAAAATTTCAGGACTTTTCCAGGATTTCAAAGATTTAAAGGACCGCTGGCCACCCTGATATTAAATCGAATACAAAAAATACTCCTTGAATAGATCCTTTTAATCAAGTTGTTAAAATTGCTATACTTAGTTTAACCAATGTTATTTTGGATAAAGCAACAACTGAATTACCTAATTTAGGTTCAAAGTTTTTGCCATTACAGAAGAAAATCATATATAAATATTAGAAAAATATTACAGAAGAAAAAAATATATGGTTGTGTGCAGCTAATCTTTTAATGTGCGCTTCGCGACTTAAAAAAGATGATAAATCAATACAGGCAGAATCTCAACTGTTTTAAAATTTTGACAAATTTGTTATAACTAAGAGTAAGAGATAATTTATTTAAACAAAAATGTATTTCTTTAAGAAAATTAGGATGAGTTCAGATATAAAGATTTATCTATTTATATAAGATTTATATAAGATTTATTTTTGATTAAGGCACAGGTTTTGCATTACTCTACCAAAAGGATGCATGTCTTAAAAAAGAAGAGCAAATTAAAAATAGCAGAACTATTAATCATCCACACTAACTACTAAATTTCAAAAACAATTGTGTAAATTAAGAAAAGAGGGTAGGTTAGACACAACCACGTATTTTAAAACGTATCTATCACAATGCGTACTATTTAGAATATATGGAATGATTAAGGCGCACAAACCTGAAAAAGATTTCTCAATGCGTCCTGTTCTATTAATAATCAACACACCATCATTTAGAATTTCCGAAAATCGTTAATATCATTCAATAAACACTAAATAAAAAATAGACCTAATAATTTAAGTAGTTTTGTTAATGAAGCAAGGCAATTGAAAATAGATCCCAATAAAGTTCAAATATCCTTTGATATAGTTAATATATATCCGTCCATACCCATTAACAAAGCTGCTCTAGTCATTATTGATATACAACAATCAATAGATAGTACAAACGCAATACATGAAGCTTATGAATTTAAAATACATCGAAAAGAGGCAACCACTAATATTGAACTAAAACCAAACTCAAATCTTATCACTGGCGAATTTAATTTTATTCCTATGTTGCGCAAAATGAATTTGTTCTCAAAAATACCTCAACATGAAATTGATTTTCTAATAAATATATTTGTTGAAAACAGGCACGACAAGAACAATTCACTTAATATTGCCTGAGACTATACAATAATAGATTTTAAAAACTCCAAATATCAATCATCTGACAACCAACCATTTGTAAAGCTACCATGGATACCAACTGTTGGTCCCAAACTAAGAAATGAATTTAAAAAACAAAAACATAAAAGTTATTTTACATCAGCTCCAACTTTAAACAATATATTTTGAAGCAATAAAACAAAACTTCCTCTAAATACAAACCCAGGCGTCTACCAAATAAAATGTTTATGCAACTCGATATACATTGGTGAAAAAAAAAAAGAAAATTATGTAAAGAAGTATTGAACACCAGAAAAATTGTAAAAAAGGAAAATTAAACATTTTAAACTATGGTGTTACTGAACATTTCAAATCATGCTAAGGTACGTTTGACTGGTTACACCCCAAAACTATATTAATAGCTCCAGAATGTCGTATTCGAAAAAATCGAGAATCCCTGGAAATAAACAAAGTGTTGGGAAGTGGCGAAAATGTTCTTAATAGGGATGATGGTGATAACGTGACAACAAAAGCTTGGGGCCATTTTTATCTGACGCCAACATATACATGGTGTTCGCGATAAATTTGACATATTTATAACTAATTATATTTTCCCGCAGGTTAGAGGAAATAACGCATATAGCTAATTTGTATAGTTTAAACTTCTTCATTGATAATATATATTCATAGATGTCTGAGAGGATGAATGATTTGAACCGATCTGAATCATAGAAGAGAATAACTTGCATCATGAGGATTCGTGTCGGCTATCAAAATAAGGATATTATGTCTGATGCCCAATTAAGTCTCTTGTTCATGCCCAGGCATGAACAAGAGACTTGTAATAGTGACTCTGAAGCTGTAGCAAGAAGAAAGATCCAAAACAGACGATCGTTTGTAAAGCAGATCTCCTCAAAGACCTGCAGGAGTTGGGTTGAAGAATGGCATAGGATTTCTGCTTTTGTCACATGAAATAAATGTTGTATCCTCCACTACGAAGCTAGCACTCAATGAAGACCTTCGTTACTACTCATACAAGCACCGCAAAAGTCAGTTGCTCACAGAAAAGCGAAGAAACTTCTGAGCAAAGTGAAACATCCTGCTCAACCACGAAAAGTGTTGAGGCCTTTTCCAGGGCAACTGTAGCATCAGCTTGTTACAGGTTCCGAAGCAGGATTGAAGCTGTGATCGATGCTATTAGTGGTAATTTTGAATGCAACTTCTTGAGAGTATTGTAATACTGTTTTTGCATTTTTTTTAATTCATTAAGACAAAAAAAGATTTCCTTTTTCCTTACAAAACTTTCACATTTATCCCTAACACCCTGTAAATCCATTTTGTTTTATCTCATACCCTTTTACATACATACATAAATACATGCAGACGTTCGCACGTACTTACATACATACATACATACATACATACATACATACATACATACATACATACATACATACATACATATATACATACCTACGTACGTACGTACTTACATGCATACATACATGCATGCATACATACATGCATGCATACATACATGCATACATACATAAATGCATGTATACATACATAGATACATGCATGCATCCATACAAACATACATACATACATACCTACATACATACATACATGCATACATACATACATACATGCATACATACATATATAAATATATATATATATATATATATATATATATATATATATATATATATATATATATATATATTTAATGATTCCCCGCGCCAACATAAAATGGTAAAAATTTACTCATTACGCTGCATTTCTGCCTTGTTTACTTTCTGTCAACAAATATCCCAGTAAACTCGCATTAGTTGGCCCAACTGTCAAGCCAGTATTGGCTTTAGTTGGCTAACAGTCGGCTTAACTTGCCAACCATTAACCGACTATTTACCGCTAGTTTTTTAATTTCCCGTAAGAAAGTTTTATGTATACAATATATATATATATATATATATATATATATATATATATATATATATATATATATAATATATATATATATATATATATATATATATGATATACATTGTATATCATATATATATATATATATATATATATATATATATATATATACATATAAATAACAAAATATAATACTATATCAATACATAAAATATAAATACAAAAATTAGGCATACATATAACATGCATATATATAACCCATGCATACATATAAATTATATGTGTGCATGTTTTATATATTCAATATTTTTTGTTTCTTTTTTGTTTATAATTTTTACATCCATTTTTCCCCACTAATGTGGTTTGGATGGTTCTTCATAGTGACATAAATGCCACTATGAAAGAGTTAAAGCAATGTTTTACAACCGGATGCGCTTCCTGACGTCAGGAAGGGCATCCGGGCAGGGCAAAAAATGTGTATAAAATTTATTATACGTACATACGGTACAGCATGCATACACGTGTATGCATGCATAAAATATGTGTGTATCTCTGTATGCATATGTATATGTGTGTATTTAAATATCATATATACATAGATTATAATAGTTTATACTTCATGTTAACGTCATGGCGTTAACATGAAATTTAAACATGAGATACACACATATTATATGCATGCTGTACCGTATGTACGTATAATATATTTTATACACATTTTTTTATGTAAGAAACTATCACTAGGAGCCTGAAAATCTTATGAAGCTTTTATTACTATGTTAAATTTCAATAAGATAGATATTTAAAAGTTTGATGAATAATTCCTAATTTTTCTCCTAAATACCACATTAACATTACACGAAGTTATCGTTATCTACTTTGAAAAACGACAGTAAAATGATGGTATGTCTTTATACTATCTATATAAATTGTTTTTTTTATTTAAAATTATAAGTTTATATTTTTAAATATATGTTTATATATGTTTAATACAAGGTCTATTTAATCAAATCCTGAAAGGTACTTGAAATCAAATTCTGTGCTTCCACCATTCCCTGATGAATCTGATGAGAGAGATTCATCAGGGAATGGAAGAAGACTGATGAGAGAGATTTGTTAAATCACAAAATTTTGTTAACCCAGCATATTTTGTTAACTCACAACAATAAATATTGTGAATAAATAACACTAAAACTTTAACTCCAAATGTCTCAACTCCATAACGTCTAAATCCAGTTTTGCCTACAATTTAATAAGAAATATTTTTGAAACCAGTCAGATTCAAATGCAATAATGTTCAGTTATTTATGTTTATAAAGAAGTTAGCAGCATTGGAGTTACGATTAACAGAACAGAAAAAAGTTTTCAGAATTTGAAAGTTTCTTAAATGATGAAGAGATTGTTGTTCCCCCGGGCCTTCCAATGAAAAGTAAAGAAGGTTTGGAGGGGCTTAACCTTAAGTGCCAAATGAAATCTGAGATGGCTGTCTATGTAATTAAAAGTTATTTTTTATATTTCTATGTTCTACCAATCAAAAAGATGGATAGTAACTAATATTTTATAAGATCGAGGATTTTAATAAAATTTAAAATTATCGTTTAGCTGTAAGATTATACATAAAATTTAGTAAGATTTTATAATGCCTTAGTTATATAATACTTGCATTACGTTTAATTTACCTTGAACATTTAATTACTCAAATAAAAAAAAGTAGTAGAACTTTTTTTTTAGGTTGAATATCTGCGTTCTGCAGGCGGTAAAGTTGAGCTGGCAAAATACGTACGACGAGTGTTGGGGGCCATGTTTTCAAAAAACTTCAAAGTTTTATGCAATCTTAATGGATCTTCGAGAAAGATGATGGCAACAGGAATGGGCAAGATCAAGTTGCGAAGTTATTATTTTGTTGTAAAATGCTTAGTTTGAAAGTATTAGTAGTTATGTTTATTTGGATTCTTTAACCGAAGGCAACTGTATTATAAGAGTTGCAATATTTTTAAAACACCAAGAAAGAATAAAATGTTATGTTAATACTAATGAGAATTGCCAGTGTTATCATTTGTCGTGAATTATATATATATATATATATATATATATATATATATATATATATATATATATATATATATATATATATATATATATATATATATATATATATATATATATATATATATATGTATGTATATATATTAGAAATATAAAATTAGAACGATTAATCGACGTTTTATATTAGGAACTGGTTTTATATAAAAATAAGCACTTCAGAGTTTTTCCGTCTTTAAACACCGGATCTTCGAAACTGGATTGAATAATTGTTTCATGTTAAACCACGGAACTAACTAAATAAGCCATAATTTTCAAGAACATCTTGAATATTTACATTTAATACTTTTAGAAAATTTTTAATCCTTGTGTTTTTTTTCATAATGGTATGTTGATAATAATCTTTTTTGAATGTATTTTCGTGGGAATGTGTGTTCTGATTTGAACTATAGTGTACTTACAAAGATTTTTATAAATTATATTATAGTGTAGGATTTATCTGACAATGCATGAAACAGCAATGATATATGGGTGCAGCCAAAAAAAAAGAAAGTCTAAGGTTTGGGTTCATTTATTAGAAAATATAAACGATTCACGAACTGTAAAATGCAAGCATTGTGACACCAAATTTAAATCGCATTTATTAACTACATCCTTAATGTACGACATGCAAAACAAACACGACCTTCTATAAGAGCCTGCTTCAGGAAGCTCATTAATTGCACAAAGTAATTCTCAAAAGATATTTTCATCCTATTTTCAAAAAAAAATTCTTGTCCATGGTTAAATCTTGCAAAGTTAACAGCTTTAGATAAAATACCGTTTTCAACTTTAGCAAAAAGTGAAGAAATTTAAAGGATGGAAAGCTCAAGGTTTAAAAATGTCATCAACAAGACAAGGAATTAAAAGTATTACACTTGAGTATGCTGACCAGATTAGAGAAAAATTAAAAAGTGATTTAAAAAAGAGAAGAGAAGATGATGAGAGATTTCCATTATCATTAGACGAGTGGAGTTCCAAAAAAAACAGACGTTATATGTGTATGAATATCCATATGAAAAACGGAATTGTGATTAGTATTGGTATGATAAGAGTAAAAGACACAATGCCAGCTACCAAAGCAGTTGAGATTGTTATTAAAAAACTAGGCGAGTTCGGTTTGCAGCTCAAAAATTACATAATTGCTGTTATAACAGATGGTTCGTCTGTAATGAAAAAAATGGGACGATAGATGGGTATTTACCATCAAATTTGTCATAGCATACATTTGGCTGTGATAGATGTTTTATATGCTAATCATACAAATTTAGTAGAACCTGATGACGAATATTTTGAATATTATAATATAACAGAACTTGATAACTCTTCAATAAGTGACGAATGTGATGATGATGAGGAAGATTTTAAAAAAAGCGAAGGACAAAGTTGGGTTGAAGTAGCTCCTTTCAATTATGAAATCGAATTTGTTCAAGATTTTTCATCAGCAATAAATAAAATTATAAATATAGCTCGTTTTTTTAAAAAATCACCTGTAAAAAATTATTTCCTGCAAAGAGAGAGTCAAGAAAGACTGAGAAAGGAAAAAGTGATGATAATTGATGTACGTACACGCTGGAATTCAATGTTGGCAATGTTAAAGCGGTTCTTGGAGTTAAAAGGAATAATAAAATCAGTTCTAGTAAATTTGTCAGTTATTCATTTATATCAAACAAATTGTAAAATTAAGCAGGTTGAGGAAATTGTAGAATCATCAGAAATCATTGAGGTAAGTTCTCTTGCATTGGGAAGGCGAGATTGCAATATAATTGATGTTTTAAAAATATTTGAATTTTTACTTTCTAAAATGAAAACTCAATCAAGTGAAACTGGTATGAAATTTTATGAAGCAGTAAGTAAAAGAATATTTGAACGTAGAATTATTAATGTAGAAGGCTTGTTAGAATATTTAGATGATCCCAACACTTACCTAAAAGCACTTACACAAAAAAATGCAATATTAAAACCACTAAAAAGAAACGAAATTGCTCTAACAATTAAAGAAATTGTTCATCGTTTATTTCTCATTGATCAGAATTTTAATGAAAATAGTTTAAATCAAGATGAGGCTACTCATGAATGTACTGAAAATATAACCAAAAAAGAAGAATTGAATCGCATTTTGTCAAAAAAAAACACCTATGTTTCAACTGTTGTAAATTATCAAAACAACGTTTCATCTATTAAAAAAGAAATGAGCATTTTTGAAAAAATTAACAAAAGAAGTGGAAGTTATTTATTTGAACATATGTACATTGTTTTGTTAACTATTCCCCCATCGTCGGTTGAAGCTGAAAGATGTTTTAGTGCGGCAGGGCTTTTTGTAACTAAATTGAGAACATCCTTAAATGATGAAACTATTGTTCTTTATGTTATCTTCGCTCATGTCTTTTACAGAAACAAAATGGACATGAAATAAACGTTATTTAAACTTGTTTATATTAAAAACTTCTCATAAAACTTATATTTGAACTTCTGAAACGTTTTTCACTAATGTATTACGATTTAATTATAAAATTTATAGTGTTTTTAATAATTATATAAATTAAAGTTCTATTTCTGGTGTAACTAATGGGAAACTTTATTTTTCAATAATTTATTAAATTAAAATACTATTTCTTGTGTAATTAAAGGGAAACTTTATTTTTCATAAATTAATCGATTAATAATCGATTAATCGTTTTTTTTTAAACCAATTAATCGTTAATCAAAAATTTGTCAAAATGAATAATCACAGCAAAAATCGTTCTATTTCTATGCACCACTCACCTGACCAAGGACTCCAAGGATTCTGTTATTACTATTTTTATGTATTTATTTATTTAGTGCATGACCTGAACTTTTCAACATCATTTCCGCTTGGTCTGCTAATATCATAAATTCAAACTGTTAATCTAATAATCTGTTATTGTTATTGATAACATGAACAGCTTACTCGTGAACATGTGCTACAAAGATGTTAAACTAAAAAGTGATAAACCTGATGAAAAAAATTTTAATTTTATGCGCAAAAAAGTTGAATTTTAGTTAACTATTTCTAATTAGTTTAAGTTAACTACTTTTTATAAAAAGTTTGTAACTAAATGTTTAACTACTTTTTATTATTTTTAGTTAGTAGTTTAGTTAAACTATAATAAAAAAGTTTGTGCCCATCACTGTGTGTGTGTGTATATATATATATATATATATATATATATATATATATATATATATATATATATATATATATATCTATATATATATATCTATCTATCTATCTATATATATATATATATATATATATATATATATATATATATATATATATATATATATATATATATATATATCTATATATATATATATATATATATATATATATATATATATATATATATATATATATATCTATATATATATATATATCTATCTATCTATATATATATATATATATATATATATATATATATATATATATCTATATATATATATATATATATATATATATATATATATATATATATATATCACGTTCAGAAAATTGGTGTATATAAATAATACGTAGTATCATTGTATTACCAAGTCAGTGCGTATCACAATCACCGACGCGTTTCGCCCTCTGGGGCTCATCAGTGTGATGAGCCTATTGTGCCTATTGAGCCTATTGTGCCGCATTGTCTCTGCCGTCAATCACAGCTAATTGTATTAACATATTGGTGTACTTAAAGAATATAAATACTCAATTTAATTCAGTTGAAGTTAAACATGTAGTGTAGCAACAAGTATAAAGCAAGACAAACTGAAATAGTTAAAGAAGAGTTTATAAGAAGAAGTAATCAACCTCTATTTGCAGAACCTTTTCTTTTAAAAGATACCGTTGAATTACAACAGGTTACCTATCGCCCTTTACACATAATATTCAACGTCGATGATAAGTTACCAATACACAAAGAAGGAAAAGAATTGTGGGTCGCCGACTTTGGAAGAATTAAACAATCAGCCTATCACCACGGATGTAACAAACAACAATTCCACGGACAAGCTGGCATGGAATTACAGAAGATTCTTCAGGAGATATTTCTCCATCCATGGAAATCCTGATTGCCGCATTTGCACAACAAACGCCAGAACTGGGCAGTCTTCAAAATGTGTCGATTGTGGATGCAATGTCTCCATTGTCTCAATCAAAAACAGGGAGCATTACGATTCAACAAGAGCCTACATCCAAGACCGTCTCGAAACGGCAGAAGAGAGTGTACCCCATGCAATAAACATAGAGCAAGGTCCTTCGCATGCTTCGATTGCGAGCGATTCTACACCTATAAAGTGCTCGAAGAAACTGAAACGGAGGCGACTACTTCAAGTTCCGCAAACACCGGGACGGCCCGATCACCCGAACCTAACAGAAATATCGAGGAAACATCAGGGGTTCCTGTCGAATTGGAAAGTGTTGTGTGTTCAACACAAATAATAAACGAGGCGGACGAAAACGGAAGATTAGAGATAGTCAAGACCTTGACTAATACTACAAACAATGAAGAAAGCGATAACAATAATGTTGATGGAGTAGTTGATGATATATCAAGCATTGCATCTGATAATGTAAGAACAGCATTTAATAAATTAAAAAATGCACAAAAACACTTATTAAAAATGCGAGAAGTTAAAGAAGTTATTAATAATGTATTTATAAAACAAAATTGTTGTTGTAAAACCTGTATAATACGTAATTTAAATTTTTTTCTTTCTTAGAATAAATTAGAAATAGTAGATGGAGTTTTGTTATTATTTAATAATGCACCTACTCAAAAATGGGCTAAAAGGGAAAGTAATCGAGATAAACTACACAATTTAAATGTTGATAAATGCTTATACAATAACGGTAGATATTTACGCGAACTACAACGAAATGCAGAATTAAGAAATCTTGAACGTAAGTGTAATGCATCTCAATTAAAATCCATTAAGAATGTAGCATTTCAACAGGCTTACGCAATGAACCCAAGATTTACATATACATAATTATGTGAATCACACTTACCAAATGAAGAATTTCAAATACGCCATTTCAAATATGTGTTATAATGTTCATAATTGCCCATAAAATCGTCACACAATAAATGCCGAATTATTAAAAGCTACGCAACTGCCATTCAAATATTTAAAGATATAGCACAAGAGAATTCAATGACACTTAAAGAAATGTTATATAATATAGTCGATATTATGAATGGTACAGCAAAGAAAAAGTCAACTATAATATGTATAGACAAAAGTAATAGCGGTAAAACAACACTTATGGAGGCAATGCTCTCGATATATGACGAGGATGATATAGGATCATTTCAGCCACCAAACTCGAAAACATACTCTAATTTCTGGTTACAAGACCTTTTACACAAAGAGGTTTACAGATGCGAAGAGATGCACCTTGAACGTCCTGAAATTGTTTAAATCATAATAGAAATGATGGAAGGCAATTTATGTCTAAAAACAGATGTGAAGAATGACTTTGCTGTTAAAATTCCTAAACGGCCTGTAATGGTAACGATGAATGGCACAGCAAGAGTGATGTTACTAGAATGGTAAGTTCAGAAAGAGTGGCGATAGAAAACAGATCATTTATCATAGTCATGAATAAGTTATTAGAAGAACGGTTTAACGAAGGTAATATTAGTGCATGGCGTAATAACAGCGAACAAATAATGGCATTATTATTGAGGTTACTAAAAGAATATGAACCAGAAGGTATGAAAGAAATCAACATGATTGATTATTATCAGGGAGTAGTTAACGATATAGAAAACGATTTGTATTTTAAATAACATTTATTAATAAAAAAATTTACATTACTATTAGTCTTTATTTTTCTTTGTTGCGGGTTCATCGCTTTCAACTTTTTTGTCTTTTTCAGGTTCTTTAATAGCAGCTTGCGACTTTTTACCATCTTTATTAGTACCAGTAACGGGACTATTACTATATAACATACGATATATTCAGGGCATGTAATATTGTACATTAGCAGTTGTATTTGTATAACCAAACTCAGTAGCAGCAGAGAATATATATTTAGGCATTTTATTTACATTATACATACCGACATTACTAAACTTTTTAAGATTATTAATACTATTAGAATAACGATAATTTCTCCAAAAACGTAATTTATAAATAAATTCCAAAGTATAATAAATGCGATAAGCTTGAATATTATCACCATTCATAAATGCTTCTAATTGCATATAAATAGGCTTTTGTTGATGAGGATCATAATAAGGAATACCATTGGAGGGACTCTATTGCGATTGAACTAAACTAACATTATTTGTAAATTAATGATTACCATCACTTTAGTCGGTACTTTCAGCAAAAAAATCATCAGGAGATTGTTGTGAGGATGTTGTTAACAAATCTTTGGAAACACTAGATATATTTAATAAGTTACCAGCTGTATCGCCACGATTATAACCACCCAATAAAGGAACTTTATTTTGTAAAAAGCCACACATATAATCCATACGAGGAACACAAAAAAACTGAAACTTCTGACCAGAATTATTAGTTATAATATTTATCATATTAATGGTTGTTCCATCAATTCACGTACAGTACGTTCAGAACCAGGGGGATAATCAAATTTCCAGTGAAATAGTTCACCATTATTTAATTCCTTTTCAACCCAAATACCATGAGCACCACACATTTTAGTTAAAACAGTAACACCAGCAACACCAAGATTACTAGCACTTTCATCATAAGTCATAATTAAGGGCTCCTTTGGTAATTCATGAATTATACTATCTTCATGTTGAGATGTAGCAGTAAACCATGGCGCAAGAGCAGCAGTGGAAGTAAATGGAACAGTTCTAGGTAGTACAGATGAATTGTCTTGACGAATATAACGCAAACGAATATGATTAAATCCAACAGGTAGAAAACCACCAGCACCAATAGGAATTTCAGCATGATTTCTAACATTTTTCATACAACATTCAGCAGATATAGGAGCCCAACAGGAATTACCATAATCATAAATACGAGCTAGGTTTTTATCTGAACGACACATTGTAAGAAACTCCCAAGGAATACAAATAACTTTACCTTCATCAACATTTTCTGAATTAGTCATAACACGAAATGCTGTTTTAAAAGTCATAATTTCAGATTCATCATCATATAAATGATCATGAAATCTAGGAATGGTAGGTCCACCAGCCCCACCAGCACTGTTATTACCACCTGCAACAACACCATTACGAACTGCAGCACCATTATCGTCGCCCATAGGAGCATCTACTTGATCAACTCCTTGCTGTTGGTTGCTAGGAGGTTGAGATCGAATAGGAGAGCGATCTCTAACGGAACCAAGATTGGAGCCAGGAGGGGAAATAATATTTCGATTATCGTCTCCTCTATCGTTAAATATGTTTCTAGCAGCATCAGCAGCAGCTCGATTAATATATCTACCATCGTATCCAAGAACCTGATCAATTAAATAATCAGCGTTTTCATAAAAATAATTACCGGCAGCAGCACCAACTTTAGCAATAGCAGCGTTACGACCTCTATGCTCATATAGATTCAAAGCCATAATGACAAATATATAACTTGAAAAAGGTTTATATAGCAGATTAACTTAATCCAATTAGCTGTGATTGACGGCAGAGACAATGCGGCACAATAGGCTCAATTGCCCACCCACCCATGTAAGTCCTATTAAATACGGCTTATCTATTGACATAGCTATGACATAGCTAATGACATGTTCATTCAAAAAATAATAAGACGTATTTATAGGACGTATCTACTCTACTTAATCCAATTTCCTGTAGGGCGGCGGTTATCTATTGTGGTGCTAACAATCCATACACAGAATTGTATAAACCTAAATATTTTCTAAGCGATTTAGTTATATCTTTTATATCTAACTAAATATTTAGGTTTATACATTTCTGTTTATGTTTTGTTAGCACCACAAGTATCATTGATCTGCCAAGAACCTGACCTGGTGTGTTTACACACCTTCGGTATCACATCATCTCGCTGATGAACCCCAGAAGGCGAAACGCGTCCGTGATTGTGATGCGCACTGACTTGGTTAGACAATGATACTGCGTAACATATATATATATATATATATATATATATATATATATATATATATATATATATATATATATATATATATATATATATATATATATATATATATATATATATATATATATATATATATATATATATATATATATATATATATATATATATAAATAAGATATATAATTTTGTTATTTTTTTTAATGGAACATTTTTTTGAAACTTTTATTTTTTATTCTTATAGCGACAGTAAGAATTCAATATCCAAAATGTAAGTAAAAAGAATTTTACCCGATCTTTTCAAGATGGTTTCAAGGAGCAATCGATCAGGGTGATGGTCGAATAAAAAGACGGGCGAGGAGCATACTAATAAAAAATCAGTGCTGTTAACAAATGAATAAAATATTTAGTTTTTATTTTGTTTTTTTAATTTATAAAAGCTTACTTAAGTAAGCTTTTATAAATTAACAAAACAAAATAAAGTTATATAACTTGAGTTTTATAATAATTATCTCATTTATCTTAGTTTATCATTTATAATTTATAATAAACCGTAACATTTTAAAACACTACAGTATTAAACTAGTGTTTTTAATTAAAACTGCCAATAATATTTCCAAATCTTATAACAAAATGAACTACTATAAAATAAATATTTTTTTATTTGAGGTTTTCTATTTGTTAATAATGATTTTTCTTTAATATTCTAGAAATAAAAGTATGATGATTAAAAATATGTTTATTTTGTGTATTCAACGAAGTTATTTATAAATAATAAAACATTTTGTTAGTAGTACTGTTTGCTTGTAAAACCTGATACACAACTTCGATGCGTAAACCGGACAACCAATCACCATTAAATAAAAACTAGAGGTTATAATAAAAGTTATGCTTTATTATTAACTAATACTCGAAACTTGAAGACTTATAACTTTTGCACTTTTGATTAAAGTGCAAAGACGAAAATAAATAATTACGAAAAAAATGATATAGTTGGGCCAGTAATGGTACCAACTGTTAGCCAACTGTTTATTTAACAGTAAAAAACTGTTGGGCCGTTAGTTGGCCAACAGTTGGCTAAAACAGTTGGCTAAGTATTAGTAAAAGCGGAACGTTTTTTCCACGGTACCAACTAAAAAGCCGACTATCGGCCCAACTCTATCTAACAGTTGGTTATTTTGATCGGACTAACTATTTACCAACTATTTTATGTTTACTGGGATGGGTTAACTAAAACTTTGGAATTATAATTCTCTTATAAAAAATTTTTTCTTTAAACTTCTTGTATTTAACTCAAAAGCAAAGTATTATATCTGTCAATATCAGCTTAGGGTGTTCCATTCCCGCATAATTTTCGAATTCCCACTCCAACTTTTAAATTGAGGTTTAGACTAAGATAAAAATAATATTTACCAAGTATTTTGAAAAAATATAAAAACTTAAGGTTCCCCCACCTAAAGAAGTTAAAAAAACCCTTTTTACCGTCTTTTTTGAGTATTTTTGTTTAAATTGTTAACAAATATATTCCGTAACGACTTCAACATTTCACACAATATAATTTACTATCTTATTTATACTGTATAAAAAATTCGACTTAAAAAAAAAAAAATTAAGGGTCCCCTGAATTAAATAGTAAAGTCGTTTTGTAATTTGGCAACATCAGAAAGTAGTTTTTTAATGTAAAGGCTTAAATTTAGGACGATCTAAAAATTGTATCAAAATAAAAAAATTTGATTGTCTTTATTTGAACCAATAATTATTCTAAAACAATGGTTGCGTCTAAACTGGACGTTCAGCATAAGAAAAATTTATTTTCGTGTTTTTTCTTCAGCATGGTAAATAATTCCATGTTGTTTGTTTTAAGTTGTTTTAACAAGTAAAATTTAGTGTTTATTTAACATTATTTTCATTATTTTAATATTATTAAATAATAAGATTTCGACATACCAATAGTAATCAATAGCATAAATTTTTTTAATTTAAAAACTGTTTTAAATTTTTTATTTACTTTAAGCTTTTTGTTTTTACAATAAATTTAATATACGAATTAAGGTTAAGAAATATTTTCTAAAATAGAGTTCCAATGAAATTAGACTAGTTTTTGTAATTGCTAGGCTTATGTAATTGCTTTTTTTAATTTCAGTAAAGTAATTTGCGCCAAATTTTGTTAAACGGTATCCCAATTAGTAAGTAAATCAGTCACGTGCTTCTGCTGCTGCTAGTACTGTTTTCTTTCTGTGGTAACCACAAAAATGGATATACGTTCTCGTAAACTACCGAACCCTAGTATAAAAGAGAAAAATCGTTCAGTAGAAAAACCGAGATCCACACGAAATTATCATCAAGATTATTTTATTGGATTTGGAATAGAGAAAAGTTTAAGTATCGGTGTAAAACTTCCCCTTAAAATTGCTTTGCTCCGAAGATACCTTTACTTTAGAGAAATCAACAAGGGAAGTAGTGAAATAACAGTGTCGGAGAAAATATTTTTAAAGTTATTTTGATTGAATTGCGAGAACTTTGGAAAAGAGCTCACTTACCAGTTAAGCCAGATAACAAGTGCATCGAGTATTTCATTGCAGTTTTTGATGAATGGCAAAGTGTGGTGAAAAAAGGAAATAAGTGCCCCGAGAAAAAACTAACCCAGTTTTTGAAATCAATGAATCAACTCTGTGACATATCAGCCGCTGACACATATTATATATTACGTCTCTCTCGACATGCAACCTGGAAGGAGGACTGGAAGTTTTTACCGAACCAACGGAAATATCCACAGGTAATTTCATGCATTATTTCAACCATGTTGCTGTACTGTGTTTACTTAAGGTTATTGGTTATTTTTCGTTTTACGTTAGTATTGTATTGTTTATCTCCAATTAGGTTGGTTCGATGATTGGTTGCGACGCAGCTCATGCGCAGCGAGATAAGAACAAGTCGGATCGCAATAAACGTCTTGAAAACAGATTCAATGATCACAGCAAAGCTAAGAGAAGAAAAACAACTCTAAGTAACGAAGAAATAGAAGAAATCATTGAGCAAAGTGAGGATGACTTAAACAGCTTAGAAGTTAAAGTTTACACTCCTTTCCATCAAAAACGGAAAACCAGATTGTCAACCGTTGCTATTCACATCGATCTTACAACGCTAACAAAATCATTCACTGATGTCTCTGACCAATTAGGCCTGAGCGTTAGAGACCAAATGGCTGTTGAAGCAAAAGTCGTCAAAGTTTGCGGTGCTTCGTTACGTCATTTTCCAATCTCGCGATCATCAGTTCACCGTAACCGTATGGTCGAACGAGAAAAACCATCCTATTCATCGCCAGGCAACAATTGTTCTGAACTGGGCTAGTAGGTGCCTTGAGGAGAATATTTTTCCGAGGGCCGATTATCAAGAATTGATTGAACTGACAGTTCATTATCTTGAAGGTGACTTGCCAAAAGGTAAAATGTTTAACTTCAAAAAACCGGGTGCGCATCATCGTGCATTATTTAAGCACAATGAGCTGTACATCTTGAAACTTGTCATGGTGGATCAACGGATTACATCGCTCGACCTGGATCAACGCCATAAATTGAAAAGAATGGGTAATTTTATTGCTCTGTTTCACGCAAAGGCTTTTTTACAAAGTCGCATCTCAGTTATTGCACCAAAAGTTGATCGTCAATACATCGCCGATATGCAGTGGTACCGTGATACAGACAAAATCACTTCTGATGCAGCTATTCAGATTTTGCAACTGGCACCTTTGGTATTTAACTGAAGAGTTAGTTATCTTCGTGATGTTTGATGATGAAATTCGCCTATTAAAAGGTCTGATATGGCATTGAAGTTGTATGACACCCAAAGAAGTGAAGAAATAAAGCCTGGAAAACCGTCTTTTCCGAAAGTCGATGGCGACAACATACCTTCTTTTGCCTCTTTAACTGGTCCTCGTTCCTGGCTACTATTTAATCTAATCAAGATGACTGCAAACCAGGTAGATTAGATGCAACTTCCTGTCGAGCACTGGGTGAAGATGAAAGACTACAACTATGTAAAAAGTGTTGTTAAGTAAAGTTGTGAATGATTGCGCCGAGAGAGATGTAAAACTTATACAAGACTTTAAAAATAAAGTAAAAGACCTTGCGCAGCTTTAACTGCTACTTCAAATAGTGGAGGGTCATCGCAAACGAGCTTCTCTTAAAGGACGAAAAGAAAATTTAATGAATATTTGATTTATTTTTAAACAATGCTAACTGTTTTATTCTTACAATAGCAGAAGTTAAAATGCGTAAAACAACGTTACTATTTAATTGGGGGACCCTTAAATTATTTTTTTAAGTCGAATTTTTTATACAGTATAAATAAGATAGTAAATATTATTGTGTGAAAAGTTGAAGTCGTTACGGATTATATTTGTTACCAATTTAAACAAATATGTTCCTGCGGCTTTGCTTTGATCTTTATGAAATTTCGTAATGTTTCGGGGGGTTTTGTTTTAAAAATGCGCTAAAATTTATTTTATTAATTTATCAGTGCTATTCAGAAGCTATATGACAAGCGAAAAGGATAATTTAGAGCATGCATTTAAATAGTTTGTGAGTTATTTTGTTTTAAATCTTTAAAGGATTACCAAAAATAATCTTTAATAGCTTTTTAAGTCGAATTTTTTATACAGTATAAATAAGATAGTAAATATTATTGTGTGAAAAGTTGAATTCGTTACGGATTATATTTGTTACCAATTTAAACAAAAATACTTAAAAAAGACGGTAAAAAAGGGTTTTTAACTTTTTTTAAGTGGGGGGACCCTTAAATTTTTATATTTTTTCAAAATACATGGTAAATATTACTTTTATCTTAGTCTAAACCTCAATTTAAAAGTTGGAGTTGTAATTCGAAAATTTTGCGGGAATGGGACACCCTAATATCAGCTATATAACATTTAAATAAAGATAGTATTTAAAGAAATAAAGAGTTTTTAACTTTTTCGATATGTATATTGCGCAATGAAAAGTTTTCTTTAATCACGTTTTACGTCAACAACTTTAAATAATGAATTTGCCATGTCTTATTTCATCGATATAAATTCCTCCTCTATTTATCAAACATAGTTTTATCTCCATGAATCGATTTTTTGCTCACAGCCTAGTAACTCAGGTCACAATGTATATTTGACTGTTTTTGCACATTTTGTCCATTTTGTATTAAAACGCAATTATATTGTGACATTTTAGTATTTAAAACTATGTTTTACCTCTATTTATGAGGGTGTAATTTAAGTTTTATTTTGTCTTCACTCCAAAGGGGTGAAGCGAGACAGAGAAAAAATTTCATAATAAGTCTGAAAAGGATAACTCTAAACCTAAAAAAAATTACTCTAAACTCAATAACATTTCAAAATTAGGTTTTTATCAAACCTAATTTCTTTTAACTTCAGGCCACACTTAGAGTTAATCAAAGAAAAAATGAAATTCTGCATGTCAGTAGTCAAAAACAGCTTTTGACTATTGATTATTTCTGTTTCATTAAAAATAAACTTTGTTCATTAGAGTTAGCTCCAATTAATATTCAACTTGTTTACAGTTGATTTAATATAGTTTCACTTCTCCCGCTCGCTTGTCCCACTTCTGATCACACTTGTCCCACATTACTCCAACGGCACGGTTTCTCTTAAAGCAAAATTTTATATACTAAATTAAACTTGCCAAGGAGATAGAATCAGTGCCCCAAAAAAATTTATTAGCTAAAATTTGGTTGGTTTAGTTCATACATCAAATAAAAAAGATATTGCAATTTCCCTAATAATAATTTTTCTTGTCCTACTTCTCCCCTAGCTAATATTTTAGGATGGTCCTCGGGTAGATAATGATACATATAATGAATATTTTTTAAGTGATTTTCTTGGTCCCAATATAAAATATTTTATATGTAACTGGTAGAGAAGCAGTTGTAATGCTAGCAGGTAACGAGGAACAGGCTTCAAGATTTAAAGCATAAGAAACCGTTTTGCCGATGCTCCATTATGGATTAAACTTTTCTTAAGGTGTTTTAAACAGATTACAGATTTGGTGCAGCACTTAAATTTCTATTAACAAATCGAACCCATATTTTTTTCAAATCATAGCCTTTTAAAAACCTAATACTGGGACTACTTCACTAACAAGATAAAACCAAATATTACTAAGAAGCTACAATTAAATATAAAAACTTTAGTGAAATTTTTAAACTCAATTTTTAAAATTAATTTAGCAGAGCTTTTGCCAACGTAAAATTTTCATTTTGTACGAGATTTACTTTTTTAAAACTTATAGCGCGATAAATAAAATATTTCAAGTTTGTCAAATCGACAGAATATAAGATTTTAAACTGACTTTTTATTTTTATTTCGATTTAAGCGAAATAGTTGGCTGTGTATTTAAGTAGGCCGTGTTTTGTATAAAATTGTAAGTTATTTTTGAATTATGTATACAATAAACATTGTAACGTTGTATCAGTTGTATAAAATCACAAAATTATAAAAATAAACAAAAAAAAAAAATTGTGCAGAAATTGACTGATACATAGAGGTAGCCGTAAGTATGTTTCAGGCTTGGTCGGGAAGCGGTAGCGATCGTTGACCACGGAAATAATACTTAGTTGCGAAAAACTGGCCAAATTTTTAGTCGTTTTGAGAACATTTCAAAAAAAAAAAAAAAAATAGCGCAAAAAAGATTATCTGGACCGATGAGAGACAATTATAAATACAAAAAAAAGCTTTAACGTGAAAAAACCTAAAGCAAAATAAATTGCGTTTAGAACAAATAGTTTCGAAACATCGCTCTTATATAATTTTTTTTATAAAACTAAGCGATATTTTTAATATAAAATAACATTTTACGATTGCTTAATAAAGAAAAAAATGTTCTTTTATTTATCAAAGATTGTGATATAATTTATATACTTGTGTTCTATTTCCAGTGGTGGATTAAGGAGGGGGCTATAATGTTAAAGGCCCCGAAATATTCAAGTTGACCTTTTTTTCAATCATTTTTACGTTGTAGCATAACATAAAAAGGCTCCGGCTCCCAAAAATCCAACAAGATTCTTATAAAATTAAGCTAGTTTTAGTTTTATTTAAACTAAATAATTTTAAAACTAAAAAAGTTAATTTTTTTAATAACTATTTTATGCTTCGCTTTATTTGAAAAGCCTAACATACTTGAAACTTCTGAGAAAGATGGACAAATGAAATAATTAAATCATTGTGTTTTTGTGGAAATTAAAATAAAATAGAAATCAACTAAAAAGGTTAAAAATACTTTATGAAAAGGAAGCGGAATTGCTTCACAATACCGCTGATGACGTTTAGTGAGTGGGCTTTTTAATTTTAATTAGTATTTAAAACAGAAAAATGGAATTTTAAGTTCCATTTTTCTGATTTAAATTTTTCGAGTTTGCAAGTATGGCAACTGATGCTAAAATAGTTGGAGATAGTAAACCAATATCTAAGAACTTAACAACCTTTCTTTCTTGGGGGAAAGAATCAGTTATCGGGTACACGGAAGAAAATGGCTTAGTTGTTAAAATATGGTGTAAAATTTGTGCTAGGCACGAAACAGCTATATTAAAAGATCCTTTATTTAAAGGAGCGTTGAATTATTCGTTTATTGAGGGAACTTGTTTGGTGACAAAACATCAGGTGAGATTAAAATTATTTACTTTATTTTAATTTGTCTGTCCAGGAAATAACTTAAACATAATTTTTACTTATGAATATTTTTACTGTTTCATTAAAAGTATTATTTATAAAGCATCATATAATGTGCCGTGAATTTATCTAACCAACTACTTTATATTGAATTATTTAATTTTATTCATAAATATTTTTGATAATAATAAAGGTTGATCGCCATCTAAAAGGGAAAAGTCAAAGGTTCCCGGTACAAGTTGAAAATAGGTACTCAGAAGATCTTGGAAGTAGTCGAGTAACCAACTTCGATATAGAATACTCGGTACCACATGACAGCCGCGATGCGTATTTAAAGATGTTAAAAACTGCATATGAAATGGCTCTAGAACCGAGCATGCCACATAGCCATTTCGAGACGCTGATAAAATGTCAAAGAAATAATGGTTTACTTCTTTTAGAAGGAAAATGCAACAATAAAGCAGGTTATTGTTTTTTTATAAAATTTATAATTTTTTGTTGTCTAATTGATTTTAAATTTATTTAATTTATTTTTTTAGCATGTGAATATATCTGCATTGCCAGTGCCGTAAAAGAAAAAGTTGCTAAAATTATCAACGATAAAAGGTTTTTCTCCATTCTCTCTGATGGCTCACAGGCTAGAAAAACAAAGGACGAGAAAGAGTTGATTGCAGTGCGCGTTGAACGCGAGGGGACCCTAGACGATGTTTCGTCTGACTTTTTTTTCCCCGTGAACTTTGGGAACTCAGACGAGAAAACTTTGGTTTTTGCGCTAATACAATTTATCATCTACCGGAACAAATATGTTCCTGCGGCTTTGCTTTGATCTTTATTAAATTTCGTAATGTTTCGGGGGATTTTATTTTTAAAATGCGCTGAAATTTATTTTATTAAATTATTAGTGCTATTCAGAAGCTATATGACAAGCGAAAAGGATAATTTAGAGCATGCATTTAAATAGTTTGTGAGTTATTTTGTTTTAAATCTTTAAAGGATTACCAAAAATAATCTTTAATAGCTCTCAGCAATTGCGTAGATTGTTTCGTTTGCCAACCAACAGGCAGTGAAAAATCAACTGTGTTTCAATGTCTACCCTTTTTTACCTTCACTTTAAACTTGTTAAGAGAAAGACAAGCACCTGATAGTATTCGATATAAATATGTATTATGATGTGCAATAGTAAAGTTTTAATTGTTTCTCCGCTTTTGAGTTGAATGAAAGATAAAGAAAACATTCTTATCAAATTAAATCAAATTTATTCTGAATAAAAGATCTTAAATCAAGGATATTTACAAATAGTAATGATGCTAATCTCAAGTAAACATCTATCAAATTTAATTATAATAAATAGAGATAATAAAAAGAAAAGTAAAGCCAAATAAAAGGTGATAATTGTAAGAAAACGAAGAAATAATAGTAACTGAAAAATTGCATAACGATGTTAACCACAAAAACAATACCAACATCAATAATATAAATAATTAATATAAATAAAAATAATTTCAGTAATAATAACAGGTTAATAATAATATTAGTAATAATATAAAAATAATATTAGTAATAACTGATATTATAATAGAATAAAGTAAATACGAATTAAATTGATATTAATAATAATAAAATATGAATGATAGTAGTAATTATTAGGAATATATTTATATAATGATATAAAACAATAATAATAAGGAACAACACTAGTATTTATCAAAATTTAACAATAATAATAGTAATAATAATAGTAAAAGTCGTTGTTACAAAAAATGTGTAACATATAAATATATATATGTATACGAACACATGAACACATACATACATATATAAATATATATACATACACTCACACATTTATATATATATATATATATATATATATATATATATATATATATATATATACACTAACACGTTCATATATATATGTATATATATATATATATATACATATATGTATATAATATATATATATATATATGTATATATACATATATATATATATATATATATATATATATATATATATATATATATATATATATATATATATATACATATATATACACATGCACACACACACATATGTATTTTTGTGTGTATGTGTGCATACACACAAAAATACATATACACACATACACATAAATGCATACACACATATACATATACATTTATATATATACACACAAAAAAAACGCACACATATGCATGCACATATGTATATATACATATATATATATACATACACACATACATACACACACATACATATAGATATGTATACATATACATATATACACATATACATACATGCATATACACACAGACATACACATATACATAAACACACACACACATACAAATATAAATACACATATACATACAACATACCCATATACACATAATAAATACATACACATACACACATATATACATACATACATACATATACACATACACACGCACTCACATACATATATACAAATAGACACCTACGTATATATGTACACTCACATATAAACGCGCATATACATACATATACATATACATACACACATATAGAATAATGTTATAATAATATTTATATTACAAATAACAATACAGAAGCAATAATAATAAAGACCCACAATAATTCCAACATTTTTACCAACAGTATTTCTCCAAAAAAAAAGCATGAAGACAGGTTTTAAAGTGTATAATAGAGTTTAGTGACTTAAGGTGAATAGGTAATTTATTCCAAGATTTTACGCATTGTTTTGTAACTGATTTATGACCGTACTTAACCGAAGAATGATTTGGGATATATAATTAAAGGTTATATATACACACTTAGTAAAAAGGGAATCAAAGTAGCTTCTATAAAGCATAATCAACAAAGAAAAAATATTGAAGATGATCAAACAGAGGTAATAATTATCATTATTATACATTGTTTTAGTCACCAAAAAAAGTTTTTCATTTCTCTAGAGAAGGTCTAGTTTTTACTTGGTAATTACCCTGAGAAATTTTTTTTTCTGAATTATTGTTCATAAATCTTGGAATTTCGATTTCATTTTTCTGTAGAAAACATGTAAAATATTTTTTAGTGAATGCAAATAATTAATCATTTATTGAGAAATTTTTAATGCTAAATGCATTTAGATTGAAATTGCATTGAAGATTAGAAATGCATTATTATATTTCATTAGTTCTAAATGTGTTAATTATTTATTATGAAATATTATATTTTTCTCATATTGAATATAGACATGCTTCAAGTAATTTTGTTTTTTGAATTGTGGAGTGTTGTTTATTGTTTAAAAGTATACTGTTTTTTTTAAATAAATTACAATGAAGCAAATGTAATATTTTGTTCACCTGAAGCCATTCTAACAACTTATAGATCAATTGTCAATGACTCTGCCTTTAATCAGAAACTTGTTGCATTTGCAATTGATGAAAGTCATTGTGCTATAAAGTGGTAAGTGATTTTGCTATATAGATAAATTTTCTACCTAAAGTAAACATTGATATTTACAACTTTAATGTCATTCCTTCTTGCAATACATTAAATTAAATTAAAATTAAAGAAATTTTACTCATTGAAAGAAAAGATAAATGCGTTACCTATAGCATTACATAAGTAAAATCTTGTCATTTACATGATTTTATTTATACCTTATTTGTCTGTGATTGTTATAGGGGATGTTCAAGTACACAATCAGATGCATTTCGGTCTCATTATATTAGACTCTCGAATTGCTATAACTTGTCCCTAAAAGAATTCCAGTAAGGCATCGACAGCACTGCAGCTAAAAGTACTGCTGACTTTATTATTGAAAATCTTTGTATGCATAATTTGGTTATTATATCATCTACACCAAAAAGAAGAAATATTAAATACAGCCTAATACATATTGACTCAAGAGGTCTAGATAAATTTTTACACCCAGTTGTTCAACATATTCTTTTGAATACTTATTCAGCTAAAAGAACTTTAGTCTTTTCTACAACTATGACTAATGTGAGATCAATTTGTTGGTATTTTCTCAAAGAACTAGGAGAAAAATATAAAAGCTGATAGACAAAATGGTCAATTTCATTCCAAAACAGATGATGATTTTAATGATGAAAAATATAATAATACAAAGATCAAGCTTCAAACTGTTTGTTCAAAAATATTTTTTGATCAAGCTTCATTTGTTTGTTCGAAAATATTCAACAATCCGTTTCTTCTGCTTTTGGTTTAGATATCAATATTCTTTGTGAGTTTTCTTTAAGAGTTTCACGACCTCTTGATATGGCATTTATATTTTTTTGTATTTTTGCTAATATTCTTTTTACATTTGAATAGCATGTTTTACAAATACAATGATAGTTATTTAAATAAGTTAGCTTTTCATTTATGACTTTTTCTATATATAGGTCAGCCTCTGTTATTTTCCCCTTATTATCCCATAGAATAATTTTCATAGAATCATCATCATAGGATGAATACTTTTGTGTAAAATTATATGAAGATATAAATCCATACGTTTAATGAAGGAGGTAAGAAAACCTCAGAAGGTTGTGACCTTCTTTTTGTTAATAGTATGTTTTTGTTTTTTTTAAGCAATAAAACATCGTGATCATTGCATTGAATATCATTCATTTTTACTTATCATCTATTTATTAAAAATTGGATACCATGTTTCAATAAAAGAGTTCACCGAAACTTATGAGTATATAAAAAGCAAAACAAAATGTTTGAATTGAATAAATTAAATTTGAAGTTAATCTGACTTAATTTGACCACTACTTATGAGTAAGAAATAAAAAATGAATTTATTAATTTTATAAATCTGCGATCAGAAAAAACTTTAATAATGTGCCTTTTCTTCGTTTGAAAGTTAAAAATACGGGTTAATAAGATATATTTGACGTATCTTAAATTTGATAAAATTGTTGATAATTTGTTGAAAATAGTTGATAATTGGTTTTTAAATAGTTTATTACCCCCGTCCTTAAACCTGCTAAGCGTAAATATTTTTCGCCATTATTAATTTTTTTAAATAACCAAAGTTTTTTCGTCTGACTTCCCGAAGTTCACCGGAAAAAAGGTCAGACGAATTATCGTCTAGAGGGGATCCCTGCTTACTTTGTAGTATCTTTACTTGATATGAACAATTAGGGTGGTATGGGGGGTAATGCAATTACCTATTGATAGCATTTTTAATGAATCAGGTAATATTCCTTTAACTGCGGCAGCTTACAAATCTAAACTTATCAGCGCGACGGCCGACGGAGCGAGCGTCAATTTTGGAATTTATAATGGAGTGTTAACGCAGTTAAAAAATGATAGAATGTGGCTGATTAAAATTAAATGTGTAAACCATCGTTTAGAATTAGCTATAAAAGGGGCTGTAAAAGATATATCGCAGTTTAAAGAGTGTGAACGCCTGTATATTTCCATTTTTAGTTTATTTCGCAATTCTGGCAAATTTTTAACGCGGTTAAAAAAGCTGTCAAGGCTTTGAATATTACATACTACACTTTGCCTAAAATATCGGGAACGCGCTTTATAAGTCACAGGAGAAGCGCCTTTACAAGACTGCTACATAACTGGCCTTCCCTTATTGTGGGTTTTGAAAACGCTCTTGCGGATCGCGACACTAAAGCAGATATGCGTGCTAAGATATCTGGGATATTAAAACGGTTGCATGAATACAGACTATTATGTATAGTTTGTAGTTATTTGGATATTTTAGAAAAATTATCTCCATTATCGTTGGTTTTTAAAAAGCATGTTAATGATGAATGAGTTAAAACTAGCAGTGGATGTAACTAAAGCTAGCTTAGACGAATTAAGCAATGAAGGTATCGACGATATTATTGGTTCATATTTACTAAAGTTTAGAATCAATGAAAAAGATGGTACAACTAATCTTGTTTCTTCGTATTTAAAAGAAGGCCACGAGTTGAAAAAATCGAATAAAGAGTTCGTTGAGATTGAGCTCTGCAACATGGCTAACCTTAACTTGGATTGTCTTAGTTCTGCTATTAATTTAAGAAAATCAGCTATTGACATCATTCTGCCATTGATAAACGATAGATTTAAATCGCTGTTAAATCCCATATTTGAATCAATGGATTGGTTAGATCCACAGTTATGGACAGCAGACAGCATGTACGGTGATGCTAGCATCTCTTTATTACTAAAGGAACTCTTTTACCCTCGAAAGGTTGCAGGAATAGATTTTAAAATAGTGCTTCCGGAATGGAAAGATGCAAAACTAGTAACAAATACTCAGAACACCATTGCACTCACGCCTCTTGAAATGTGGCAGAATTTTTTTCTTTATTATAGAATTAAGTTTCCAAACTTTAGTCTTCTAGTTGAACTTATAATGTGTATTTCTTGCTCTAATTCCGCTGTCGAACGCATTTTCAGTATTTTGATTGTAATACTGAATCATCGGCGTTTAAAGATGAACCACTCAACAATGGAAGACTCTTTAATCATAGCTGGGAATGACACATACATGACACATACATGAATTTCACATACCAAGAACGAGATGATATTTTGAGTCGTGCTGTGGATATCAAATTAAGTAAGCGAAGAGTTTTTCGCCTTGATTCAGCTAATGCTAGCAATGTCACTGATTATAGTAGCGAAGAAAGCAGCGACAGTAACGATTTCAGTTCTACATCTGAATCGGATGAATAAACATTTTATTTTAAAATTTTTATCCGTCAAGGTTAAATGTAACTCGTAAGTCACTTTATGTACGTAATTATGTCTGTGTTTTGTTGTGCATGTTTTTTTTTCGTTCATTTATGTTTGTGTTCTGTCTCGACCTCTGGCGCGGTGCTGATCCACTGGTAAGTCACTTTATGTATGTAATTATGTTTGTGTTTTGTTGTGCATGTTTTTGTTTCGTTCATTTATGTTTGTGTTCTGTCTCGACCTCTGGCGCGGTGCTGATCCACTCGTAAGTCACTTTATATACGTAATTATGTTTGTTTTTTGCTGTGTATGCTGTTGTATCGTTCATGTATGTCATGTACGCAATTATGTTTGTGTTGTAAAACAATATTGTCTAATGTTGGATATAGCTCCTTAACTTGTAGTTTTGTTGAGCTCTCTCCTTATGGAATGCGTCATTGCTGTTTGAATAGTGTTTGCCCACTACTCCGTAGTTTGTCCACAACAAAAAGTTTTCTAGTTTTATTGCTAAGACCCATATAATCAATACATTACTGAAGAGTTCTATAGGACGAAACAATATTGTCTAGTCTTAAACTCGAGTCCTTAATATAAGGGAGGATGGGAATAAAAGGCTGATTGGGAACTTTAGTTCAGACCTTTCAGATCTGACAAACGGGGGGATCCAAATTACTAGTATGTTTTTGAATTCTTCAGGGCAATTTTAACTTTTAGTTTTGAGAAATATTTTTTTTTGTTGATAACAAGTAAAAATTAGTAAACAGGGGGGAAGGGCTTAATGACCTAGGGTTAGTAACTATCCGTTAGTGGGAAAACTTCCTAAAAATTAATTAATATATATCCGCCCCACCCACCTCTATTAAGGAGAGTACATTCTTCTTATATGTTTATTTAATAATTAGTTTTATTAACTTTGATAATTATTTTTAATTTTAATGAAAACGCAATTATCGTTGAATACCTATTTGTTCAGAAAAATAATCGTAAAATTGCATTAATAGATTACATTAAACGATTTATGATTATATTAAATGTTAAATTTTCAAAAATAAACAGATAAACAAAATTACATTTACATATAAATTACATAATTTTTAAATAAAAAATAAGAAAATACTAATAAAATAATATACTAATATAATAAATTTTACAAATTTTTGACAATATAAAAAGTATATATTAGAAACATTATTTTTGTAAGCAAATAATGATAGTTTAAAAGATTTACGGCTTTGCAGATGTAGCTCCGAGAATGAGCCATAGTATTAAAATAATAATTCGTTTGACCATATATTCTTCAAACAATTTATGTAAGAAATATCAAAACTTAAAAAACTTCAAATAAAACAACTATTTTAAACAAACTTTAAAAACATTTCAACAGAATACTCTAGATTCGCTTAGTCAGCGTATTTTTTACACCAGTAGAATTATTTTGTTCGTCTTTTTAATGTTTTCGAATAGTCTTTTTATTTTTCCGCACCAAGATGTTTTGAGAACATTAAAGTTTACGTTTTAAACTTATAACTATTTTGCGGACAAACATGGAAACATACATAAAATGAAATGTTCTCAAAACGACTAAAAAATCTGGCCAGTTTTTCGCAACTAAATATGATTTCCGTGGTCAACGATCGCTCCCGCTTCCCGACCAAGCCTGATGTTTAGAGTGGGGATAGGAGGAAATTAGTTTACATACATACATACAACTGACAAGTTTACCTAGGTCAAAAAACACTTTTATTGAGTAAGGCGGTTTAGTGATTATATTACGTTCGTACTTTATGAATATGGTTATCATTAGTGGCTAAACTTGAAATTACTTATCAAATAGAAGTACTTGCAGAATATAAGTATTGTAAAGGACGAGCAATCTTGTATTGCAGTCTAAACTTTCTACGAATTGTAGTAGTTAACCAATATGGTCTTTCAAAATCTGTTCCCTAAATTTCCCACTTCTGCTTAAATGTAATCCTCAAAAATATTAAAAAAAAAATAAATTCTTCCAAACATATGAAAAAAACATATTGCATAACAAACTATCGCATAAAAAAAAGAAAAAAGAAAAAGAAAATCGCAAATAAAAAGAGAAAAAAGACTTCCTATATTCAATAAGACAACATTTTGATAATATTAACTTATTCTACGGTTTAAAAGTTGCTCGAACAAAAAGACTAGATTGGAAGACTTTTTATGAAAAGTAATTTAAAAATGAAAGTATATAATAAAAAAAGATTTTAACAAGCTAAAAACAAAACACATTATTTAAATATTTACAAAACAATTTTTTGTGATAAAAGATAACAAAACGCCATAAATATATAAAATATAAACTCAAAACAATCATTACAAAAATATAGATTGTTTCTTAAAAAATGCGAAAACGGATTTTTTTTAATTTTTGTACAAAAAAAATTTTGCAATAAATAAAAACTTAGACATCGACTTGAACATTAAATAGATAAACATTATATGTTTAATGTTCAAGTCATTTTATGACTTAAAAAGTGGCAAAATAGAGCGAAATTATGTTAGGACCATTTTGAAAATGAAATAAAAACTAAAATGAAGAAAATATTATTAAATTATTAAATAAATTTAAATCACACCTTTGTATTGTTAAAAAAGACCTTTAAAGGCCATATTTATAGACATTACAACGTAAAATATATATATCAAATTTAAAAAATTATTTGAAAATATAATTATTATACCAAATAAAAAACCTAAAATTTTGTAATAAAATAAATAAATAAAAAGGCATCTTTCATTTAAAAAAATTACAAAATGCATAGGACAATAAATCTTGCTACTATTAAAAATAAGAAGTCGGATAGCTTGATTATAGGGCCCGTTAGCCCAATAAGTTATAAATAAAACACAACTGTCCTTTTGTTAAATTAATGGAATATTTTTTTTTTCTAAAATAAGCAAAATTTATTAATTTAAATGTCAAGGGCTAGATTATTATTATCTTGATCGCCTTGTTACTAGTAATATGTAATTTAGTTGTTACTAGTAATATGTAAAATAGTTAAATAATTTTAATTCTTAAAAATATGACAAATTAATATTTATACAGGTTGAAAAATTTTACTTATAAAAAACAATAAATATGAATAAAGTTAAATATATTAGCAAAATTAAAATATCCAAGGCAAAGGACTAATTTTAATTTTCATGAAAATAACTTTACTTTAAGAATTTAAGTGCTAACTTTGTAAGTTTATCTTAAATTCCTTATCAAAAACAGTTAATACAAATTATATTTTAAAAAAAAAACAAAATGGAAAGATAAAAATGCAATAACTTGGTAGGCACACAATTCATTTGGTTTAGTTTTGGAAAAAAAAAATTTAGTTTGAATTACTGATAAAGCTATGTTGATAAATAAAACTGATAAAGATATGAAACCTGGATATCAAATTTTAAAAAAAACATGCTATTCATCTATGTGTGGTTGATGTGCTTTTAACTAAGCAATGTTAAACCACATCCAAATCTTAAATAAGCTGAAAATAATAATGAAGATGGGGCTAAAGTTGGTGATGAAGTTCAAACTGCTCTCGCACCTAGCAAAGATAATATTCTGTTATTGAATCTTAAATATTGTGAACATCTTGAAAGAAAATTGGTTAAACGATTTCGTAGATTGCCAGTGATGATGTGACCATCAGTGATCACTAGTAAGAAATGATGACTTGACAAACATTTTATTGAAAAGTTTACTTTTGGGATTCTCACATAAGATACTGTACTTTTGTTGAATAAAAATTATCAATTTAGCAACTAAATTTAATATAATAAGATAACTAACATAATTTTAGTTATATAAGTATACCAAACTATAATATAATATACAAATATTTCTATATAAATATATCACTAAAACAATCGTATTCAAATGACTATTATTTTAGTAATTTGATGATAGTTCTGACGATGACAAAAAAAAGTAAGACGCATGGTATAACTAATAACTTATGCCATGAATAGGATTTAGCTAGAAAAACTTTAACTTTTTATTGAAATTTAAATTATTCTTAATAAGTTGAGTCTAGGAGATCATTCTCTATACTTAGAAATACTTAACTGAAAATGACTAACTGATAGTTTTTTGTTAATATTGAAATATAACTTTTGATTTAATTTTAACACACTTACTCAAGGTCTTTAGGTTATAATTAAAAGGGTTAGGAGGAGGTAGCTAGTCATTACAAGATAATTTTATTTTTTATTACGTTTTCATTTATGTTTAAAATTATGCTAAAAAACATATATTTGGAATATAAGGCTAAACTATTCTATATATAATCAAATAAAATAGAAATTTAGCATTCATCTTACCTTAAGGGATAATATTCAAGACCAAAAAAGCAGGGAGTCTGAAGATGAAATTGAGAAGGTAATACTTTTTTTATTCAAATAGTTAAAACACGTTAAAGGCCTTGTTAATTTATATATAGTTAGTCTATGTACTCAATGTAGTCTATAAAAACTTTGAATATACATGTTTATTTTTTAAAATATAACATATTTTATAATAAATAATATAAAATACAGACTAAAACAGAGTAAAATAAAATAGCAGGTAGAATGAATTAGCTATATCAATGTTAAATCTTTTGCTCTTAACTAATCATATAATAATCAATTTAAAAATATTTTTTGACCATGTTGTCTGTTATATATTTTTCAAAGTAAGATGATATCAAATTTTATTTTTAATATAATTTCTTGAATTTTAAAATGCGTAAAAATATTATTATTTTCTTTTTTTTTAAATTAGTTTATATTTCTTGGATATAAAATTTAATACAATTTTACTAACTTGCGTATATTGGTAAAATTTTTTACGCTGATCTAGAGTCCTTTTTAAAATTAAATTTCCCATTAACAAAAAAATTTATGAACTACCAGAAACTAAGAATTGTGGGGTTTGAACGAAATACGCAAACAATAAGTGATGCGGTTCAATGCGGTTTTATTAACTAAGTCTCAAGTGAACAATAAACTCTATAAATTTTTCGTATCATTTTAAGTCAATCTATTCTAATATATGTCACACGAATATAAAGTTCTAATATATGTCACACGAATATAAAGTTTTTTTTTTTATGTTTTTTCTTATTTAGGTTGTTTGAATTCTAAATAGATTTGCAAAAGTTCTTAAAAATTTAAAAAAATAAAACCTATATGACTTTTATATATTTAAATACAAAGTTTTCAAAAACTCATAAACCCTGCAAAAAAACAACACCATCTTTTTCTCATTAAAAAAATTAATAAAAACTCTTAACTATTACATTTGACTACATCTTATTCTATAATGTGTATATTTTAATTTTTTTTTAATTTATTCAAAAATAAGATTATTTGTATTTGTATGCAAGAGGTTAACATTATTATTATTGATTAACTTATGTATTGCTTTTTTTATTCTAACTTGCAGAGATTGCTTGCATCCTTTTGAAAGCGTAGTAAAAAAAAGTAAGAAACCTTATTTGACAAGATTTATTAATTTAATTTTGCAACAATATTGATAATATTACTAATTGCAATCAAATGACATAGTTCACAATCGTTACCATTTTACTAGTTATCATATAATCATGATAAATATTAATATATAAATATATATATATATATATATTTATATAATATATATATATAAATACATTAAATCTTCTTTAGTAGAGTATAACTATCAAAAACAGAAGAGTGCACAAAAACAGACATTTATTGGGAAACTAAATATCTTTACTAACATAAAGGTTAACTTCATTATGCTAAAAATTATAAAACATTAAAAAAATTAATAAAGTAATTGCTTAAATGAGATGTTTAAGTTCAAACAAAACCTAACCCGGAAAATCAAACATTGGAAATTAGATTTTAGCATTTTGGTTTTAATATTTTTAACAAATTAGGTTTTAACATTTTGGAAATTAGGTAAAATCTAAAAAAGGGAATTTAAAAACGAAGAAAGAAATTTTGCTGGAAATTTTTTCCTAATTCAAAAAACGGTTTGAGATTTTACAATTTTACTCTGTTAAAAAGTTATAATATAAACGAAATAATCTGTAGGTTTCACTTTGATCCCACTATTACAAACTCAACCTTGGTTGTGTGTTTTTATTTTTTTGTCAATTAGTTTTTTATGCTTGTATTATTTTATGTCTCTAATGTTAAGGGGCTACCCTAAGTGCCTCGACATATTTTGTTCATATTCAAGAGAATAATAGGCTTCTGAGTCTTCATATGCAAGCGTGTTTGATTCTCAAGAGTTTTAGTACACCATGTCATTGTAAAAATTTTGACAAAAAATTTTTAGATTTCTCTCAGACAAAAAAATTTTTAGATTTTTCTTCCTACATTAAAAAAAGCTATTCAGCCTTTTGTGAAGAAGGTTTCAGCGGTTTTGGTAGTTTTACTATTTCTTCTGGGTCAATCATTTGTTTTTTTTAAATCCAGGCAAAAAGAAAAAGAGGAAAAAAGGCTTTGCCTTTTTTGTGAAAAAGTCTTTAGCGATTTGTCGCGTCTTGTAAATACGGCACACAGAGATGAGCCAAGACTTTAAAATCTAGATTAAGACACATTAAAAAAAGAGCTTGCTTTAATAAGAAAACAGGGCATCATTGCTTTTAATAAAAAACAAGCTTTGGAGGACAAACCTCTATATCAAACAAGTAAAAACTCAAATATTAAAAATAATAACAAAATTGATAAGGATAAAGTAACTACATGCAGCCACTGCTACACAACAATTTCAAAACGACATTTCCCACGGCATGCAAAAAATGCCAATTATAAACATTAGTTCCGACAACAATATTCAAAACACCGCTGGAAACATCAAAATATGAATTACCTGGTGATTTATTTAACAGAAAAACTCTTTTCAAGCTAAGAGATGATGATTTGGAATTATATGCAGAATTGACAAAGCTCTGCTATATATTGCTTACAGAATGTTTTTAAAGATAAGAAGCACACAAGATAAATCGGGGGAGGTTTGTACCCAGGAACGAAAAAATATGAGAAGCTTAGCCTTCCTCTACAAAATTTTATATTAAGAACAGGCATTGAAAAGGTTTCAAATGACATTGCGGACACGTTTCGTAAATAAATTTCGATCAAACAATGCTAGCTGTTTTGATATATACAGCAAGTTCAGATAACAAAAATTGTTCAATCAAACCAGGGTTCAAAAAAACGATTTGTTATTTGCTTAAGAAAGCTGCAGAAAGCTTAGAGTTCTACGTTATCAAAAATGACTTATGATAGTGTGATCTTGAAAACTTAAAATAATTTTTAATAATGTTTGAAAGAATTTTGAAATATTTGGAGACGCTGACTATGAATTAAACAAAAATCAGCACTTTAATCTGAGGAAGCCAAAAAAACTTGCCCTTGGAACAAGACTTAAAAATAGTACGAAAACCTGTAATAAAAAAGATGAGGTCTATAATCACTAACAATGATTATAAATTTGGAAATGCAAATACATCTGTCGAACTTCGAAATTCTGTTTGTGTCAGGCTAACGATGTTCAATGGTAAAAGAGGAGGTGAGGTTGCAAGAATATCTCTACACCATTGCAATATGGTCAAAAAAGGAACTTGGATTGATGAAAAAAGATGCAATGACATCATGACAAAGTACAAAGGATTATTTGCAAACTTAAAAATTCTATTCGTAGAAGGTAAAGGAAGACCTATTGTTCCTGGTTTAATCCCATTAGACACGTACTCAGCTATGAAAAAACTTGCATGTCCCATTTTTAGAAATGTTGCAGGTGTTCATCCAACAAATATATATCTCTTTCTGAGCACACAAAACTCGGAAGAGCATATAGTTGGATGGCACTCTGTAAAAATAGTAATCTCTAAATTGAATCTTACTACAACAGATAATATTACTGCAACATCAAACTGACATCGAATCAGCTATCTCCATGCTGATTTAGATGTCAGAGAAGTAGTTAAAACACTTTTTTATGAATTTATGGGCCACTCTAAGCAAATGAATAATAACAGGTACCAAGCTCCTCTATCAGCAAAGATAATTTCCGGACTTGGAGCAAATTTAGAAAAATGTGATAGAGTTAACATTTTAATAACTGGATTTTAATAATAACTTAAAAATACTAACAATAATTACATTAGGAGAATAAAATTAATTACTTTAAATCAGATTATTTTAATTTAACACTATAATTTAGAAGGAGAAGAAGAAGCTGATGATGACGTCAACGATGACGATAAGATTGAAAGTTTGACGGAAAGCGAATCAGCAAAAAATAAAAGTAAATAATTTATTTTATATGCTGAAAAAACTTTTTATTACCAATACTAAAAATGTTGAAAATACTGAGTGAATAATTTAATTTAAACAGTTAATCATTGAACAATTTCACGACAGTTTTTCAAAACTTTTTGTTGTACTTGTTTAAATAATTTATTTTTAAATTATGTTCATAAACAAAGAACAAAATTAAACAAATAAGACAAAACACGAATTAAGTGATTGCATATTTCAGATTCCGGAAGCATTTGTGGTCTTTAAATTCTCAGTATATAAAAAGTCTTTAAAAAATTCTCATTTTTAATTATTGTTCACTTAAATAAAGGGGAAAATAACACATACCTACCAGATCGCAAAATATTAGGGGAAGAAATAAATTAACTGCATTAATTGTTGGGGCTTTTTTTAAATCTACTTGGCCTGTTTTACAGATTTATTTTCTACGTGCATGCCAAGTTCCAAGAAATAGTATTATGTAGCAGATCTTTAAATTTTTGTAGCAGAATAGGTACCTAAGTTAAAATATTGTAAATAAAGAAAAATATTCTGCAAATAACAACAAAGTTGAATAACATAACTACAATAAGTGTAACATAACATAAAATAGACCGCAGTTAGATTAAGCAACTTGTAATCTAATTTTTGTAACTGAATACTCAACTTTTGTTTATAATTGTTATTTTTTCATGAAATTTTTCTGATTGTGATAATAATTTCTTTCTTAAAATGAAAAGCCCCTTTTAATGGTATACTATAGTCCAAAATATGCATGTTTTGAAATTTTTACGTGCGTTCTTATTAATTTCACTAAGACTCTCATAACATAAAATAGTTAAAATGTTACTTTTATGAAAAGCTGTTAATCTTGTATTAAAAATACAGGATTCAATTACTCAATGTTATATGCAAATAATAATAATAATAACATAAAAGAAATAAGTAACTATGTACATCAAACTACCAACTTTATTTCACTGATAACTTCAAAGGCATTTTAAGTTATAAGAAAATATTGGTACTATCTGTACAGAAAGTACTCTTTGCTTTCAATAAACTTATTTATAATTCTTATTGGTTAATTTTAAAAGTAACGCACGATTTTTGGGATCATTAGTAACTGTTTGATAAATGATGAATTTAAACGTTCATGTTCGTAAACGCCCGTAATTTTTCTAGGCTGAATTAAAATTTGGGTTTTATTTTGAATAATATTAAACCATATTTATAAATTTTGTGTTACGATAAATTTAAGTTATTTCGGTTTTCAATAAACTGAAAATTTGAAGACCAGAAATATTTCCGGAATTTTCAATTGGCGATCACTAAGTTTGCTATTTGTAAAGGAAATTTCCAAAATAATGTTAATAACATTTATTTTTCTTATTTCTTAAACATTTTAATTTATGCTCTAACGTGTTTAATACAAGATTTTATCAACATTATTATTTTCATTTATTTTCTTTTTAAAATACCATAAAAAATTATAGTTGGGAACGTTGATGAAAGAGTAACTTTGTAATAACAACTTAACATTGTCTTTATCCAAACTAAATTCTGAAATAATTGTGTTTTCGCTATTATTTACATAACGCAGATGAGTGTTAGAATCAAACAAATATTTCAAATTTAAATATTTTGAAATTGCAAGATTTTCATTTTTGACGTGATAATTTGAAAAAAGTCCGATAACGTAAGCCTTCTGTTTAAAGACGTATTGAAAAGTTCAAGTCGTCTTATGAAAAAATAATATTGATAAGGACTTACTGTTAAGGAACCGTAGAGTTTAATGTCAGCTATCACGGAATTAAGTTTGTTAAGATGTTTATAGGTCATATTTTCTACATCTAATATGTCGTAACAAGGGAAAGTATCGCCAGGCAAAGTCGAATGATTGACATACAAGACAATCTTTTTTGTTAAAAGATAAAAAGGAATTTTTCGAGTAGGATTTGAAATCATATCATTTTGTACGTCTATTAACCATTGTTTAATAGTCGAATTGGATTCCATACTTGAAACAAAACTATTTTCTGATATCGACAAATTTTCGTCTTTACGAGTTAGATTTGTAGGAACGTTTATTGACATTAAATGAACGACTGTGTTATTTTTAAAATTAGGTTCATCTAAATCGTTAGCTGATAAAGGTAATGTAAAATCATTCAAAACATTATAATGCGTACTCTGTTCGTTTTTATTTTTAATTTCGGTCAAATAAAAAGTACTACAAGTATATTTATTCAAATCCAAAACATCATCAAAAGTCAAGTTGTTTATTTTACTTTGAGTTTTTTATGTAAAGATTTTTTCAACGGTTTGTAAAATGTGTTTATATATTCGTCAAAGTTTTTATAATAAACGTCTATATCGTTTTCGTCGATCGGAAACAAATCTTCTCTTTTTACTTTACAAGTTGTAGTTAAATCGTTTACTCGTCCTACTTTATATATATTCAAACCGGTAAGTAACCGTCTACTGACTGGTCGGCGCGTTTGGATACTTTTAAAATGATTACTTTTTTAGAGTCCCAATAACTCCAATCGCGAGTTGAAGATTTGTTAAACGTGTCTTGCGGATCTTTTTTATATTTTCTTAAATAACATTCTGTTCCGACCGTCAACGGCTTTAAAATTTTTGGTTTTTGAATTCTTTTTTAACTCTGTTTAACATGTTCGATTTAAATGCGTATTGTCGTCTTTTGTCGAAAGAGTATTAATCTATCATGCGTAACGCTTAACCGTTTGCGTCATTAACATCCAATTCCTCAGGGCTAATGCCTGTGGTTACTTTTTCTTGTCTGTTTAATTTTTGTTCCATTTGTTCAAGAAATTTACTTTAATTGTGTTTTTTTAGTTGGCCTAATTTTGCCGATTTTCGATACAGCAATTTTAATCTTCCGATAGCTGCTTCGGCCAAATAAGCTTTGCCATAATTTTTAGAATGGAAATGATGTATATATTCTTTTTCGCACCAATCGTTCATTTTGTTGTTAAAAAACTCTGTTCCTTGGTCAGTTTGCAAATATATAAAATTTTTATTGTCGGGTCTGTCAATATCTTTAAATATAACTTTAAAACTGTTCAACACTTATTCAGCGCTTTTATTTTTGGTCGCTCTTAAATAAACTTTTCGAACAAAATTCAGGTCGATGGGGACTAAAATTTAAATTAAAACTGTTCATGTCGGCCAAATCAGCTTGAAAATATTCGTGCGCATTTTCGTACGAATAACGGTGAGTTTCATAAACATATGGTTTTCTTGGAGCTTGTATTTTCAAAAACGCGTTTGCTGTTTTTTTAAATAATAATGTTTGATGGGACCATGCGGTAATCATGCCTTCCCATTTTGCAAAAATAGAATTGGTGAGTAATTGATTCAGTTCTTCATATAATTTCAAATCTGTGCCGTTTTTTTTAATAGAGTCGAATTGCGTCAAAACCTTTTTAACTTGACTTGTATTTGTTAATCCAAATAAACGACTTGACAAGATTGCAATTTGTTTTGTTACTAAATGGTCAATTTTGTCTCGCAAATTTTCGTTCATTTTTTCAGTTTTTTATCTCTCAACTTGTATTTTGGTTCCGATTTAACTTTTTTAATTTGTGTTGCTTTGTGTTTTTCACTAGAATTCGCTTTGTGTTTTTCGCTAGAAGTTGATTTTGATGTGTAAGTCAATTGAGCTGCCAGTTCTTCAAAGGGTTCTTCTTTTTTTAAATCTGAAAATAAAAGCGAATCTGATGGAAACGTTTGCGGAAGAACAGACTTGGGATAAATGTACAAGTTTACGCCGTGTCTTGTTTTAACATGGATATAAATATTTCAACACTATCATCGTAAAGTGATATATCAAAGCAATTTTTATAAGCGATTAATAAGGGTTTTAAACGTGCAAGATTAGAATTGTACAATGTACCCAATATTATCATCATTTCTAATAATGATTTTTGTTTTATGTTGGGTTCGACATCATAAAATTGATTTGAATTTTTGATTATTTCGTTCAAAAACATTTCATAATCTTGCATGTGTTGAAATACATTTCCTTTAAGCAATACAATTTCGTCAGTTTCTCGAAACGGTAAAGAAGGAACATCGGAAAAGAAAGTTTTAAATGTTAGATATAACATATTTTTTCCAATGGGCGTGTTACTAACAGCGTTTTCATTATAGTTGGATATCAAAAGTTCGTATATATTTTGATTTTGTAACAAATAATGATTTTTACGAATATATTCTTTTAAAATATCATATTCGTCGCCTCTAAACATTTCAGCGTATTTTACAAGCCACGAGTTGACCAAAGATTTTGATAATATATTAAATGCTTTTTCGGCTGAATAACTTTGAGTGCTTATCGAATCAGATTCTAAAAAAGCCGACGGTAGTACAGTATAAAGTTCACTTTCTAATGAAGCTTTGTATGAAACTTCCATAGTTAATTTTTTTTCGTTGCGAAATGGCAAGTTGTATTTTTGAATAATATTTTTGAATAGCAATTTTAAACACCTTTTAAACGAGCCTCAGCTTTGCTTTGACCATCAGAATCATTTTGAGAAATTAAAAAAAGACTATATGGATCAAAAAGACTGTATAGCAAAATATTATCATTCAAAACTTGTAGTTTTGGTCATGGAATCACAACCTAATAAAAGCCAGTTTGAAGCAGAAGGTGATCAAACAGACGGTTTTACAGATACGTTTAGTACAAATGTGCTGCCAGCTGCTTCAACTCTAATTAAAAAACTCGAGGCAATTTTGAAAAAACAAACTGTTAAAAGAAGCATTGACGGAATAATAAAAGAAGAACCGACGGATGAAAAAACTTTACTTGTTAATATTTTACATGCTGTTGTAACAATATTTATTTCAAGTTTTTTTAGTATTGAAGAATAATGTGCTCAAATGAGTCTTTAATTTCGTATTTTTCTCAACCCGTGTATAAGAATTATTTTAAAGGAATGTATGGCATCGACGAATTAAGTCGATCCACAACCCATATCGACATTATTAAACGCATGAACAAAAACGGTTATTTTATTATTCATAACAATGAAACAAGTAAAGAAGATGGTCAACACTGGCGAACGCTGATAAAATTGGATGACGGTCATTTTTTTTGCTTTGACAGTTTAGGTCCAGAAAGCGTTCTTCGTCAAAGTCCTTTTCATCTAAGATATAACAGACATTTGTTTGAATCTGTAGACGAAGTTCAAACAAATTTAAAAATTAATACCTTGAATATAAATTATAACGAAATTGAAGTTAATTCTTATATAAAAAACACAAAACATTTTCCGTACGAGTGAACACTTCATAATAAAGAATTTTATTGGTTTACACATTTTATCTTGAAATTTAGCGCAGAAACTGGACAACAAAATGTCATGTTATCTTACAACAAAAATTGCTATCAATGGAATAAGAGTAGTTTGTGTGGTGCTTTCGCGGCATATTTTTTAACAATCTTATTTAACATACCTGTTTACAGATATGGTTCATCTATACACATACCTTTACTTGACACTTTGTTAAACGGTCATTTTTTTAAAATTTCTGAGCTTCATAATTCTGAACTAATTCTGCTAAAGATGGCTCCATTCTTTAAAATTGTAAAAAAAGAATTCTTTCCTTATCTTGATACAACAGCGAAACGACTGTTTGAAAAAGACGTCTTGTTACCTTTATATTTCAAAAAACAAGAAAAACTGGAACGAGACTCGCTGTCGGCCAAATCCAAAGACAAAACAATTAATCGTGATATATATGAAGCACAAATATTGTCTGATAATACTGAACGCAATATTTTAAAAAATCACGATTTGCTTAGAACGAATAATGAAACACAATGGAACAAAATCTCAATGCAGGATTTATTAGCTATACCTTCTATAATGAATGAAGAAAATATTTATTTAATGCAAAACGAAGAAAAAAAACAAATATACTTGAATAATTTTTCTCGATTACAAACAATAGACAGATTTTTAGACAGACCTTGGGATGACGTCATCACAAAAGAACATTTAAAAAGGCTTTTTGATCTCAACTTGTTATAAAAAAAATGCAAAGACAAGCTATGTGTCCTTTACGCGACACTATCGAAGAACAATTGTGCAATACGTGTGGTGGTTACGGTCAATTATATTGTATTTTGGCAAAAGAAAATCGTAAAGCAGTTTTGGAAGAATTTAACAAATGTCTTGGTGTTATCAAGGACGATATATTACATGTTACATACGAGAAAAAGATATTTAAGTTACCAAAGATTAACATAACTTGTGATTATTGCAACGGCAAAAAAAGTCTTTATTAAACGCAACAGAAACCAAAGTTTTCAAAAAATAAAAAAACATTTATTTTTGTATATACATTTTATTTAAATAAAAAATAATATACAAATTATAATTTTTTTCTTTATCGTACTTCAAAAGAGTAATCTTGCATATGAGGTTCGACAGCTTTTGTTAAATTACCGTGTTTGGTTTTTTTCCTTTCCACGCTTTTTATAAACTATACGAAAGAGAACCGACTTGCAAAGCATTTGACACGTTTTTCGGAGTTATGTAATCGGCTAATCCGTGTCCCCGAGTTTTCTTTATTTTTCGTCTCAAAAAATGTCTTTTATTTTTAGCGCTTGTTTTTCTCATTCGCTTTCGAGTAGCCATATTTGAAATGTATCTTTTATCACTTCAATAAAGTCATTATATAGCATTTCAAATTTATTTTCTTTTTGCCGATTTATAAATGTAATAATAGCCATATCAGATGAACATATTATTTTCATTTCATTACTTGCGTCTACTCGGAAAAACAGTTTAAAATTTTTATTTAAAGATTTTAACGTGCTATATGAAGAATCTAACGGTTGTAAATCCGAAATAGGCGAAGGCGAGGAAAAATTATTGTAAAACTCAGCCAAACATGTTATGAAATTTATGATTAAAATTTGTTATTTTTTTTAAAAGTTGCGTTATTTATCAAAAAATTTTAAAAGTCGCGTTATTTATTAAAAAAAAAATTAAAATTCAAACCCTGTTTAATTTTAAAAAAATACAACTTTGTTTTCTTATAATAAAGGCAATTTCTTTCCTTCATATAAAACTCTATCATTATATTTTACAATGTACATATTTAATGCTACAACATATTCAAGTTCGAATCCGCCTAATAAAGAAGTTAAACTCGAATCACCTTCATTTACATTACCACATATCATCTCGACCAAATGACTGTTTATAATATAAAAAATAAAACAATATATTCTCCGCGATTCGAAACATCCATTCTGACATTTCTGATGAATCCTTTAACATCACGTTTCATGTCTTTTACCAACAAAGAAAACGTTTTTACGTCATTTTGCACAATATTAAAAAATGCGTTTAAAAAACAAGTTGAACATTTTAGTTTCTGATGCCAATTCGATGACAGCGTTTATGCATTTTTTTTTTAAATATAGTGTTAAACAGTGGTCCAAGCAATGGTATACTACCAAGTACGCTTCCTAAAATGCCTTGTCCGCGTTTTTTATAGTGTTTTTGAGTGTTTACTCTTCCTCGTTTTTTAAATCTCCTCCTTCCATATTGTCGCGATTTTTTATTTTTTTACACTATCTTACTTTTACACCTTATTTGTCTTACTTGCATATCTTACTTAGTAGACCTACTTTACTTTTCGAGTATTTTTTTCTTCATTTTAACTTGCTTATTTTTCCTGCTTACTGACTTGTTTTTGTTTTTTTTTATAAAAAAATTTTGTGTCCCCGACACTGCCTAACTTAGCCTTACTTAATCATCTTACATACTTATTGTCTTACTTATGAGTAGTATTGTCTTACTTATGAGTCTTACTTATGAGTATTAACTTGCTTACTTATTTTCCTGCTTGCTAACTTATTTTTATTTCTCACTTAATTTTTTTTTTGCATGCTTAACTTTTGCCGCCGATAACTTGACACTTAATTTTCTGCCTACTAACTTAATTTATTTCTTACTTATTTTTTATTTTTGCCTGCTTACTTATAACTTTCTAGACAGACATCACCAAGTCTCGTGTATTCACCAGAACTATAGTGTTAACATATAACTTTCTAAACGGACATCACCAAGTCTAGTGCGCTCACTATGACTATAGTGTTTTTACATATAACTTTCTAGACATTACATCAATAAACCGTACGGTTATAGTGTTTTTTACACATAACTTTCAAGACAATACATCACTAAACCATACGGTTATAGTGTTTTTACATTTAATGACATGATAAAGATCAAAGTTTAAGGGCGAAACTTAGATTTGAACCCACGAACGGTTCAAATTTAGAAGGAGAAGAGTTAGAAAGAGTTAGAAAGAGAACAGTTATTTGTTTTTCTAAACACTTTTCTCAGAAATCATTACTCTTTGAAGAGAATGAATAGAAAAAGAAAAAGCGTTTAATAAAGCTGAACAAACATTAAAGTTTATTGAAGTTTTTTTTAATTATTTTGATCAGAAATAAAAAAATGTTTGTTATAACATATATTTAATATTTCTTTCAACTACATAATTCTTTTGTAATAATTTATAAGAAAATAAATATAGCTGAGCAAACATTACTTGCTTTTTTTCAGATAAACAGCAGTTTGTTTTGAAAAAATATCAATTTGCCACAATGAACACAACAGAAGTTATCACTATATTTGATGATAAGGAATTGGAATTCTATGAAAGGGTGTTAAAACCAGACGGAGTGCCTATTGAAGATTTTATTGCAGCCTATGATATGGTCATGGATTCGATGAAAAAAAAAGAAATTGATGATTTAACAGTCGAAGATATTGTTAAACATGTCGAAGATAATGTTACTCAAGTCAAAGATAACGTTACTCAAGTCAAAGATAAAATTGAAAAAGTCGAAGATGAAGATTCAAGCGACTTTAAAGTTACAGAGGTAAATAGTTTTTAACCATAAAAATAAGTTTCGCTTTTTTTTTATTTAATTTTTTTCATTTTCTTTCACTTGTTTTAGAGAAAAAAAAAGAAAAGAAGAAGTAAAAGCTATAAAGCACGGAACCATTAAAGAAAAATTTTATATCTTTTAAAAAAATACGGCTTTGACAACCAGTGTGTAACATTATAAATATTTGTTTTTTTAAATTTTTTTGAGGATATATTTAGTTTTTTGTTCAATTTTCTATGTATACAATATTTCGATTTGTATTTGTTATCTTTATATTTTTTATTTGTATTACGTTTGCACATAACTATGTTTTTACAGTTGCTAGGAAGATTTTGTTAAAGAGTAATCGGATTATTTGTTTGTGTTAATTTGTGTTAACCAGGGTTCAAAAAAACGATTTGTTATTTGCTTAAAAAAGCTGCAGAAAGCTTAGAGTTCTACGTTATCAAAAATGACTTATGATAGTGTGATCTTGAAAGCTTAAAATAATTTATAATAATGTTTGAAAGAATTTTGAAATATTTGGAGACGCTGACTATGAATTAAACAAAAATCAGCACTTTAATCTGAGGAAGCCAAAAAAACTTGCTCTTGGAACAAGACTTAAAAATAGTACGAAAACCTGTAATAAAAAAGATGAGGTCTATAATCACTAACAATGATTATAAATTTGGAAATGCAAATACATCTGTCGAACTTCGAAATTCTGTTTGTGTCAGGCTAACGATGTTCAATGGTAAATGAGGAGGTGAGGTTGCAAGAATATCTCTACACCATTGCAATATGGTCAAAAAAGGAACTTGGATTGATGAAAAAAGATGCAATGACATCATGACAAAGTACAAAGGATTATTTGCAAACTTAAAAATTCTATTCGTAGAAGGTAAAGGAAGACCTATTGTTCCTGGTTTAATCCCATTAGACACGTACTCAGCTATGAAAAAACTTGCATGTCCCATTTTTTAGAAATGTTGCAGGTGTTCATCCAACAAATATATATCTCTTTCCGAGCACACAAAACTCGGAAGAGCATATAGTTGGATGGCACTCTGTAAAAATAGTAATCTCTAAATTGAATCTTACTACACCAGATAATATTACTGCAACATCAAACTGACATCGAATCAGCTATCTCCATGCTGATTTAGATGTCAGAGAAGTAGTTAAAACACTTTTTTATGAATTTATGGGCCACTCTAAGCAAATGAATAAAAACAGGTACCAAGCTCCTCTATCAGCAAAGATAATTTCCGGACTTGGAGCAAATTTAGAAAAATGTGATAGAGTTAACATTTTAATAACTAGATTTTAATAATAACTTAAAAATACTAACAATAATTACATTAGGAGAATAAAATTACTAAAATTATTAATAAAAAATTAATAAAATATTTTGATTTGTTTTGTTATCTTAATATTTTTTATTTGTATTACGTTTGCACTTAACTATGTTTTTACAGTTGCTAGGAAGATTTTGTTGAAGAGTAATCGGATTATTTGTTTGTGTTAATTTTGAAAACTTTAAGCGTGGCACCGTCGCTTTTGATCGCGCCATATATTCTAAAAATAAATTTTTTATTTTATTTAGAAAATATTTAAACTGTTTTTTTTTCTTTAAATATAAAGTTACCGGCTGTTACTATAGTTCTAGGCGTATATCTTATTTTTGCCATCAATAAAACTATTTAAAAATTTTGTTTTTTTCTTTTATATAGATATATATTTTTAGCAGTAACAATATAACTTGCTTTGTTTAGAATATAAAAATGAGTATAAATTCGAGAAGAGAATTGAAAAAAAGTATTGAAAATGTTGTTGGTGCTCGGTGGTAAGAAATAGCCAAATATTTTGAATTTGCTGATAATACCATAGAAATCATTGATTACGATTACTTGCGTATTTACGATAAATTTTAAGAGTATTTCAATTATTATTATAACGCGAACATTACGAATGGGCATTCATAAACATTGTAAACAGTTTAAAAATATGGCTAAACGATGAAAAAACCTGTCTTAAAGGCGACGAACTGTTTATAAGCAATTTAAACGTGTTAATTAATAAAGTTGACAATTAATAATTATTAGATAATAAAATTTTGTAAATTTTTTCAGAAAAAATCTTTCTAAATTTTTTTTATATGAGTTTAAAGTTTAGAAAAAAAAAATTTTACACTTGAAATTTTCAAAAAAAAAAAATGGAACCATTAATTAAGTAAGTTTTGTTTTTAAAAATGTTTTTTTTTTTGTATTTTCTTTTTTAAAAACAAGCTCATAAATTAATTCTTCAGTCACAAAAACACTGAAAAAGTACGCTGCTGTTATTGTGGAATGTTGCAAAATATCAATATTGTGGAATGTTGCGAAATATTTTTAGATGGATAAAAAAATTATAAAAAAAGGAAGAACAGGAAAAAGAAACAGGTATTGCGAAAAAAAAGAAACAGAAAACACGTTCTTAACTGAAGGTATGTATACAGTTACATTTATAAACATGTCAAACTTGAGCACAACCTAATCACTTTTTTTCTCTTTTAAAAATAAATTATGCCTACAAAAAACGAAAAGGAAAAAGATATTAAAAGAAAAAAAATGAAAGAGCTTGAGAAAATTAAAAAAGACTTTGACAAACCGGACGAAAGATATTTTTGCTCTGGTTGCTGTTTATGCAGTTGGCCAGAAAAACCATGCTGCTGGAAAGAATGCTCGTTTATATGGGATAAGACGAACAATGTGCGGGATGTCATTTTTGCATCCCACATTTAAAACAAGAATTTTTTAAACTGTAAATAGACTTTAAAACTGTAAATAGACATTTTTATTTCATATTTCAATATTTTTTCTTTTAACAACAAGTCAATTTTCAAGATTATATACATTTTTATTGCGAAATTGGTATTTTTTATTGCTGTATTCTTTTATATCATGTCTGAAGTGGTCGAATAACAAAAAAGTTTTTTTGATTTTAAAAAAAAACTTTTTTCCACCATGACTCTCTTTAAATACACAGGGAAACTATAGTGCGTGCTATCGTACGGAATACCATTATGATACTTGATCGTGCTATAGTCTTGAGGGTTGTACGGTTTCACGACTGATACTTTTTTTGGCTGCTTAAACTGTTGCAACGGTTTATTTTTCTTCATCTAAAAATAATGTCAATGCCGAGTTTTTATCGATTATTTTTATCGTTTTTTTGCGTTTTTTTTAATAACATTTTTCAACACCTTTTTATTAACAGATTTAAATTTATAAACTTGAAAATTTTTTTCCTTAAAGAATAACCTGTTTAAAAATTTTTTTTTTTGATTAGAATAAAAATGTAAATTTAATCACCATCATTGACACAAGAAGAAAAAAGATTTTATTGCAGAAGAAGCGCTCAGTTCTGAATTATCTTACAACTGTGAAGAAATAATAAAAAAACATTTTTTTTTCCGGTTAATTTATGGCAAACGACCCTATCGAGATTATAAACCGTTTTTTTTTTAATAAATTCAATAAAATAAACGCGATTTTTTTATTCTTTCATAAATCACTATGTCACAACATGCACACTGTGACAAGAATGACCCTGTCACGCATGCGTCATTTTCACTTATCACCATGTCACTTGACACTACCCACTGGTTACACCCCTTGACGCCCCACCTTTTTAACCCATTTAACGCCCTCACCTTTTCGGTCAGTCCCCCTCACCTTTTCGGTCATGTGAGAACAATTACAACCAATCACGTTCTTAGGGCGCAATTATCATATTAATAAAAAAAAAAAAAAAAAAAACCGATTTATACATCTCAACACTTATACACATAACTTGTTGTATGATATCAAATAAAACAAGTAATTATAACGTAAACAATAGCAAGCTATCGTATCATACGATAGCTTGATATTGTTTACATTATCTAAATTTTAATACGCTAATGAATAGTGCGCATAGTTACGCCTAATGTTCGTGTTGTTTCAGTTTTGTCTTTAGTTTTTTAAGATCATTATAAGCAAGTATTTTTTATTTTTTAGAGTACTTAAAAGAAACTGAAGGCCTTTTTAGTAAGTATATAGTGTATAGTAGTTTACTTAGACTTTATATAAGTAACATAGTTATATTAGTTTATTTATAGTTTATATTAGTTTATATAGTATATAGTAGTTTATTTATAGTTTATATTAATAAGTTTATTTATAGTTTACATTAGTTCATTTTTATTTATCGTTTATATTAGTAAGTTTATTTATAGATTATAGATTAGGATTAATGAGAATACAAATTCTTTTTAAGACAGGCAAGCTGACAGCGACCTAAGTAAGTTTTATAATTTAGATTTGTAAACAGCAGTTAAAGTATGACAACAGGCTACCCAAAAGCAGGTAAATTGAATTCCAGTTGTTTTTACTTTGTTTTTTTTTTTTTTTTTTTATGTCTACTTATCTGTAACAAATTTTATTTAAGGTTTGTCATATGACGCATTAATGCAATATAAATGATCAAAGTTTACATATTTTTTACAATTTGTTATACACATGTTTGATTGTAAATCGACTTATTTTTGTTTGAAACGTATTTGTACTCAATTGCTTAGTTATTTATAATAAATTTATTTAGATGTGTGCTTTATCGTTTTAAAGACACTTTCCTTTTTTAAAGAAACATGTATCCAAGGAGATGAACATTTAAAGAAACATGTATCCAAAAAATTGATAACTCATAATTATTTACGTTCACTTCATATTAATCTTATTAATTAAGGTTCATGTTATAAAAAATACAACAAGAATTCAGCTTTAATTTTTCGTCAATTTAAGGCATGATGCAGTGTTATTATTTTGTGTTAGTAACAATAAAACGTGTGTTGAAATTAGTAATGTCTAGGAAAACGGTTCTGCCATAAACTGATATGACCTATGCCACTTGTAAATTACTCAAATAACGTTAAATAATAGGTGAATTAATAAATTTTAATTTTACAGATGGTTTAATTTTTTAATTTAAAGGCGTTTTTCTTACAGAGTATTAGTTAAGGTTTCGCAACTTTATTGTGGAAAACAGCCACTATAAATTAAGTAACAGACCGACCGTAACCCGTATTACGTGTTGCTTTCTGCTAGTTTAATATAACTGTTTTAAATTTATTTCTAAAACACCTTATGGTATGGTGTATTAAAAATAAATTTAAAACAGTTGACCTTTACACTTTGGTTTCGCAGTTCTAAATCAATTTAGTTTTACAGTTGTAAACTCATATAATTTATCACAATGTCTATATTCATATGCTGTTATTAAGAACTTTTAACTTAGATAGAATTAAGAAAATTTAACTTAGATAATACAATAACAAAGTGCGAAACAACACATGTATAAAATTTAAAGCTAATACTAGCTGTAAAGTTACTTGTTAAATTTTACTTTAGTTACACAACAAACAGAGATATGTATGCTTAATTTTTGTATTTTTTTTGATATTTTAAATCAACATTAATTTCATCTGTTTTAAAAATACAATGTATATTAGCTATCAGTAATTTTTGGTATTAAGTTGCATAAAGCTGGAGTTAATCTACATTGGTAATAAAGAAATTAAATTTAAAAATAATAAATTTTTTTTTTGTAACTTTTGTTTTTCTGGTGGAACAGCAAATATTTTTAAACTTTAATTTTGCTTAAAACCAATTGTATTACTTAGCTGCAGCTACTAATGCTACGGAATGAAAGAACGCTTTATCAAAAAATATAGAAGTAGCATCTGCATCGGATACACTTAATTTAATCAAGATAGTGACGATTTTTGTATGTATTTTGTATATTTTATATATATAGTAATTACATATTTCATGTAATTGCTTAAGCCTCGTATATACATAAATAGATTAAGGTGTTTGTTTTTCATAATCACCAAAAACCTTTTTTAAATAATCTCCGTAAATTAATGTTTTGAATTTGACTTTTACGCTTCGACAGTATCATTATCTACAACTATCAGTAAAAGTAACTTCGTATATTTAACTATATGTATGCATAAATAAATATATTATAAATAAATATATTAATCATATATAGATAAATATAGCTTTTGTATATAAATAAATTGTAGAAATGTTTGTTTTCTTATAATCACCGCAAATTTTATTAAATATTTTCCTTTACCAATTGATAGACATATTTGTTAATTGCATTGGTTTCCATCCTCATGTGCAAGTTGCTAGAAGATGGCGAAATGCTTTACAATATTGTTGTAAGGAGGAGAGTCGTATATCAGAATCATATTGAACAAATATTCAGGGAGGAAATTCAACCGGTTAAAGTACCTACACTTGTTCTGGTTAAACGCATGTAAGATGCTGGTAAGTCTATTGTGGATATTATGAGTAATGAGGATACGTTTGGAGTATGGTGCACATATAATCGCGCATTTAATAATTATATATGAGTTAAGCAAAGTAGCCGTAATTTTAAAACATTGTGTATTTATTTATATGGACCACCCGGTGTTGGTAAATCTTGGTTGGCTTCAACATTATGTAAATGTTTATTTCCACATAGCGAGCCATTTTATAAAACTAAGGGTATATTGTGGGACGGTTATACTGGAAATGATTGTGTAGTATGGGATGATTTCAGAGGTGATAGTTATGAGGCGCAGGAATGGTTAAAGTTGTGTGATAGATATCAATATCGAGTTCAGATTAAAGGTGGATTTTTGAATTTTGTATCAAAGCTTATAATATTCACATGTAACAAAAAGTCATGGAGTTTGTATTCAGGTGAAAAAGGCATACTATTACAAAGAAGATTGGAATATAATATGGCTATATCATCATTTGACGGTGACATTATTAGATATATTGACATGGATTATCAAACAATGCAAAATGGAATAGAGTATCCGATTAATGTTTATCATGTGGATGTAATCAATAAAGAAACATTTGTTATTTTTTGTTGTGTCGCTTGAAAAAAATTCACCCGTACTTAAAGGTCTGTATCGTGAATTAAAGTTTCAAATTTGACTTTATAGCTTCGACAGAATCACTATCTTTAACAAGTGGTAAAAGCATCTTATTTTTAATATAACATTTCATTTTTAAATTTTAAAATATTTTATAATTACTGTTTTAATATTAGATACATCGTATGAAGCTTATAAGCTGTATCGAAGGCAGCATCGTGGGCCAACATCCTATAGCTCATATAGGAAGCGGGTTAATAATGGTGGCCTAGACGACTCTTCCTTCAATTGGATGATATATTTTAGCATAACTAAAATATATATATTTTAGTTATGCTAAAACAGATTTTAAACTCATGTTTCATATTTCAATTCGATTTTATACATTCATTAAAATGTCAATACTATTGCTGTAGCCTGGACAACAAAAACAACCTCCAATTTTTACAGTTTATATTAATGACATTTATTTTATCACAAAAATTCAAAGTTAAGGGAAGTTTTTTGCATTATTTTAGTGTTTGATTTATAAACATTTAAAAAGCCTAAATTAAACTTGCCGTGCATGGGATTCATTGTTTGATGAATGGCACCAACACGCTAGTGATGCCAGTCATCAACCAACGTTTGGCCATGTTTGTCTTTTACAATCGGCCAACTTTGCCGAGCTTGTAGCAGGCTTAAACCAAATTTGTGATCAAATGTGTTTACGCACGTGCTATATTATAAAACTTGTCTTAATTCACTTTTTAACTAACGTCCCTTACCTTATTACGTTTAAAGTATTGATTTCTATTTGTTGTTTTTTTTTTTTTTTTTTTTTACTTTAGTATACCATTTTTAATAATTACTTTGTACTTAGCAATGTTTTTTTTTCATTATGTTTTTTTTAATCCGATTAAATTATAGTTTTAAACAAATCACCAATTAATGGAATACCTCCTAATATATTACCAAGGAAACCTTTACCACGTTTTCTAAGTATACGTTTTCTCCCTTTACCAACTAAAGAATGATAAGGTCTTGGATGAGGTCTCGATTTTCGATGAACAAAAATATATCTTTTAGCATTTCTATGTCCTCTATATCTTCTATGTCTCATTTTTTAAATAAAAATTGCTTTGTTTAACACGAACCACTTTTGCATAAATAGCTATAGTCCTTAAATAGTTTAATATTAAAAAGACCTTTACCACGCTTATAACTACGTGTTCGCCCTTTACCAATTAAAGAATGATAAGGTCTAGGATGAGGTGTCGATTTTCGATAAACAAAAATATATCTTTTAGTATTTCTATGACCTCTATGTCTTCTATGTCTCATTTATTTTTAAATATTAAATACTTCGTTTCTGTGTTTATTACGATCCACTTTTGTTAAAACAAAACGATATATCGGTTTTCCTACTCGATTTAATTCACGATTTTGTTTATTATTTATATACTTGCTTTTCGTTTTTCGATAACACATCAGTGCTTTTCTACAATATTGACGCTTTATTTTTTTTAAATTTTTCTTAACTCTTCTACGTCTTAGAGTTCTTAGTTCTGTATTATTGGGATCAGTTAACTCGTTTTCATCAAAAGAGGTCCTATCAAAAAATTCAAAAAAAAGCATCCCTATAAAAAGGCCATTTTCCATCTACTGTATATTTGGGTAATTTAGATGTATATTTAGGTCTCAAATTGCTTTTATAGGAAGGTGTTGAAAATAAATTCCGTCTTACAATCATACGGGAAAAATCAATATCATCTGCAGCCATTTTTGTCTTTAACTTTTTTTTTTTTTTGACTTTGACTTTTTTTTTTTGACTTAAACTTTTTTTCGACTTTAACTTTTTTTGACTTGTATTTTTTTTATATCTTTTTTTTACAAGATAAAAAAACATAGTGTCACCCTGACACAACCTTACTTATTCTATTTTCACTTTATCTTAGGCCTACTTACTTGTGTTTTTTTCTTACAGTCTTTATATTTTTATACGGCCGTATTTTTTTTCTTACTTACTTACTTAGTCCTTACTTAACTTACTTAATCCTGCCTTAATCCTTAGCCTGCTTACTCACACACTCGTGCGCTCACTCGTTCTCACACACTCCACATACATTACTAAGTCTACTTTCGTCGGCTTGATATTTTTAACATATAACTATCTAGACATACATTACCAAGTCTACTTTCGTCGGCTTGATATTTTTAACATATAACTATCTAGACATACATTACCAAGTCTACTTTCGTCGGCTTGATATTTTTAACATTGAACTAACTAAACTTTCTACTACCTTCACCGAGAATCGAACCCTCAACGGTCTAATGTCATGGCGTTAGAAACAGTGCGGCGAGCGAATGCACTATGCTACGTCGACGTGATGGTTCATGGAGTTTTGAATTCATTTAACATGTTATTTTAACACTTTACGCAGAGTTTTTTTCTTCGCAGTGTTTTTAAAAAGTTGTTTACTCCGTATTTTAATCTCTTTGATCTTGTTCATAAAAGCGGTATTAAAAGTTTCTAATTTTGACTAGCATAACACAGCATTTTCTTTTTATTGCATAAAGTTACATCACTTTAGCTATTATTTCGCTTTAATCTGTAGAGATTAAATTTTATACATAAAAAGCGTGGTTTTTTTGTTAACAAAATCAAAAATGACAAAAACATTAATGAAACGCTCGGTGAAAAAAACTAAATATTTTTTAGACGAAGAAGTCGTCAGAAAAAAAATAAATTTTAAAGAAAATGAAGTAACTTTAAACGAAGAAGAACCAGAAATCGTTGTAAGTGATGACGATTCAGTTATTTTAATAGAAGATGATCCAGTATTGGATTTCAATATTTTTATTAACGATCCAGATAAAATAGACTTTATCATAAAAAATCAAACCGAACCTCCAAAAGAAGCTGAAAAAGAAATAGAAGACGAAGCTCCATTAGAATTTACAGAAACAACTCTAAAAAACTCTATAAAAAAAAGTAAGCTTTTTTTATACACTTTTTTATATTAAACATGTTAGTTTTTTTTTAAAAAAACATTTTTTTCATTTTTTAGAAAAAAAAAAAAAAAAGCCGCTCGAAAAAAAGAAGCGATTTAAAAAAAACACTAAAAAGACTATTATTTTCACCCACTGTTTATTCATATCAATAATTTTTTTGTATATAAATTTCTTTTTGTAAATATATTATTTTTGTCTATTTTTTCGTCGTATGTTTGCTTCTTTTAATTGATGTTTAATATCGACATAGGATTCGGCAGTATGAACCCAGCGTTTTATTCTTTTGCCAACTCTTCCAAGTTTACGATTTGTTTTATTATCTTTATATCTGTTCTTTGTTCTTCGTAAACACGATAATATTCTTTTACAATTGCTCGGTAAATACTGATTTTTAGTCTGTGTCGATGTTGAACTTTGTTTTGTACTTGTTTGTGTTTGAACTGCTTTTTTTGTTCTAGGAACTGTTGTTTTTGTACGTGCCATATTGGCAGTGTTTAATGATCTAGGAGTATACCTTATTTTAGGCATTTTATAAAAAATGATATTTATAACTATTTATATTTATTACAATAAAAATAGAGTATTTATTTCTAAATAAACCTATTTTTTTTTGTTTTAATAATGATCACAATTAACAATATTAAATACGAAGTTTTTAGTGACAGTGTTAATGATAAATTTTATATTGTTCAAAACGAAAAAAAAAAACCTATCGCTCAAATATTTCCATACAACGCAAAATAAGGTAATTGTTCTTATGGTTTTTTTATTTTATAAGAAAAATTTATTATTTTTTATAATACTATTTTTTTCTAGAAAAAGAAATGCAAAGACTAACAGAATTTAGAAATTTTGTCAATGAAAATTTTGTAGATCGTACAAGATTATCTCGCACTCGTCGTAAGTTTTTTTTTAACTTTACTATTTTTTCTTATTAAAAAAAAAATACATTTTTTTTAAAATATTCTTTTTTTTAGAAAATCCGTATCCACGATCACCACCACTATCACCACTATCACCACCACAATCACCACCAGAACCGAATAGGGAAGTCGGCCCATCACACTGGGACTACTCTCCTCGTAAGTTGAACTTGATCCTTTTTTTATTTTATTAAAAAGTATAAATATTTTTTTTTAATATCCCCTTTGTCTGTTTTTTTAGAGAGTCCAGATCCAGAATATACAGAGAGCGAAATTTTATAAAGCTTTTATATGTATTTTTTTATAGAAAAAAAATTTTTTTTAGTTGTTATTACTATTTTGTTATTACTATTATATATACATTACTATTTTTTTGTTATTACTATTTTGATATTACTATTTTAATATTACTATTTTATATATAATAGAATAATAAAAATGATTAAAGAAATAAATCACACCTCAAAACAACTCCATCATGAATGGAAACATTTGGCGTTTTTGTTAAATTTAAAAAGAACTGAAATCAGAAAAATTAATAAAAATTACATAAAAACATTCGATAAATTAAAAAACGTTTTAACTACATTTATACTAAATCAACCAAACAAAAAGTTGGCGATAAAGCATTTGTATTTTATTTTATCCATATGGGAAGACGAAAAACTTTTATATAATATTCAGCAATGTAAATTATTTATAATGAATTATTTATGTTAATTTTTATATTTTTTTAGCAAATAAAATAATGAATTATACACAATTAAAACTAAAAATAGCAGCACAATTGCAGCCATGGCAAATGGCAGAACGATGGCAAACTTTAGCAGCTTATCTTGGTTATGAAAAGCGAGAAATAGAATGTATACAACATGATTACCCCAACATTAATGAAAGAATGATGAGACTTTTATACTTAATTTATCAAAGAAAAGGTACCGAACTCGAAGCAGCTCGCGCTATATATCAAGCTTTATGGGATTGGTCTATCGATGTTATAACATATGAAATTAATAATACGCTTTTAGATCATGTAAAAAAGACTGGAAATTGTAAAAATTTTTATAATGCAATAATTTTTTTTTTATATTTTAGTAATTAATAATACACTTTTAGGTTATATGGGTTAGGTTTTAAGTATTGTAAAAAATCTTTTAGGTTATTTAAGTATTGTAAAAAAATTTTTTGTAATTTTTTTTGCAATAATTTTTTGTAATTTTTTTATTTTTTTAGCAACCTAATATATTAAAATAATGAAACAATATATCAAAAATCGATATATCAAAAACTGTGGATGGTAAGCCTATACACTTTTTTTCTTTTTTATACGTTTTTATATTTTTATACATTTATTTTTATTTTTTTCTTTTAGTTATGGAGAAAATATTAATGAGGGTACTATATGCTACCACGAGTTATTATTGACAAAAGAAGAAAAAGATTTGCAAGAACTAATGGAGATGGAAGAGTTAACAGAGGAAGGTTATGAAAAATATTTAGAACAATTAGTACAAGAAATGAAAGAAGAATCAGATGATATTGAAGAACTAAAATTACAAATGTTAGAAGAAGAAATGGAAAAAGAAGTGGAAGAAATAGAAAAAGAAATGCATGAAATCTTAGATGAAATGGATTGGGAACAATACGTTTTCGACGTTATTAATAAAATGGACAACTTACCAGAGCTTTATTTATAATTTTTTTATTTGTAAATATATCTTTTTTAGTCAACTAAAAACGAATAATAATTAGAAAACCTTGATAAATAACAATCATCACTTTTTAAATAATAAACTCGACAATAAGAACACATGGGTTTGAAGTCACTTTCATCATAAACGAACCCTTTTTTCACTGACGTGAATCATATTGCAGCATAAGACGAACAGTTGTGATAAAATAAGATCACTTTATTTTGTAATTTTTTTCTTTTTTTAGACAACTAAAAAAATGAATAATAATGATGATTTTAAAGATATGTTTCCTGGGTTTGGTGATTATTTAAATGAAGAACAAAAAGAAGTAGAAAATATAACTTTTAACAATATATTTGAAGAAGAAGAAGAAGATATGGATACGAACCTCTATATTTTTATTCTTTTATATGTTTTATTAAGCAATTTTGTTTATTTATTAATTCTTTTATGTTAAAAAAGACATGTATATTTTTTTATAGTTTTTATATAAATAAATGTTTTTTTTCAGCAACTAATAAAAAAATGTCAAACAACATATATCCTTGCTGTTTTTGTGACAAAGAATTTAATGCAAAAGAACTTTTACAGCATCAAACAGATTGTTCTACAGAACAATACTCCCACGAATGTTTCACCTGTAAAAAAAAGGTACAAGATTTGTTAAACCACGAATGTGATTATGAATTTCTAGATATACAAAAAATATGTTTTTTTTGTAATACCAAAATCGATGATCAAGATTATTATGAACACTTGGTCATCTGCTTTCGATATTATAAAGAACAACAAAATCGTTATTTGAACCAAATCATTCAAGACGAAAAGAAAAATTTAAATTATTTGAATCTTTCTATGAATCAAATCATGAATATAATGAAAAATCTTCAAGAAAAAGAAATTAAAAATCTAAAAGAAGAAAATGACAAACTTCAACAAACCCTAGCAAAAACGAACCAAGAATAGGCAGAATTAAAAAGTCTCTTTTATGACAACATGTTGGTTTTAGCAAATCAACAAGATACAGAACAACTCAAACAAGAAATAACAAAACTTTATCATATCACAGAAGAAAATAGCACAGAATTCTTAGCTTTAAAAAATTCCATTCAACAACCTAAAGAAGTCAAGGTAATTCAACACGTTTTTAAAGACATGCAATTGATCAAACTCGATCAAATGAATCTCAGGCTGTTATCAGATGAACCATTTTATACAGAACCCGTTTACACATCAGAAGGTTACCGTTATCGTATAAAAGTGTATACACGAAGTACCGACATTAACAAAGTAGCCATTTACTTTCAATTGTTAAGAGGTGACCTAGACGATGCTTTACAATGGTCTTTTACCAAAAATGTCAATATCACTTTGACAAATAAAGATCAATTTTTTACTCGTACTACTACCAACAATAATTATCTTCAACTTTTAGACGACAGTTCATTTGATAAATGATGAGATATTATAATGGGGTTTTTTTTTTTTCATCATTATTATCATGAAAATTGCGCCCTAAGAACGTGATTGGTTATAATGGTTCTCACATGACCGAAAAGGTGGACTGAAAAAAGTGGCGTTAAATGGGGCGTCAAGGGGTGTGACATGGTGACAAGTGACATGATGACATGGTGACAAGTGACATGGTGGCATGGTGACAAGTGGTGACATGGTGACAAGTGACATGGTGACAAGTGACATGGTGACAAGTGGTGACATGGTGACAAGGTGACAAGTGACATGGTGACAAGTGGTGACATGGTGACAAGTGACATGGCGACAAGTGGTGACAAGTGACATGGTGACAAGTGAAAATGACGCATGCGTGACAGGGTCATTCTTGTCACAGTGTGCATGTTGTGACATGGTGATTTATAAAAGAATAAAGAAAATTGCGTTTATATTATTGAATTTATTAAAAAAAAAACGGTTTATAATCTCGATAGGGTCGTTTGTCATAAATGAAGCGGTTAAAAAAGAAAAAAAAAAATGTTTTTATATTATTTCTTCACAGTTGAAAGAAATAGTCAAAAAAAGTTCGATTCTCAAAAGAAAAGTATCAGAATAGTGTTTCGCACGATAGCGAGTATTTTTAAATCTCTGTGTGATAAATTTAAAAGATCCAAAATGTTTAAAACATTAAAACTCGCGTTTAATTGTGTATTCGTGCCTTTGGGGCTGACTGGTTTATTCATAGTGGAAGTGATACCTTGCTTACTCATGAAATTTTTTCAATGGTATTGCAATGTTTTTTTTGTTCCTTTTCACGTTTGTTATTGTTTGGTCGACAAATATCAAAACGAACGAAAAAAAGAGACAGTTGTAAACGAATAAATATATTATTTTTAACATTTGTTCATTTTTATTTTCCAATTCGATTAATTCCGTACGAAATTCCGCCAGATACTAATCCGCCTAAAGCTGCTTTTCCAATTGTGGGTAATATCGAAGCTCCTAATGTGGGTAAAAGTCGTGCACCTAACGCGGTCAAAATGGGTAAAAATTTTCCTCGTAACCGTTTTTTGAAACGGCGAGTGCGTCTTTTTTGAAACGAGCGTCTTTTATAATGTTTTTTTATCATTTTGTTCTCGTTTTTCTGCAATTTTATAAGCTTTCCACGGATTAAAAAATGGTAGTAAAAATCCTCCTCGTAATTTTTTTTCAAAACTGTTTTTTCGTTTGATTCGTTTGATTCGTCTTTTACGTGATATTTTTTTACACATTAGATAATTAATTGACAAGAGTTTGTACAAGTTTTCGAACAATAAATTTTTGCATAAACAGAGGGAGAGAACCTCCGCGTATTTTCTTTTTAAACTGTCTTTTGTAAAGTTTTCTTTTCCTCATTGTAAAAAAAAAATCAAATGTTAATTTATTATCGAGGCAATATAGACGATAATAAAGTTGGCGCCAACATAGCAGCTAAAATTGGAAGAAATTTACCGCGCATTCTTCTTTTTAAACGTCTTCTACCGGCACCTTTTAGTGGGGGTAAATAAACTCTTCCTCGTCCTCTTCTAACCATTTCTTCGTTTTTGTAGGTAATCTAAAGCGTAACCTCCAATATCAGATTTTAAAAATCGTTTGGCTGAGTTTCTAACTTTTGTTAAAAATCCTTTCCCTCTTGTTCTTTTATGTCTTCGACCTCCTTTTCTCGTTCGACAACGTCTACAAGTCATTTTTATAAAGTAAAAGAAAATACAAATATTGTTTTTTTATTAATATTATATATACATGAATAATTTAAATACAAGGTCATTTTAATTAAAGTAAAAATGTTTGAATTGAAATTTATGACGATTTAAATTTAGCGGGCGCATAGCTATAATTTTCATTTTGCTGAACTCCAGTTTGAACAATGGCAGATTCGTATTGCAGGTACAAAGTAAGAACTCCTTTAAATGTGTCTATAAATTGAAAATAAATCTGAAACGCGTTGTTTCCTGCGATTGTTGCTGGAGGTTTGTCGTTTGCATATCCAAAATCGCTTGTGCAGTCAATGACTAAAGGCTCTGTTAAATTTGCAGTTCTACTATAATAGTCGCTTGGTAATTTAATAAACGTGTCGTCGTCTTTCGTGTAAAAATCTGCAAAATTATTGAGATTTAAAGTAGAAGCTGAATTTCCTTTGCACCAAGCAACATAGCTTCTATAACAAAATTGTTGATCTTCTAATTTGTTGCCCAAATCAATTTCAACAGTGTCACCTGGTGAATTGACAAAAGTTCTTCTATAATTGTTTAGAGTAATTTTTTTAATATAAGTGCAAGCCATTTCTACAGGTGTAAGGCACGCTTTACTTAAATGATCATTTTCTTTTTTTGACATTAATGAAACAATGATAGCGTGAGGTACCAAGTCAGAAGTTTTTATGTTGCCCAAGTTAATTGTAATTCAGTCGTTCCTTCTACGTTTGTAATAACTTGTTCAAAATGTGGCATTCTGACAACCGTGTAAGGTGTGTCGGGTTTGCTATTTAAATATAAAGCCTTTTCCAAGGGAATGCTTGGTTTAATTCGATAAGTATTGACCCAAATAACTGGATTTCTTATTGCGACTCCAACTCCTGCTAATGCGGTGGCGTCGGCATCTGTATAGGGTCTTACTAGTTCTAACAATTGATTCATGTCGTTTTCAATAAAAAATTCAAGCTTAAATTCTTTAGCTTTTCCAAAATATTCTTTAATTTGAAAAAAAGGGTCCAAAAGTTGAAGAGGGACTCTAAATCTGTAACCTTTATCACTTGTCATTAAAGCATTATAAGCTTTTAGCTCGGTTTGGTAACCTGCGGCTGCTCCATTATTGGCTCTAATAATGGCGGCTGCGTCAGCAGCTTGACATAATGTTTTTGTTTCGGTCCAAGTTGCAAAACCCTCCATATTTTCTGAAATACCCATATTTCTGTTAATAATGTTATCTCTGAAATTTTTCAAATAGTTTTTTTTTACCAACATTGCTTTAAATCTGTCAAACGAACGGTTATAATTGACATTATTAGCAGGTACAGAATTGTTCATTTGCAAATTGGGATACAATCTCATTGTTTTAATCAATTAGGATATAAAATTTTGCGTTATACAAATTTTGTCGAGTAAAGCTTTTTCTTCGTTGGTTGTTCCAAATTTAGTCAGTGTGCTCAAATTTTTATATAAAAAACAATCAAATTCCAACCAGTAGTCTTGCGGAATAGTCCATTCGTTAAGTTTTAAAATGTTATTAAAGTACTGAAATCAGAAGACATATCAAAAGAAAACTTTTGATATCCGACAGAGATTACTTCGTCTTGAGCTTCTCCTCTTTTAAAACCGGGATATTTTTGACTGAGTTGCTGTTTAAATTCGGCGCTTATATTGCCATTGGTAGCTTCTTGAAGCAATTTATTTTCATTTTCAGCTTTTGCTAAAACGTCTTCAAGAGTAATTTGTCCGTCCACATTGGGAGTATATCGATTTCCGTCGCCTCCTCTTTGGTATTTTGCTGTTGAAGACATTTTTTTTTTTTGAAAAATGAAAGAAGGATATTTTTAATATATTTATTCTTCGTCGGAATCTGTTGCGTCTTTTTTAAATGGCAGTTTTTTATTTTTAACATCCTTCAAAGCGCGAGTATAACCGAGCTCAATTAAACTCTTTTTGTTCAATTTCTTTTTTTTTTTCTCGTTGTTGTTTTGCAAAAGTGGACTGGATAGTATAGCTCGTTGTTGGATTATACAATTTTTACACAAACCGTATATTTTGTCAACTGCGGTAACTTCTTGATAACATTGAGAACAAACGTGACTGGGGAAACCAGTTTTATATAAAGTGTTTGTTTTATTTTTTTTGCTATTGTGTTCAGTGTCGCTATCAGACGAATTGCTATTTTCAGAAACTTCTTCAATTTTTCTTTTCCGATAAATTTTTTTGTTTTTTTTTGGTTCAGAAGGTATTGAGTGATCGGATTGCTTTATTTGATCGTTCGATTCTGAATTATTTTGTTTATTTAATATTTTGCATTTTTCATTAAGTTCCAATTTTACATTTTCAACGTCGGTTTTTGTTGGATATTGTAAGAGTTGATTTTGCAAACGCGCGATATGATTTTTCAATTGATTAATTTGATCGTTTGGATTAATCGACAGTTCAATATCGCAGTCGATCAAATTTTTGTTATAACGCGTTCCAAGAGTTTTAAACGGCATGATGTTTGATTAAATTTTAGTTGTAAATTGGTACCATTTGTATTTTTAAAGTCGGATTGAAATAAACTGTGCTACTTATATTGGAAAAGGTAAGCGGTTCTTTATTTGAATTTAAAAAAGACCACTTTGTTTGTTTCCAATCGCCGATATCGACAATGTCAAATGTCGCTATTTGTCCTTGAATTTCGGTTTTGCGATTTTTTGTAAAATCGATATTAACTGTTACTTGTGTAGAGTTGTTATAGTCTGCAAAATTAAAAAAAGAGACAATATTTGAATCAAATTTTCTGTTTAAATACATGCCGCAGTTGGTTGCATGATCACATTTGATAAAAATATAATTATCTGCGCTATTCGGAAAGTTTGAAACAGTGTTATTAAAGTTGCTTATTTGTGTTAATGCGCACCTTAAAAAAGAGAATTTTCTTTTTGGAATTTTAAAATCTTGATTCATAGAGTCAACCACACTTTGATCGGTTAATCTCGTTGGTTAAGCTATATTGATCTCTTTGTAATAAGAGCGTGTAAGGAATCGCGTTGTTTGCAAGCGGTTGATACATTTTTAAAATGATATTTTTCAACGGTAAACTGTTTGCCCAAGACGATATGATCGCGTTACTCGAATTTTTTTGATAAATAAACTGACCGTTAAGCGATGAGCTATAAAACGTCAATTCTTTTGCGTTTTTAACGTTTAATATGACTTTTGATCCGTTTAACCATGTTTTGTAACTGGGTGTAGTAGTTCTTTCAAAAGAGGCCGTAGTTAAAAGTGGTACTTTGATCGAAGGAGAGTAAATGGGTTTTGTTTGTTCGCAATAGAGTAAAACTTCGATAAAAGTTTCTGCGTTATATTTTGCAATTAAAGATAAATCAGCTGTGACAATATTATACACATCTAAAGGTAAGTTTGATGGTAAAACTTGAAACGGTGTGGCAGACAGATCGGGTGTTCCCAATGGTAAATTATTTTGATTCAAAATATGGTAAGGTGAATACGAATTCGATTTCAATTCAACTGTTCTTTCAGCGTGGGAATGTAAGAGTGACAAACTTATTTTTTTTGGCGATAATAACCGTCTTTCAAATGAAGGTTGACACCAAAAGGAATAAAAGTTGTTAAATTTGTCAGCAGGAATGCAAGAGCGATTTTTTAAAATATCATAACCTCGTAATAAAATTTGATTGCTTTTAGGATCAGTTCCTTCGTAAACAAAATCTTTGAATGCAATATTGTTTAAATTTAAATTGAGTAAATTATTAGGTAAACTATAATTTAGAGCAGCTGTAAAAATATCCATCATTTTTAGTTCCCGTTCAGGCCATATAATTTGTTCAACGTTAAAAAAAGGTATTGGTAAAGAAGAAAGCGGTATATCTTACAAACTAAATCGATAATATTTTCGCTCGTTTGTTTTGGGAAAAAAAATTTAATAAAAACTTGCTAATAGCTCCGTAGGTTCAAATCCTGTCGCTGAGGAGCTTATGTAAAGATACTTTGTCGATATAGATATAAAAGCTGCTTTAAGGAAAACTGCAAAATCTATTACAGACTGTTTTTCATTTGTATCAGTGTTTACATGATTGTTCCAAATTTTCCACAACGCGTTAATAGAAATAGGTACAGAAGTAAGTTCTGTTTCGATATTGAATACGTTGCCAACAGTTTTAATAGTGTTTGTATTTGTTATTATTTTTAATTAAAAAAATGCAATTTGCCAAGGAACAATGTGTTTCATTTTGGACGATTTAACGCTTTCTGACCTGTTTAATAAATTATTAACATAAACATCCAAGTCTACACTTAAAATATTCGAATCACTCGTGTCGGGTACCATTACATTTAACGCATTTTTAGTAACAGCTCCCCCATATTTAGGCGTAATCATAATATGTATAAAAGGGCGAACAAAAGTTTCTTCTGTTTTGTCTAAAATGACATCTTTTTCAGGTGAAAGTTTGTTTATATCTCCTGCAGTCACATTGGGATGTTTAACATAGATTAAAAAGTTTTTGCTATTTTGCGTTGATAAAGAAAAATTATACAAATTGTCATATCTTGATTTAGTGACACTGTAATCGTATTGTAACAAATTTGTAAAGTCTTCTATTGCAAATTGAGCATTTGTTGTTCTGTTTGAAAAAAAACCAAAATAACTTAATCTGCGTTCCCAGGATTTGGATGGATCGACGGTCGAACGGATAGGATACAGTCCGGAAGGATTATTTTCATTTATTTTCTTTTTAAAATACCATAAAAAATTATAGTTGGGAACGTTGATGAAAGAGTAACTTTGTAATAACAACTTAACATTGTCTTTATCCAAACTAAATTTTTAAATAATTGTGTTTTCGCTATTATTTACATAACGCAGATGCGTGTTAGAATCAAACAAATATTTTAAATTTAAATATTTTGAAATTGCAAGTTTTTCATTTTTGTTGTGATAATTTGAGAAAAAGTCCGATAACGTAAGCCTTCTGTTTAAAGACGTATTGAAAAGTTCAAGTCGTCTTATGAAAAAATCATCTTGATAAGGACTTACTGTTAACGAACCGTAGAGTTTAATGTTAGGTATGACGGAATTAAGTTCATTAAGATGTTTATAGGTCATATTTTCTACATCTAATATGTCGTAACAAGGGAAAGTATCGCCAGGCAAAGTCGAATGATTGACATACAAGACAATCTTTTTTGTTAAAAGATAAAACGGAATTTTTCGAGTTGGATTTGAAATCATATCATTTTGCACGTCTATTAACCATTGTTTAATAGTCGAATTGGATTCCATACTTGAACCAAAATTATTTTCTGATATCGACAAATTTTCGTCTATACGAGTTAGATTTGTAGGAACGTCCATTGACATTAAATGAACAACTGTGTTATTTTTAAAATTAGGTTCATCTAAATCGTTAGCTGATAAAGGTAGAGTAAAATCATTCAAAACATTATAATGCGTACTTTGTTCGTTTTTATTTTTAATTTCGTTAAAATAAAAAGTACTACAATTATATTTATTCAAATCCAAAACATCATCAAAAGTTAAGTTGTTCATTTTATTTTGAGTTTTTTATGTAAAGATTTTTTCAACGGTTTGTAAAATGTGTTTATATATTCGTCAAAGTTTTTATAATAAATGTCTTTATCGTTTTCGTCAATCGGAAACAAATCTTCTCTTTTTACTTTACAAGTCGTATTTAAATCGTTTACTCGTCCTACTTTATATATATAAACCGGTAAGTAACCGTCTACTGACGGGTTGGCGCGTTTCGATACTTTAAAAATGATAACTTTTTTAGAGTCCCAATAACTCCAATCGCGAGTTGAAGATTTGCTAAACGTGTCTTGTGGATCTTTTTTATATTTTCTTAAATAACATTCTGTTCCGACCGTCAACGGCTTTAAAATTTTTAATTTTTGGTTTTTGTATTCTTTTTCAACTCTGTTTAACATGTTTGATTTAAATGCGTATTGTCGTCTTTTGTCGAAAGCATATTGATCTATCATGCGTAACGCTTTACCGTTTGCGTCATTAACATCCAATTCCTCAGGGCTAATGCCCGTGGTTACTTTTTCTTGACTGTTTAATTTTTGTTCCATTTGTTCAAGAAATTTACTCCAATTGTGTTTTTTTAGTTGGCCTAATTTTGCCAATTTTTGATACAGCAATTTTAATCTTCCGATAGCTGCTTCGGCCAAATAAGCTTTGCCATAATTTTTAGAATGGAAATGATGTATATTTTCTTTTTCGCACCAATTGTTCATTTTGTTGTTAAAAAACTCTGTTCCTTGGTCAGTTTGCAAATATATAAAATTTTTATTGTCGGGTCTGTCAATATCTTTAAATATAACTTTAAAACTGTTCAACACTTTTTCAGCGCTTTTATTTTTGGTCGCTCTTAAATAAACTTTTCGAGATACTCCATCTACAACAACCAAACAAAATTCAGGTCGATGGGGACTAAAATTTAAATTAAAACTGTTCATGTCGGCCAAATCAGCTTGAAAATATTCGTGCGCATTTTCGTACGAATAACGGTGAGTTTCATAAACATATGGTTTTCTTGGAGCTTGTATTTTCAAAAACGCGTTTGCTGTTTTTTTAAATAATAATGTTTGATGGGACCATGCGGTAATCATGCCTTCCCATTTTGCAAAAATAGAATTGGTGAGTAATTGATTCAGTTCTTCATATAATTTCAAATCTGTGCCGTTTTTTTTAATAGAGTCGAATTGCGTCAAAACCTTTTTAACTTGACTTGTATTTGTTAATCCAAATAAACGACTTGACAAGTTTGTAATTTGTTTTGTTACTAAATGGTCAATTTTGTCTCGCAAATTTTCGTTCATTTTTTCAGTTTTTTATCTCTCAACTTGTATTTTGGTTCCGATTTAACTTTTTTAATTTGAGTTGCTTTGTGTTTTTCGCTAGAAGTTGATTTTGGTGTGTAAGCGAATTGAGCTGCCAGTTCTTCAAAGGGTTCTTCTTTTTTTAATTCTGAAAATAAAAGCGAATCTGATGGAAACGTTTGCGGAAGAACAGACTTGGGATAAATGTACAAGTTTAAATTTTTTGGCAACGCCGTGTCTTGTTTTAACATGGATATAAATATTTCAACACTATCATCGTAAAGTGATATATCAAAGCAATTTTTATAAGCGATTAATAAGGGTTTTAAACGTGCAAGATTAGAATTGTACAATGTACCCATTATTATCATCATTTCTAATAATGATTTTTGTTTCATGTTGGGTTCGACATCATAAAATTGATTTGAATTTTTGATCATTTCGTTCAAAAACATTTCATAATCTTGCACGTGTTGAAATACATTTTCTTTAAGCAGTACAACTTCGTCAGTTTCTCGAAACGGTAAAGAAGGAACTTCGGAAAAGAAAGTTTTAAATGTTAAATATAACATATTTTCTCCAATGGGCGTGTTACTAACAGCGTTTTCATTATAGTTGGATATCAAAAGTTCGTATATATTTTGATTTTGTAACAAATAATGATTTTTACGAATATATTCTTTTAAAATATCATATTCGTCGCCTCTAAACATTTCAGCGAATTTTACAAGCCACGAGTTGACCAAAGATTTTGATTTTGACAATATATTAAATGCTTTTTCGGCTGAATAACTTTGAGTGTTTATCGAATCAGATTCTAAAAAAGCTGACGTTAGTACAGTATAAGGTTCACTTTCTAATGAAGCTTTGTATGAAACTTCCAAAGTTAATTTTTTTTTGTTGCGAAATGGCAAGTTGTATTTTTGAATAAAATTCCACAGTTTAGCAAAGGTAAGATGTTTAATTTGATAATAGTCGGCAACAAATCTCAATTTTCCCATAGTATTTGGAGATGTTAACAAGTTTAAAAATTCGTTTGAATAAAACGAATACTGTTTAGGATCGTTTATTTTTTCAAAAGTGGTATTTGTTAGATTTTGTATAATGTTTGCCAACGATTCGTCTACGTCTACAACTTTCGATAAATATATAATGTAAATTTTTAAATTATTCAAAGTAGGTTTTTCTGTTCTAGGTTTGTACACTTTTAAAGTTATTTGATGAGATCCGTATTGATAATTTATTTTATTTTGACACATATCTATCAAGTGATCAATGATATTATACTTTTGGAGTTCTTGCTGTTTCAAATCTTGATTGTTTGCTAATAATGTAACAACTTCAGACTTTTTCGGTATTTCGTTTGCAAATAAAAATTTATCCAACGGTGTCAAGACGTAAATTTTTGAGCGAGTTTGTTCAATATTTTTGGTGAGAGCAGAGTGAGGAAGTCGGTTTAAACTGTTTTGAACCAAAGAGTGTTTTTGTTGTGACTCGATCGGGTTGTTGTTATCGGAAAAATTGGAAAATTTTTGCGAATTTCTTATCAACCGTAAAGTCTCGCTTATATTTTTTTGATCGACTTGCGAATTAAATTCGTTTTGTCTATTTTGGGATAAAATTTGACTAAAAGCATAAGGATCTTGTCCAACGTTTATATAGAGTTTCCATTTTTCTTGATCTGCTAGTATTCCGCTCGCTACGTCGCCATTAAGTAAATTTTCCACAGGTAAAATTTTATTCATACTTTGCTGAAATTGAATTTCGCCATGGAGCCTATTTTCTAAATCTATATTGTCGGCATAATTATAAGATTGAGACAAATCGTAAAAATTCAATGTCGAAGAAATATTTGGATCATTTTCGCCTTGCGGTTCACTTGTTGCGTTATCCGATGTGTTATTTTCTAGATGTTCTTCTAAAGCTCTATTTTTTTTATAAATGTCGGTATGAAAAGCGTTTTGAGATAAAATTTTACGGAGAGTAAGTAAAGGAGACGAAAAATCGTAAGGTTTATATCTACTCATAATGTAAAAAATATAAATTATCTTTAGTATAATAAAGTTCTTTATTGTAATCCGAATCAAATTGTTGTCTTAACAAATCGATAACAGTTTTTGTAGGTTGTATGGTATCAAATGATATTAATTTATTAGAGTAATAATTTATTATTTCGTGAAAACGTTTGAAACGAGTAGAGTTGAAATAATCTTTTAATACGTTATAATTATCAGAAACAAAATCAGATATCGCTTGATTTCTTTCCTTCATTTTTTCTTTTTTCACAACCAATTTCCCGTTTTCGTTAAATTTTGGGTACGGATATAACGACTCTTTCACAAAAAGTTTAATTTCAAGACAGACGTTATCTTGAAAAGCGTTTTTGATTTGTAATCTTTCATTGTCAGATAATAACTCACACTTGAGCATTTTTACGGCGTTAAATCGAGTTAAAATTTCTTTTATCCATATTTTCATTTCGTTTTCATCAATATCTTTTCGACTTGTCATTTTTGGAATAAAAATTTTACCGCGTACAGCTAATTTTTTTCGCATGTCTTGTCGTTTTGTTGTTTTTTTCTTTTTTATGACGTTACATTGTTCGTAGTGGCTTTGTAAAAGTTTGAAAAATTCATCGCTGTCCCATTCAATTGTCTGAATTTCATTCTGATTCAGAAGAATCTCGTTCTGATTCTGAAGATTCTCGTTCTGAAGAGTCGTCTGAAGAGTCGTAAATTCCATAACGTTTTCTTCTTTTGATTTCTTTTAAAATATACGCTGCTTTCTCGCTTTCACTCCATTTCCTTCTTTTTATCGGTTGTTCGATATTTATATTTTTTTTCACTTCTTCGTCTGGTTTTTGCACTTCTTCGCGAGGTTTTTCAATTTCTTCTTTGTTTTCTCCACCTTGAAAAGTATTTTGATAAGATTTTAAATAATAATAATTTTTAAAATTTGGAGTTTTTGCATACGTAAACGATTGAAAACTTATAATTTTTTTATTGACACTCATTCCGTTATAGTCAAAATCTAATTGACCCTGAATATCAACCGGAATAAATACTTTTTGTTCTTTAATGTTAGTAATATTAGTTCTCAATCTTGCAAAAGAGCAATTTTTTTTAAATAAAGCCAAATGACCGAGAGGTTTGGATGTTTCTTTATTTAATAAATCACTTATTGCATGATTTATTTTTCTACACGATGGAAAATCGTTTTTAAATATTTTTTCAATTTCATTGTTGTTATCAAAGGTGATGATGCATTTATAATGCGATAATAAATTATTCCAAGACGAACTTTGTTTAAAAGGAACCGAATGAAAAATTGTTATCGTTCAAACACCGTGATGTGATCCGCTTGTGCACGCGCTTACATATTGTTGACTCTTTAAACAAAAAGTGCTAATGTCGTCAAAAAATAATATTGTTTTTAATAAACGGTAGTCACTATTTTGAATTCCAAATTTGTCTTTGGAAAAACCGATAACGCGTTGAACAATTTCGTCTAACTTTTCAGGACCGTCGACTGTTAAAATATCATAGGCTTGTAAATTATTTTTTGGGGAATTTATAATGTTTTGCCATATTTTGTGCTGTGCTTCGCTCGGTTCTCTCATTTGAATTAGAAATACCATTTCTGCATCAGGATATTTTCCTAAGTGAATTAAATCGCGAGCCATGGTCGATTTTCCGCTATTAGTCGGTCCAGTTATAATTGTATTTTCAGGATAAACATCTTTGCATGGTTTAAAAATGTTAAACTTTGGAGCTTCATTTGGACAATTTGGCTCTTTGGATTTTCCTCTAATTTGAAAACTGTCAAAACCTTTTTCTTTCAAAATTTCTGTTAACGTTTTCGAACCTTGATTTAGAGTGTCTGATATTTTAGTTTCTGTCTCCCTGTCCATTTTTTTTGTTAAACAAAAAAAAACTTTTTTTTTCAATCATTTTTATTTCAAGTCAATTTATAATATAGTACAAAAAAAGTTAATAGTATCGAGTTAAAATTGAATTTTTTAAATCGTTCCTTCCCATGGCAACCAAAGCTGACATGATCATATCTATATTGCCGTGTTTTCGCATATATCTTTGGAGCATGTCGTAAGCTTTGTCCGTTACTCGATTATGATCATTGTCAATCATTTCAATTTCGTGTTCGCTTACATTTAAGTATCTGGCACATCTTTTCCATTCGCTCGCTATACCTCGTGAAATGTCTGTTAACATTCGTTGCATTTTTGCTCGTGCTGTTAAGCAGTAAAATGCTGTCGAGTTCATAATATTATTTATTTTTTCTAAAAAAAAAAAAGTTAAAAAAAATCAAGTATTTATATTCAAACAATATTTATTTTTAAACATTTTGTTTTTTAACAAAACTCAAAAGAATACTGTAAACACCAAGAATAATTTCCAAATAAAAGTTTTTTTTGTTCTCCAATTTAATATCGTCGTTAACGTCTTTTTTTCTAAAACTGGTATTCACCATTATTTCCAATCCGTTTCTTATTTGTTCGACAGTGCTCGCAATTATACGAATAACGTTGTTTTTGCTGTCAAAGATGTCACTTTCTTGACTTACAATACCATCGTTGACAAGATGTAGTGCAAGTAAACTGTTACCGAGAGCATTATTGAGATGCGACAATTCTCTTTTTAAAGGTTGTATTTGCCGTTCAAATTTTATTCGTTTTGCACTATAGTTTGAAATTAAAACAACGGTGTTTGATGTCGACACACACATTTGTGCATGGGTTTCACATAATCTATTTTTATTTGCAATTTTCTCGTGAATACTTTTCCAAAAGGTAACAAAAGTCAATAATTTGGAGTCTTCCAATACATTTTCTAATATTTGTTTTAAAATTTTATAATTTGTTTCTCCTTTTGCGAGATCTCTATTAATTTGAAGATTTGAAATGTATGCCAATTTTTCAGTAATATCACAGAGAGCGCACTCCATTTTTAATAATAACAAAAAATTTTTAAATGTCCGATTTTAAATTATATAATATTGGAATTAAAATGTTTTTATTAAACGTTGTCATTGTACTATAACGCTCGGTTTGTTTAATTATATTTTTTTCAATGTTTAGCAAATGTTGAATATGTTCATCACTACAAAATTTTTCAATGTCGGGTAAAACTTTGAGATTTGCATCAACAATGGGATAGAGGGTATGACAGTCTCGAATTTCGGTAAGTATACCATCATCAAAAACGTAGTTTTTTTGAGTAAATTTTTTTAGAAAACCAATAGTGTGTTGATTTATACTAATGTTTTTAAAATTGACAGACATTCTATTTTGTTGAATAGGTTGAATTTCGTTATCAAGTTGATCTGGTAAATTTCTAAAATATTTTTCTACTCGATATGTATTGTACGCGTTTATATAATTAGATGGTACTAATTTATAATTTGGCACTCCTTTTGCACGGTTTTTATGCTTATTTTCCATATTTTCGTTAACAGAATGAAAACTGTAGCATTTTGGCCCTAAAGCAAATGTTTGAACTATAAACTGTGGTGGCGGAATTTCGTTTTGAAAATGATCGCTTTCTTTTGCATATTCTATCGAATAATAGGGGTGGTCTTTTGGATAATTTGAATAGTCCATCCATTTTTGTCCAATTTTCGAGTTGTTTAACCATTCTTCGACTTTGTGTCGAAAAAAAGTTTTTTCTTCTTCGTCTTTTTTTTGAGTGATAAAAAAGCAGCCAGAGTCTGTATCTGTTATAACTAAATGTTTTTCTGCTCCGTGTTTCCGCAAAGCTTCTCCAAGATCCCAGCTAAAACGACCGACATTGAGTTAGGCAAAAGATAAAATTTGTGAAGCGACAATTCTTAATGATTTGTTTTTCATGTTGCATTTATCTGACGATTTTATAATTAGAGATGATTTTATCGAATCATCGTCAGATTTTAATAGATCGAATAAATCTCCCATTTCTCCGTTGTTATTTAACATCAAGATGCTTTTTGTGTTGTAATTTGTGCTTGAAATGGTTAACAAATCTCTAAAATAATTGTCATAAGTAAAATCTTCAGTTTCGTATCGGTCAATTAAAATTTTTTTTTTTAAAATATCCAGTTTATAACGATTTGATTCTATATTGTTAAAATTTTCTTCATTATATAATAAATTTTGAATATGAAGAGGCAGCAAACTTTTAATAGCTTGATCTGAAAATCCTTTAACTAATAAAACTTTTCTAATTTCATGTATATTATTTATTAAGTCTTGTAAAACTTTTTCTTCGTGAACTAAAAAATCCACATTTAATTTGGTTATTATTTGTTTTGACAAAGTACCATAGTGGCCATTTGTCATTAATTTTGAAATGGCGTCTTTGACTTTATCATTATTTTTAACAGCTTCTTTTCTTTGTTCTATATTTTGCCTTACCATGTCTCGAGCAAGAGGATATCTCCATAGAGGTAAAACTTTATAAATTTCTAAAATTTTGCAACCGCAAGATTTTGTTAACCATATTAAGGTGTCTAAAAATTCGCATGTTTCGTGCGGACCTAATTTCATTAATAATTTAAAAGTTTTGTCTTTTTCGATGCCGTAACACCCGTTTGCTTTCAAGTAACGTTTTGCCATTATTTCTGTCGGAGAATAATTTTCCAACGGAATACAATCTTTTTCAACCATGGGAGAAAAACCTCCTACTTTTTCTTGATATGCAGGGTCCATCGCAATTTTGCAATGTACCAACGCGCCAGTAGAAAAACCGTTCGGGTTTTTACGATAATATTATTTTATTACATTGCCTAGTGTACGACACTCATAATCGAGCGAATACTTCATCTGAAAAGGTAAAGATTTTAATTGAGCTCCTCCATATTGTCCGTTTTCGTCCATAAATAATAAACAACCTCTTATGTTATTATTTAAATTCAATTCTTTTATTTTCGAATCAAAATAATCAGTGTCTAAAGCGTATCGTTGTGCTCCGTTGTTAGACATTCCTCCTCGAACACTATTTTCAATCATTTGTTGATGTTGAGCTGTTGGAGGGTATTGTATTTGAATTAAACTCTTTGTAGAGTTTAATTTACTTGTAAAACTAAACATGCTTAGATGAGGCAATATACGAAAATTGGTATTTTTAAAAGTTCTTTCATTAAAATCAATCATAACAGAAGCAAGCGCGACAGTATCCAAAACTGTATATATTTGCAATAACGATTTTAAATTTTTTATTTCTAAAAAACTCCATAATTTTGAAACTGTCGTGTATGAATCTTTAATTTTTTTTATTTCCTCTTCCAAATTTTTAGATTTCATTAGATCGTTTTGGGCGAAAAGTTCTATTGGAGGCACACTTTTGTATTCAATGTTTAACAGTTCGTCATTAATTTGTGAATAGGGAAACAGAGTTTTTTTTATAAAGCAATTTGTAAATTCATCATCGAAAATTAAACTTTGAATTTGTGGATAAAACGGTTCTAAATAACGTGTCATTGTATTTATAATTTCACGCTGAGCTTTTTTGGAAATCATACTACTAGCTTGATCTAACGAACAATTGAGCAATCTTAACGTATCGACAAATTTTATATGTTTTCCTATACATATTATATTCAGTTTGCTTGTGTTTTTTGCAATAACAAATACGTTTTCCATGTTGCTATATTTTAATAATGCGTCGAAAGATTCTGTTTCAGAATCAGCGCAATGATTATATAAAGGAATGTCGAGTATTTTTTTTAACCCTTCCATAATCATTATCCGGTTATCAAAGGAAGCGTTATGGGCAAAAATGGGACAAGCTAAATAATTATCAGTTCTGCCCAAGTTCTTGTTACAAAAATCATGCGCGAGTCCGTAAATTTCACCAGTAAAATGATCGTGATCAATAACGGCGTAGTCTTCAAAAGTAGAAAGTAACAAATTACAACGAGCAAATAGTTTTTCTCGCGACTCTTTTATTCGAACTAAGTTGTCAAATACAATTTCGGTTTCATACTTGTTTTCAATATCGACCATGCATTGAAACCACAATTGTGAATATGAAAAATTTAGTTTTGAAATAAAATATAAAAATGTGACAGGATCAATTTCGTTATTCTGTAAATATATCGATGGGACAGAAAATTCAGACACACATTTTTGAAAGAGATTGTTTAAAAAATAAGGTTGATTATGAATAATATCAACTTCGTCACCTTCAAACCATATTTTTATTTTTTCTTCATCCATTATGAGCGTACATAAAAGTTTAAGATGAGATATAATATCATAAGCTGTTATTCGGACCGACTGACTTAATAATCCGTTTTTTACTCTGTAAGAACGAAAGCAAGTCCACCATTTGCAACATATATAAAAACATAAAGATATTTGATAGAGATCAGTTTTAATTTTTTCAGCTTTGTTCGATATCAAGTAATTTTGAACTTTTTTAGGAGTCATAAACAATTCTAACTTGGATATTTTTTTAAATATAAAATTGACAACTCGAATACGGTGATCAGAAAAAATTTTAATATTGTTATGGTTTTGCATTTCAAATTCTTGAAGAGTCAGCGGTTTGTTATATATATCTATATATGATATTTTATCTATCGGGAGTCGACAGATACTGCACAACTGATTTTCTTTTTCCCATATTAAATTTCTATCTTCCTTTGAAATATTTAAAAATTCAAAGCGAGGTTTCAAAATTTGATATGAAAATCTCACCAAAGTATCTGCTAAAATAATAATATCAAAGACTCGCAACTCTAATTTTAACTGTTCTATATTTGCACAAGTATCTCTTGTGTTATTTAATTTTTCCCACAAATTGTCTCTATGAGTCTTTTGTAAAATCGAGATGGCATTTTCAAAACAAAGAGGCAATTCGTTTAAAGGATTTTTTTGAAGACTATCTATTGTGTTTTCATAATAAAACACCCACTGTGTGATAATATTTCCAAAAATATCCAAGCCAAAACATTCTCTTGCTAAACTTTCATTTACACACTGAATAACAACGCTGTGGCAATAACGGCGTTATTGTATCTGATAACGGCGTTATTGTATCTGAAGCAATGTTATTACTTTGTAAAATAGCCGTTTCACAATCATAAGTAATGAAAAACGGAAAACAGTTTCGACTTTCTCTAATAAATTGATCTTGTGGCTCGTAATAAGTCCTTTTGTCATTATAAATAAACTTGTCAGGAACGTAAAAACCTTTGCAAATTTTTTTATGCGAATTTTTTGCTGTAAATTTTTGTCCGCACTTCTCGCAGTGATAAATTCCTTTTTCATGGAAAACGGTATAATTTTCGTTAAGCATACTTAGCGCGTGAAAGTTATCTTGTTTTTGAACTATGCAAATTTTGATGGTATTGTCAGCATTTTTTCTTTCGTTTGCTTTTTGACGTTCTATTTCTGAAAGAAAGTCTTTGCAGGGATTTTGGTCTTCTCTTGTTATATTTGCACTTTCGTAAATAATTTCAAGTAATAATTCCAATTTTTTTTTGTATTGCGATTTTAATCGAGGATGTAAAAGCCGAACTCTTTTTGTTTGTTTTCTCAAACTAAAAATTTTAAAATTTAATTTGTCAAAAGGAGGTTCGTAAAATATTTCGCAAAATTCTAAAAGATGTTCATATGTCATATTGTAACATTTATTTTTTAAAGATTGCAAGGTCGTATACAAGTGACCATCTTCGGTGTTTTCAAATAAAATTTGATATATTTCGTCTTCAGAACTAAAATCCGACAAGTTGTTTTCAAATAATTTAAGATTCCATTTTTTTAAGGTGTTGGTTTTCCATTTTCGAATTAACAAACCGATCATTAAAGCAGCATAAAAACAAAGACCCGAATCAAATAAACCGCTGTAATCTAAAAACATTTTTTTTTTCTGATTATAATTTAAAACTGTCCACGTTGTCGGACGACGAACATTGCCGTCATGTGGACGATTCCATTCTCCTTCCCATTCGTCCAATGTTTTGTCTTTATTTTTTTCATGATATTTTTCTGAAATATGGACGTTTAATTTTTCATAGTGTTCAAGTCGTTTTTCTGAAATTTTGTTTTTATTTTTTTCATAATATTCAAGTCTAGCTTTTGCAATTTTGTCTTTATTTTTTTCATTAAATTCAAGCTGTTTTTTTGCAATTTTGTCTTTATTTTTTTCATAATATTCAAGCTGTTTTTTTGCAATTTTGTCTTTATTTTTTTCATAATATTCAAGCCGTTTGTTTGCAATTTTGTCTTTATTTTTTTCATAATATTCAGGCTGTTTTTTTGCAATTTTGTCTTTATCTTTTTTATAATATTTATGGCATACATCTGCATTTTTGTTTTTTCGATATTTGCAAAACTTCTTTTCATCATTGTCTTCTTCATTTATTTTTCTTTTTCCAGATAAATTAAAATTCCTTAAGTTTGACATTGAAGTTTCGGTCAATCGACTTAGACTTTTGACTTTAAAATTGCATAATCTGATGATGCGCCATTGACTGTCATTCTCTAAATTATTAAATACAGAACGGATATTGTTATCTTTAATATACTGTAAATTTACAAGCCCTGTTAACGGCTTAATGAAATAGACAGGAGAATTGTAACACCTTTTTATTATTTTGGACCAACCGTTATCGATAGTTTTGGCACATAATGTCACAATATTAAAAGCGATAAGAAAATTTTGAAATACTTCTAATAAAGATTTGCATTTGTCAAGTTCAATTTCAAAACCGTGTTGGGTTTTTTCGTTGATATGAAAAACAATGTCATCAGGTGATTGAAGTTGATAATTCAATTCTTTTTCTTCAATGACATCTTCGTTTTTATAGTTGTCCATGATGTAATAAAAGTATTCGCTATAAATGTTTCCATTTTTTAAGGTTTCTTCATTTTTAGTTTCTTTGAAATTCATTGTTTATATCTAAAAAAAAAAATTATTTTACAAATTGTTGATAATAATCGTTAACAAGTTGATTAATCTTTATATTTTAAAATTTTTTTCAAGTTGATCTTTATTTTTATGCAAAATATAAACATCGTTTATCTGCAAACTCTCGACAACGAAACGTAATAAAGAGTAGGGTTAAATGCGTTTTCATTAAAATCCAAAACTATTTTTTTCATGGTGCTTCCTTGCGCTTTGTGTACGGTTAACGAAAAGGCTAATTGCAGCGGAATTCCAACACGAGAAGCAATGGTCGAATGGACATTGTCTAAAATATCTTCATTCACCGCTTCAATTTTAATTTCACGATTGTTCATCGATATCCAAACTCCGTCATTTTCAATTTGAATGACTTTTCCAATTGCACCATTACACAAACCTTCTTCGACATTTATATTTTTAATCAGCATAACAATCGCATTGACTTTAACTGTGAGAACTTGAGGAATTCGAAATAACGCCGTCGCTTTTGGATCTCTTATGACATCTTTGGAATAAAAAGTAAATTCTTTATATTTAATATCTTTCATTTTCTTATGATTATAAAATTGAACAGATAAATTTCTAAAAAACAAACGCGTATATTCGTCGTTGATTGAATCCTCGTCAATAAAATGCCTTTTTGTCAAATATTCTATCGAGTCGGCAGACACTTGACCTAAACGTAACTCGTTGAGCGCATTGAAAAATTGCAAGTCCTTTCTAAAACACGTTGTTAAATTGAGCACTTTTACAATATACTGTTTCCAAATGGAAGACTGAAAAGCATAATTTCCGACAATGGGTTTTAATTGATAAAAATCACCGCACACAATGACTTGGATCCCTCCAAATAACTCGTCTTCACATTTTCTAATTTTACAACCTAATCGGTGCAATAAATCAAAAGTTTCAGCGTTTATCATTGATATTTCGTCAATAATAAGGACATCTGTTTGTAACCATCTTTTGTGTACTTCTGGATGCATGTACCGAATATAATAGTCATCACTTTTGGTGCCAGTTTCAATTTCAGCAAAAGAATGAACGGTACTCCCGTTTAATAAATAGGCGGCTATGCCTGTACTTGCTGTGACTGTCATTTGTTTATAAATTTGGTCACTTTTGGCAATCGCATCTATTAAATAACTTTTTCCACAGCCGGCTCCGCCTGTTATGAAAAAATTTTCTCCGTCATCTAGCCATTTAAAAGCTAATTTTTGTTCACTTGATAGTTTCATTTTTTTTTAGTTGACTAAAAATAATTTATTCTGAAAATGTAATCAAAAATAAAAATTTTACAAACCATAAAAAATACATGATTTTATCGTTGCAAAAAAAACTTTTATTATTTAAAGAAGACAAATAAGCTGTCAAAAATATTATTTCTTCTGGATTTAGACTTTTTGTATAAGTTTCAAATTCTTCCTTTGTTTGACAATTGATTACATTTTCAATAATTATTTGTTTGTTAATCATCTAAAAAAAATTAAAAATTATTTAAATAATTATAAGCTAAATAACAATATACAAATGAACTTAGTTGTTCGTTCCAATTGGCAATATTATCGTTCATCTTGGTTAAAAAATTACATTTTTCAAACATTTCTGAATTATAAAACGTACTTTAAAAAATTGTCAAAGTTTTCATTAAAATAATTGCCAAAATTTTCTTTTATCGTTTGAAAAACAATCCTTCTTAAATTTTGCCAATAACTTTAAAATCGACAACGTGCATGAAAAAACTTTGCCACGTGTCTTCATTGTCTTCACACAACAGCATGGAAACTCGAATTTCGTTTAATGTAGCTGGACAAAAACAATTTTGTTCGTATAAGAGTCGCAAAAAGTCGTTCAATTTTTCTTCCGACATGATATGGAGAAGACACATTATTTTTATAACTAAATAAAATAATCAAAAAATTTAATCATCATACCATTCAATATTTTCAACATCTTTTATTATTTCATTTATTTCAGTCAACCATTTTTCTTTATTTTTATAATTGTTATTATAAAAATAAAAAGCATCAAAACTTTGACAATAATAAAACGGACAACAGTTTTTAAAGTGTTGTAATAATATCAAAATTTCAACATTTGTCAAATTTAAACATTTCATTTCGAGAGTAAATAATTTAACCCAGTCGTCAAAATTTGAAATAGAAACTTGATAAATGTCCGTGCTATAATTTTCTTGTAAACATTTCAAAGCTGCCTGTTGAATAAATTTTAAAGAACAAACTTTATTAAATTTCCAAATCATTTCAACAAAACTGTCCAACTGTTTTAAAGCGATCATTTTTCGACACTGACAAAGACATAAACAAACAAACCAATCATGTCATATCAATATCTTTTATGAATTGGCGACCGACAGGTGTATTATTAAAATTGCACTTTGATGGAAAAATAATTATTAGTATAGCCGTTTTCTATTAACTTTTCACAATCTTGAAATCCTTTTTCGTTTTCAAAACATATTCTTTCTTTTGTGTTTAGAGAGCAATTGATAACTTTTATTTTTGCTTGACTAAAAAAATTTTTTTATTATAGATACATATATTAAAGATTAATAATATCGTTCATAATTTTACAATACATTAAATACAAATCATTTCTAACAAATTTTTCAAACTCGAGTTTACTATTTTCTTCAATCATTTTGCGATATTCTCGACACGAGTTTTTAAACTCGTCAATTTTCTCTTCTGGAATATTATTTTCTTTTAAAAAAGCAAACATTTTTTCGTAAGCATACAAAGAATAGTTTTGGAGTAAATCTTGATTTAATTTAATACTTTGATTATATTCCACAATAACATCATTTAGACTTGTTAAAATAATATTTATTAAAGATATTCCGTCGTGGTCAAAGTGCTTTTGCACTTCAGATTGAATATGACCTTTTACACGGACATATAATTCTCTATTATCGCTTTCTTCTTCACCATTGCCTTTACACTCGAACAAACGGACAAACGATTCATATAGTTCAAAGTTTAACCAAGCAAGATTTCTCCAAGATTTAGATTTGTATACTAAATTATATTGTGACATTCTAAAAACAATTAGAAAAAAAGTTTTATAATTGATCCAAATACAGATTTTATTATTTTTTTATGAACTAAAAGTTTTTCTTTGCGTGTTACATAATTAAAATCTTGCAAGATTTGTCCTTTAAAGTCGTATTGAAAACATAGTTCTAAATGTTTTGAAATGGCAACATCCCTCTCTTTAATAAATTTATTTTCTTTGTAGATTTGTTTTTCTAAAATTTCCAGTTCCAAAATGGCTTTGTGACATTTTTTAATTATTTTGAAAATGCAATCCATGTACAATAAACTTAATAAATTTTTATCAATGCTCTCAATATCGTGTTTTAACTCCATTAAAATTTTTGTTCTGTACCCGAGCTCCATTTTGTTTCCAGTCGTCTTTGTCATATTTTAAAATTTTTCTAATTGTTTTGAAATGTTCATAATGTTTTGGATTTTCATCGAAAACGCGGTTCCATATATACAAACGTTAGCAGTTATGCCCATTCCACGTTTTTATTAAAACTGCATTCTTTGCCAGAGTTGTTTCTACTGTTGCATTTCATTTTTTTATATCCTGAAAAAAATTTATTCTTTATAAAATTGTAACAAACATTTGTTTATTTCGTCAGAAATTTGCATATTACAAGTCAATTCCTTTAAATTGTCACAAAGTTTTGACATTCAGTTACTTTTTTTTATACCTGCCGACTTTTTTTTTTTTAATTTTTTATTTAAAAATTAAAAGCAACTGTCAATTTCGAAAAAAAAAAAAAGTTAACGAATAAAAAAAATAAGCAATGCTTGAAAATTTTGTGTTCTAAAAATCAAAAAAAGTTTTATATGATATTTATTGTCCAGTCGATCCAAATCCTCCAACTCTTTTATTTTCAATAACGGCTGATGCTACATGAAACAAAGATTGACAACCTTCAAATTAATGCAACCTTTTGAGCTCGAACAAATGGTACAAATGTGATTTGAGCAATAAAACTTTTTTTTTCAACTTTATAAGGTTCTTTACTGTTATTAAAAAGCATGACTTTTATCTCTCGAGTATAATCAGAATCAATGATGGCAGGCGAGTTGAATACCACTAATCCATATTTTGACGAAGACCTGATTTTGCAGTTATAAAACCTTGAATATGGTTATCCATTTTAAATATAAACTCCAGTCGAAACAAGTTTTTTTTTCAAATAGTAAGAATAACTTCTTGCGTACTTCTCAAATCAAGACCGGCGCTACCCGAAGTAGCATAAAAAGAATGGTTTTCCCAAATCTTCAATCAAAACTGACATCTAAAAAAACATTTAAAAAACAATGTATCTAAAGAATTACATTTAAAAAAAACATTTAAACTTTTAGCGCATACATACCTTTTTCAAGCTAACTTGCTCTCTGTTTTTTTTTTAAACTATATAAACGGTTAGCTTATACTCTTTTTTAAAGCGAAAAGTGCACAAAAAAAACGTCATCGAGTTCAAAGTTCAACAATCGTTCGTTGCTTATTGTTCGAAAAAAACTTGTTTTATTCTTGTTTTTTAATCTTGAATTTTATTTGTTTAAAAAAAAAAAAAAAAAAGAATGAAAAAAAAACGTATAAAAGAAAGTTGTTTAAATTTTTTTTTCATTCAACAAAAAAAAAATGGCTAGCGTTGATTTTGAAATTACATATTGCAACGACAAAAGTTATTTGAAATTTGGTGATTTGGCTGCAAATACATTGTGGCTTTGTGACATTCAACGAGAGAAAGATGTCATTGCTGGGCAATGACATCTTTCTCAATATTCAAAATGCCCGGTAAAACCTGTCGCTCAATTCGATTTTACAAAAAAACGAAGTGGTTTATTCTAATCATAACGACGAAGAATGGATATTGCTTCCTGAAAAATACAGGCAGCAATGCAAAAACAGAGAAAAAATTCATTTTCTGTCGAAATAAAAACGAATTTTAAAGATGACAAAAGTTTTTTAAATAAAAAAGGCGGCGAAAACAACTATCAAGCGTTTATACATCATGCGCAAAGTAAAGTGACAAAGAAATTTTTGGAAAATTTAATGAGCGATTTGGAAATTATTCAAAATAAAGCTTATGTGTACGCGTTCAACGTTACGAAAATTTATAAAGAAGTTAAGTTTGCCAATTTTGCAATTCGACTTGCAAAAGACGACGAAATGTTTCATTATTCAGAATACGAAAGATTGGCCGCAATTGAACCTCCCATGATGAACGTCATTTTGAAAGAAAAAGGTTATCGTAATTTTAATCAAAATTTAAAAAGAGCTGCGAAAGAAAATGCCATTCAAGAAACTGGCAATAAAAAATTGAAAAAAGAAACCGAAGAAGAAGAAGCTTATTTTTAAATATTATTTAATTTTTTTTTTTGAGATATTTAAATGTATTGTTAATAAAAACTTGAAAAAAACCAGTTTATTACCAGAAACATTGTTTTTTTTATTCCCTTAAAAGGTAATTTCAATGGGTATAAATACTTTGAAAATGTTAAATTACAGTCAGTTTTAAAAGAATGACGAGCAAGCAAGTCGATCAATCTGTAGAGAAAGCCTTACAACTGTTTTATCCAAATAATGAACTACATCCTATACTTCAAGAATTTCATCATTTGGATCACACGTATGAAGATTGGCTTAATATTATAAAAGAATATTTAACAAAATGGAATCTTCAATTAAATTTACCCGAAGAACAATATTCGGTTCTCTATCATGTTTTTATAATGAAAGATTATAATAACAATATAGACTTGTTTGCAAAATCTTTTAGAGAATGCATGTCATTTGAAGAACAAACGCTTAATTGGACTCGGGAAATGTATCAAGTTTGCGCTCTAATAAATGAAACTTTTTTAGAAATTATCAAAAAGGAATCAACACACCCGATATATAAATTGTACAAAGATAAGCTGGATGAATTTATTGCAAATTTTAAATACTTTAATCGAGCTTCGTTTAACACGTGGAAAAACAAATTAAACTTTCTCTCAAATATTACTTTTTGTTTCCTTATTTGATTAATAATCATGGCGATTATTTGAATAACCATTACCGCGATTATGAAGAATTGCGAAAAAAGTACATACCTTCAAAGTTTACTCTTCAAGCCAATTATACCCGTTTTAGTTTTAATGACAAACTCTTTCACAATGGTTATTATACTATATACACACCTATTCGCATTTATGATTATTTTTCAAAAACTGAAAAATACAAAATAGTGCAAGATAAAGTTTTAATTTACAAAGCTATTAATCAATGTAATTTTTACCACAATTCGCCAATTGAATTGTTTCCGCAAGCAAACTGGTTTTATTTTTTCAAAAGAAATTTTACAATATCTGCTATTCTTTACAAGAAAGACGACAAACTTTACGATTACTTGAAGCATAAAGAAAGAAATATTGCAAACAAGGAAGAGTTGAAAATTGTCTTTCACTCATAAAAAGAAACATTTGTTATTTTTTAATTATATTATATTTGAAAAAATTTTCATTTAAAAAAAATACATTTTCAAAACATGAACACGTATTCTTATTTTTACAGTTGTTTTCCTTTAAAAAGTTTAAAAATTCTCGAAAATTGTTTGATGAATTTTCATCTATATTAAAATAAAGTAAATCTTGCATGTATAATAACAACATTTTGGTTTCATATTTTGAACAGTGATGTAAACGACAAATTTGAAATGTCAAATGAGTATAATGATATTCACATTTTTGCTCTCCATACCAATAACGCATATTTTGCACTTTTGGAAATTTTAAATAATTCAAGTCAAAGAAATATAAATTGAGATTTAAAGATTTTAGAATACTTTTTTCCATGTCTCCTCCTTTAAACAATATTAAATTGTTTGCATAATTTTTAAAAATAAGAGTCAAATATTCGTCAGTATTACAACAAAAGATATGTTCGCCAGAAAAGAAATTATCAGGTTGATAAGTTAATCCGTGAATATTACGATTGCAAAAGTTAAAAGTACTTTGTTCCTTGAAACTTAATTTATCAAAAGGTACACATGGCCAAATTTGAACGTGATAAATTTTGTTTCCATTAAACATTCGCAAACACAACTCTCTTAGACATCTTTTCCCCCATATATGTCGTTCTGTATTTTAAATATATCCGACATCCATAAACCATATCTAAAAAAAAAAAGAGTTGTAAATCATAAATAACCTCTGTTTCTTTGAAAATTACTTTTACAAGTATAAAAATGTAAAACGTGTTTAAATTTTAATTTAAAAAAATGGAAAGAGTAGACAGTATAATTGAAAGAATTCACAACAACTGCGTTGTATGCGCTTTAGACAAAGTGAGTAAAAGATACAGTCAGTTTAATAAATCTGGCAACTCCTCTCCACATTCTCCTATATCAGATGATGAACATACAAAAGATGAATACTCTAACGAATTGCTTCAAAAAATATTAAACTCCAAACGAGCAAATCTTGATTCTAGCTCAATTGAAAAATGTTTCAATAATAGCAATTTTTAACACCTTTTAAACGAGCCTCAGCTTTGCTTTGACCATCAGAATCATTTTAAAAAATTAAAAAAAGACTATATGGATCAAAAAGACTGTATAGCAAAATATTATCATTCAAAACTTGTAGTTTTGGTCATGGAATCACAACCTAATAAAAGCCAGTTTGAAGCAGAAGGTGATCAAACAGACGGTTTTATAGATACGTTTAGTACAAAAGTGCTGCCAGCCGCTTCAACTCTAATTAAAAAACTCGAGGCAATTTTGCGAAAACAAACTGTTAAAAGAAGCATTGACGGAATAATAAAAGAAGAACCGACGGATAAAAAAACTTTATTTGTTAATATTTTACATGCTGTTGTAACAATATTTATTTCAAGTTTTTTTAGTATTGAAGAATAATGTGCTCAAATGAGTCTTTAATTTCGTATTTTTCTCAACCTGCGTATAAGAATTATTTTAAAGGTGTGTATGGCTTTGACGAATTAAGTCGATCCACAGCCCATATCGACATTATTAAACGCATGAACAAAAACGGTTCTTTTATTATTTATAACAATGAAACAAGTAAAGAAGATGGTCAACACTGGCGAGCGCTGATAAAATTGGATGACGGTCATTTTTTTTGCTTTGACAGTTTAGGTCCAGAAAGCGTTCTTCGTCAAATTCCTTTTCATCTAAGATATAACAGACATTTGTTTGAATCTGTAGACGAAGTTCAAACAAATTTAAAAATTAATACCTTGAATATAAATTATAACGAAATTGAAATTAATTCTTATATAAAAAACACAAAACATTTTCCGTACGAGTGGACACTTCATAATAAAGAATTTTATTGGTTTACACATTTCATCTTGAAATTTAGCGCAGAAACTGGACAACAAAATGTCATGTTATCTTACAACAAAAATTGCTATCAATGGAATAAGAGTAGTTTGTGTGGCGCTTTCGCGGCATATTTTTTAACAATTTTATTTAACATACCTGATTACAGATATAGTTCTTCATTTTACATACCTTTACTTGACACTTTGTTAAACCGTCATTTTTTTGAAATTTCTGAGCTTCATAATTCTGAACAAATTCTGCTAAAGATGGCTCCATTCTTTAAATTTGTAAAAAAAGAATTCTTTCCTTATCTTGATGCAACAGCCAAACGACTGTTTGAAAAAGACGTCTTGTTACCTTTATATTTCAAAAAACAAGAAAAACTGGAACGAGACTCGCTGTCGGCTAAATCCAAAGACAAAACAATTAATCGTGATATATATGAAGCACAAATATTGTCTGATAATACTGTACGCAACATTTTAAAAAGTCACGATTTGCTTAGAACAAATAATGAAACACAATGGAACAAAATCTCAATGCAGGATTTATTAGCTATACCTTCTATAATGAATGAAGAAAATATTTATTTAATGCAAAACGAATAAAAAAAAACAAATATACTTGAATAATTTTTCTCGATTACAAACAATAGACAGATTTTTAGACAGACCTTGGGATGACGTCATCACAAAAGAACATTTAAAAAGACTTTTTGATCTCAACTTGTTATAAAAAAAAAAGCAAAGACAAGCTATATGTCCTTTACGCGACACTATCGAAGAACAATTGTGCAATACGTGTGGTGGTTACGGTCAATTATATTGTATTTTGGCAAAAGAAAATCAAAAAGCAGTTTTGGAAGAATTTAACAAATGTCTTGGCGTTATCAAGGACGATATATTATATGTTACATACGAGAAAAAGATGTTTAAGTTACCTAAGATTAACATAACTTGTGATTATTGCAACGGCAAAAAAAAAGTCTTTATTAAACGCAACAGAAACCAAAGTTTTCAAAAAATAAAAAAACATTTATTTTTGTATATACATTTTATTTAAATAAAAAATAAAATACAAGTTATAATTTTTTTCTTTATCGTACTTCAAAAGAGTAATCTTGCATATAAGGTTCGACAGCTTTTGTTAAATTTACCGTGTTTGGTTTTTTTCCTTTCCACGCTTTTTTTAAACTATACAAAAGAGAACCGACTTGCAAAGCGTTTGACACGTTTTTCGGAGTTATGTAATCGGCTAATCCGTGTCCCCGAGTTTTCTTCATTTTTCGTCTCAAAAAATGTCTTTTATTTTTAGCGCTTGTTTTTCTCATTCGCTTTTGAGTAGCCATATTTGAAATGTATCTTTTATCACTTCAATAAAGTCATTATATAGCATTTCAAATTTATTTTCTTTTTGCCGAATTATAAATGTAATAATAGCCATATCAGATGATCGTATTATTTTCATTTGATTGCTTGCGTCTACTCGGAAAAATAATTTAAAATTTTTATTTATAGATTTTAACGTGCTATATGAAGAATCTAACGGTTGTAAATCCGAAACAGGCGAAGGCGAGGAAAAATTATTGTTAAACTCGGTCAAACATGTTTTGAAATCCATGATTAATACTTGTTATTTTTTTTAAAAGTCGCGTTATTTATTAAAAAATTTTAAAAGTCGCGTTATTTATTAAAAAAAAATTAAAATTCAAACACTGTTTAATTTTAAAAAAATACAATTTTGTTTTCTTATAATAAAGGCAATTTCTTTCCTTCATATAAAACTCTATCATTATATTTTACAATGTACATATTTAATGCTACAACATATTCAAGTTCGAATCCGCCTAATAAAGAAGTTAAACTCGAATCACCTTCATTTACATTACCACATATCATCTCGACCAAATGACCGTTTAAATATGAAAATAAAACAATATATTCTCCGCGATTCGAAACATCCATTCTGATATTCCTGATGTATCCTTTAACATCGCGTTTCATGTCTTTTACCAACAAAGAAAATGTTTTTACGTCATTTTGCACAATAGTAAAAAATGCGTTTAAAAAACAAGTTGAACATTTTTGTTTCTGATGATGAACAGTGCCAATTCCATGACAGCGTTTATACATTTTTTCTTTTAAAATATAGTGTTAAACAGTGGTCCAAGCAATGGTATACTACCAAGTACGCTTCCTAAAATGCCTTGTCCGCGTTTTTTATAGTGTTTTTGAGTGTTTACTCTTCCTCGTTTTTTAAATCTCCTCCTTCCATGATATTGTCGCGATTTTTTCATTTTTTTTTTAAAACACGTTTTCCGACTAAATTTAATCTTTAACTTTCTTTTGTCTTTTTGTCTTTTATACTTGCTTTTTTATTTTTCTATTTCAAATCAAGTATTTTTGACATATTCAATACTTTATTTTTTATCTTACTTCAAGTTCTTTATGGAGGATTATTTGGTTTTGTTGATAAAATATTTTGTTAATATAAAATTTAAGTAAACATTTATCTAATTTTTTTTGTCAAGACCCATTTATATATCGGCTGTCCTGCACGTCCATTTTTGATGTTTTGTCTATTTCTTTTATACGTTGCCTTTGTTTTTCGCTTGCAATAAAGAATTTTTTTACAATCCAATTAATCTACAACTACTTGTAGATCTTTCATTCCCATTCCTAAACTTAATAAATTTACTGGTGGAGGACTGGCAGGAAATACTCTAAAATCAATTTCTCGCCTAGATGCTATTGACCTTGTTCTTGACATTTTTTTCATAAATTGTGTACATTTTGTTAAAATATATTTATACGAAATTTATAAAAATATTTAATTTTACGCTGTATTTTTTCTTCTATATACACGTTTAATTAACTTTACTTTTTTACACAATTGTAATAATTATTTAAAATAATATTTTGTGGCTCCCAACACTACCTTACTTTTACACCTTATTTGTCTTACTTGCATATCTTACTTAGTAGACCTACTTTACTTTTCGAGTATTTTTTTCTTCATTTTAACTTGCTTATTTTTCCTGCTTATTGACTTGTTTTTTTATAAAAAAGTTTTGTGTCCCCGACACTGCCTTACTTGACCTTACTAATCATCTTACATACTTATTGTCTTACTTAGGAGTAGTATTGTCTTACTTATGAGTATTAACTTGCTTACTTATTTTCCTGCTTACTAACTTATTTTTATTTCTTACTTAATTTTTTTTTGCATGCTTAATTTTTGCCTGCTTACTTATAACTTCCAAGACAGACATTTTAACTGACTTATTTTTCTTGCTTAGTGACTTGTTTTTATTTTTTGTAAAAAATTTTGTGTCCCCGACACTGTTTTACTTAGCCTTACTTATTCATCTTACTTACTTATTGTCTTACTTATGAGTAGGCCTACTTTTTTTTATTTAACCGCGGTTAACTTGCTTACTTATTTTCCTGCTTACTAACTTAATTTATTTCTTACTTATTTTTATTTTTGCATGCTTATTTTTTGCCTGCTTACTTATAACTTTCTAGACAGACATCACCAAGTCTCGTGTATTCACCAGAACTTTAGTGTTAACATATAACTTTCTAGACGGACATCACTAAGTCTAGTGCACTCACTATGACTATAGTGTTTTGACATATAACTTTCTAGACATTACATCACTAAACCGTACGGTTATAGTGTTTTTTACACATAACTTTCTAGACAATACATCACTAAACCATACGGTTATAGTGTTCACTAAACCATACGGTTATAGTGTTTTTACATTTAATGACATGATAAAGATCGAAGTTTAAGGGTGAAGCTGAGATTTGAACCCACGAACGGTTCATGAATGGCGATTACAACATAGTGCAGAATGCGAACGCACTATGCTACGTATACGTGATGTGTTTATGTACTTTGAAATCTTTTAAATTATTGTTTCGCTCTAAGAAAGAGAACAGTTCTTTGTTTTTCTAAACACTTTTCTCAGAAATCATTACTCTTTGAAGAGAATGAATAGAAAAAGAAAAAGGGTTTATAAAGCTGAACAAACATTAAAGTATATTAAAGTTTTTTTTAATTATTTTGATCAGAAATAAAAAAAATGTTTGTTATAACATATATTTAATATTTCTTTTAACTACATAATTCTTTTGTAATAATTTATAAAAAAATAAATATAGCTGAGCAAACATTACTTGTTTTTTTCAGATAAATAGCAGGTTGTTTTGAAAAAATATCAATTCGCCACAATGAACACAGCAGAAGTTATCACTAAATTCGACGATAAGGATATGGAATTCTATGAAAGGGTGTTGAAACCGGACGGAGTACCTATGGAGGATTTTATTGCGGCTTATGATTTGGTCATGAGTTCAATGAAAGAAAAAGAAGTTAAAGTAATTGATTTAACAGTCGAAGAAAATGAAGTCAAAGACAACGTTGAAAAAGTTGAAGATGAAGAATCAATCGACTTTAAAGTTACAGAGGTAAATATTTTTTAACCATAAAAATAAGTTTTGCTTTTTTTTTTATTTTTTTTTAATTTTCTTTCACTTGTTTTAGAGAAAAAAAAAGAAAAGAAGAAGCAAAAGTTATAAAGCGCGGAACAATAAAAGAAAAATTTTATATATTTTAAAAAAATACAGCGTGAAACATTATAAATATTTTTTTTTACAATTTTTTTGAGAATATATTTAGTTTTTTGTTTAATTTTCCATGTATATAATTTTCTTCTGTTTGTCGCCAACGTTTTATTTTTTTACCGACTCTTCCCAGTTTTCGATTTGTTTTGTTATCTTTATATTTTTTATTTGTATTACGTTTGCACATAACTATGTTTTTACAGTTGCTAGGAAGATTTTGTTGAAGAGTAATCGGATTATTTGTTTGTGTTAATTTTGAAAACTTTAAGCGTGGCACCGTAGCTTTTGATCGCGCCATATATTCTAAAAATAAATTTTTTATTTTATTTAAAAAATATTCAAACTGTTTTTTTTTTTCAAAATAAAAAAAGTTACCGGCTGTTTCTTTAGTTCTAGGCGTATATCTTATTTTTGCCATCAATAAAACTATTTAAAAATTTTTTCTTTTATATATATATATATATATATTTTTGGCAGTAACAATATAACTTGCTTTGTTTAGAATATAAAAATGAGTATAAATTCGAGAAGAGAATTGGAAAAAAGTATTGAAAATGTTGTGGGTGCTCGGTGGAAAGAAATGGCCAAGTATTTTGGATTTGCTGATAATACCATAGAAATCATTGATCACGATTACTTGCGTATTTACGATAAATTTTCAAGAGTATTTCAATTATTATTTAAACGCGAACAACACGAATGGGCAATCATAAACATTGTAAACAGTTTAAAAATATGGCTAAACGATGAAAAAAACCGTCTTGAACGCGACGAACTGTTTATAAGCAATTTAAACGCGTTGATTATTAAAGTTGATAATTAATAATTAATAGATTATTTATAAAATTTTGTAAATTTTCTCGGAAAAAATCTTTCTAAATTTTTTTTTTCCGAAAAATATTTATAATATTTTATAAATTCTGAGAAAATATTTAATATTTTCTCAGAATTTTATCAATGAAAATCATTTTCTCTTTAAATTTGTTTTTACAGTTTACTGTCATTTTTTATTTTAATCCGATCATTTAATTTTGTCGTTTCACACTTGTTTAATAAATATTTACTTTTTTTATATAAGTTTAAAGTTTAGAAAAAAAAATATTTCACACTTGAAATTTTCAATTAAAAAAAATGGAACCGTTTATCAAGTAAGTTTTGTTTTTAAAAAATGTTTTTTTTTTTTTTTTTGTATTTTCTTTTTCAAAAATGGACTCATAAATTAATTCTTTAGTCGCAAAAACACTGAAAAAATATGCTGCTGTTATTGTGGAATGTTGCAAAATATCGAGAACCTGCTTGATCATCAACAAAACTGTTTGGAAAAAATTAATTCGACTTCTTGCTTTTGCTGTGGAATCAATGTAAATAATTTAGAAACGCACGAATGCCGATATGAAGAAATTCAACCAAGCACCTTTTTGTGTTTTTTATGCGTCCATCAAATACCAACTGAAATAATGGCAAACCATGTCACAGATTGTTTATCACATTTAGAAGAAAGATTTATAATAAAGGCAACTGAAAATATAAACGAAACCATAAAATCAAACACAAATGTCTTTAACAAAATAATCAATAACTGTATGCTTTCACTTTCCAATTCAAACAAACAAATTGCTCAACTGTCAAGTTTGGTCACTTGCAAAAATAAAGAATTTGAAAATCATGTCAAAAGCTCAACAGAATACTTGACAAATTTGATAAACGAAAAAAATGAAGAAATTGCAAATTTAAAATCTCTTGTTTGCGATATGAAAATATCAAAAGAAAATTTTCCAATCACTGATAATCAAATTATCAAATGTGACCAAATGGATCTCAGATTACTGTCCAATGAACCGTTTTATTCCGACCCTGCTTACACCACAGACGGTTATTTTTATCGAATAAAAATGTATGGGTACGAAATTGCTGAAAAAAAAATGGCCATTTACTTTCAACTTTTGCAATCTCCACATGATCACGTTTTAAAATGGCCGTTTAAAAGAAGAGTTATTGTTACTCTGCGAAATAATGGTCACGAAATGAAAAAGGAAATATCATTTGGTAATTATAACCAAGGTCAACTTGAAAATGCCGGATATTGTCGATACTTTTACCAACCTGTTCATGAATATAATCCGGCTATCGGATATACAGAATTTATAAATCACGAACATTTGAAAAATTTTATTGTAAACAACATGCTGTTTATTAATGTGTCTATTGAAAATCACATTTAAATATTTTTTTTAAATTGTATTAAATAATTGATATTAAAACTTTTTTATTCTTTAGCAAAAAAAATGATTGAAAAATATTTCAGAGAACTTGCAGATCATCTTACGAGCGACAACACACGTAGTTTAAAATTTTAATGGAACACTTTAACACATATTCCATTTATCACGACAACAAAGAATTCATATCACCTGAAAGCAAATTCAATCTTTTATTAGAAATGTTAGCAATAATCGGAAGAACGGATTTATATATAAAATATAAGAAGAAAATTCCTCAATTGCCAACATATGAAGACTGCATAAATTTATCAAATGGTCAGACGCCAAAAGCAGCGATAATTGACGGTCAACCAAACAAAAGCAATTATCCGGTCGAAGTTGTGGTTGCAAAACAAAAAGAACTTTTAAATATTTATAGCAAATGATACTTTATAATATTAAGAATAAATATTAACTTTAATTTTTGTTGTTATTCACACGCAGTATAATGTATATTATAATTATTTTTGTCATTTTTTTTTTGTTTTAGAACCACCTAAAAAAAATGCTCACAAAAATAAGGTAAATTTACAAAGACATTCAAACGTTTTCAGAAAATTTCAAAGATAAGTTATCAAACTGCTCGAAGATTCTTTGCCAACGCTGAGATTAGCAAATTTAAATCAAAATTGAACAAAGAAAAAAACCAAAAAAGAAAATATGACGGAGAAAGAAAGGAAGACTCTTAAAAGAAAATACAGCAGCAATTTATTTGTTATCAAACACAAACGTCCTCGAATGATAATGGAAAATGGAGAACATAGTTCATTTAATCCAGAGTTGAGACGATACACATACTACACTAAAATGTTTATTAATAAAGCTCAGATATGGCTTGATAAAGATAATCTTTCTCGCACGTTTCAAGAACTTTATACCGACAAACCGATACTTTCTTTATTAGATTTATGTAAACGCAAAATGGTACTTATTCGAATAAAAAAAGAAATGACAAATTTAACTCAAAATGTACTTTGTGTGCTCGAAAAACATTTTGATAAAAAAACTCTTCTTTACTACCTCGAAAAAAGAAAAGAAAATTCGATGAAAAAAAAAGTTGCCAAATATATACTAAAAACTAATAAAGTATCAACAAAAAACTTGGACAAGTTTATAAAACCTCATTTAAAATTTTTTATTTTGCAGCATAATGTTTTAATAAATTTAGTTTATTTATTTGCACAAGTATATTATGAAACTGAATATTCAAAAAAAAAATATTATCAAATGAATAAAGATTATCTGCACCATTTTTTTAAAATTATTTTAAAAACTATTGAATGGTTTACCGATCAATATAACTTTGTCATTAATGAAAAATTTATTTGTAATAATAGTATACTCGATTATCTTTAATAACAGTTTTTTTTTTTTTCAGATTGAAAAACATTAAAAAATACACTCAAGAAATTGGTGACACGGAAAATTATGAAGAACCTAATGTTGATTTTTTTTAAGTTTTTCATCGAGATTTAGAAGAAAATATAGTCTGGGAAGAAATAATTAAACGGAAAAAAGCAGAACGAGAAAACAAGTTTATTCCTTATTCTTACTATTTAAAAGAGGTGGCACAAAACACAAGAATTTGGTTTAATATTGACATTTACGATCAAATCATGAAAGAAATAAAATGTTACCCCAATGGAGAAATTGATTTGTCATTAAAACAACTCTGTTTAAGAAAATTATCAATAAAAAAGTTAAAAAATAAAATGGAAGCAGTCATGGATGAAATTGAATCTATTTTGGTCAATTTCAAATTTAATTTTGACAAAATCTTGCGGAGATTTCATGACGAATATGGTTTTTCTGAATATAGGACACATAGAATATTTATAAAAAATTTAAACTATACTCGCGGGCCGTATTGGCTATGGAGAACTTCTACAGATTTGTCTTTTTTTATTATACAAAAAGCTTTAATAAAAGGACTTCAAAGTATTTTTAGTTGTATTTTTGCAGAAATAAATTTTAAACCTTGTTTGGTTAACCAAGGCAAAAAATATCTTGACAATATATTTAATATTATTTTAAAAACTACTTATTGGTTAAAAAATCAATACGAATTTATAAATGCAAATTATTTTCTTAACCATAAAATAATTTACGAATATTTTGTATAATTTTTTTAGATGGATAAAAAAATTATGAAAAAAGGAAGAACAGGAAAAAGAAACAGGTATTGCAAAAAAAAAGAAACGGAAAACACAATCTCAACTAAAGGTATGTATACAGTTACATTTATAAACATGTCAAACTTGAGCACAACCTAATCACTTTTTTTTTCTTTTTTAGAAATAAATTATGCCTACAAAAAAACAAAAAACGAAAAAGAGAAAGATATGAAAAGAAAAAAAATGAAAGAGCTTGAGAAAATTAAAAAAGACTTTGACAAACCGGAAAAAAGATATTTTTGCTCTGGTTGCTGTTTATGCAGTTGGCCAGAAAAACCATGCTGCTGGAAAGAGTGCTCGTTTATATGGGATATAGACGAACAATGTGCGGGATGTCATTTTTGCATCCCACATTTAAAACAAGATGTTTTTTTAAACTGTAAATAGACTTTATTATAATACATTTTTATTTCATATTTTAATACTTTTTCTTTTTACAACAAGTCAATTTTCAAGATTATTTACTTTTTTATTGCAAAATTAGTATTTTTTATAGCTGTATTCTTTTATATCATGTCTGAAGCGGTCGAATAACAAAAAAGTTTTTTGATTTTTTAAAAAATCTTTTTTCCACCATGACTCTCTTTAATTTAATACACAGGGAAACTATAGTGCGTGCTATCGTACGGAATACCATTATGATACTTGATCGTGCTATCGTCTTGAGGGTTGTACGGTTGCACGACTAATACTTTTTCGGCTGCTTAAACTGTTGCAACGGTTTATTTTTCTCCATCTAAAAATAATGTCAATGCCGAGTTTTTATCGATTATTTTTATCGTTTTCTTGCGTTTTTTTTTTATACCATTTTTTCAACACCTTTTTATTAACAGATTCAAATTTATAAACTTGAAAATTTTTTTCCTTAAAGAATAACCCGTTTAAAAATATTTTTTTTAGATTAGAATAAAAATGCCAAACTATTCGCCATCATTGACACAAAAAGAAAAAGATTTTATTGCAGAAGAAGCGCTCAGTTCTGAATTATCTTACAACTGTGAAGAAATAATATAAAAACATTTTTTTTTCTTTTTTAACCGCTTCATTTATGACAAACGACCCTATCGAGATTATAAACCGTTTTTTTTTTAAATAAATTCAATAATATAAACGCAATTTTCTTTATTCTTTTATAAATCACCATGTCACAACATGCACACTGTGACAAGAATGACCCTGTCACGCATGCGTCATTTTCACTTGTCACCATGTCACTTGTCACCACTTGTCGCCATGTCACTTGTCACCATGTCACCACTTGTCACCATGTCACCATGTCACTTGTCACCATGTCACTTGTCACCATGTCACCACTTGTCACCATGTCACTTGTCACCACTTGTCACCATGTCATCATGTCACTTGTCACCATGTCACACCCCTTGACGCCCCATTTAACGCCACTTTTTTCAGTCCACCTTTTCGGTCATGTGAGAACCATTATAACCAATCACGTTCTTAGGGCGCAATTTTCATGATAATAATGATGAAAAAAAAAAAACCCCATTATAATATCTCATCAGATAAACCTACCACTGAATATAATGTAGCTGTTGGTTATAAGAATTTTATTTCACACGAAGAACTAAAACCAATTATTATTAACAATAATTTATTTATTACGATTAGTATACAATAATATATATATTATGTAAAAAAATGTATTTATCCTATTTTTTTAAATGTTTTTTTGCACTTTATCTAACATTATTAACCCTTATTTTTTTAGATTAACTAATAAAAAAATGAATGCAGTGGAAGTTTTCAGACAAATAACTGATGAGCTCACGTTCGAAAACGTTAGAAGTATTAGATTTGTGTTAATAATTCCACATGGTATCAAACAAAAATTAAAAAACGCATACGATCTTGTAGAGTATATCAAAGATAATGCCATAGAAGATTATAATGGAAATATTCATGAAAGCTTAGAAAGTAAATTGGAATTTTTACTGAACATGTGTAAAGTTATTCATCGAAATGATATTTTTAACAAATACAAAAATAGAATACCACGTCTTCCTACTTATGAAGAAAGCATTGTTAATAATCTACCACCTGTATATGCACCAAAAAACGCAGCATATCCAAGTGCGGTTGTAGAAGCGAAACAGCAAGAACTATTTCATTTATATAGTCCAGAGCCAACTGAAGCACCTGAATGTGCCCAAGAACCAGAATTCATTTAACTCTTTTTTTAGAATTAAAATTTTTTTACTTGTAAAACGATAATTTTTTCCTAAATTTTTTTAATGTATTAACTCAATTTGTAAACTTTTTTTTTTTAGACAACTAATTAAAAATAATGGGAAGCAACTGGGGAAATATTGGAGATATACTTCGAAAAGAAGAAACTACACTTCGTCACTTTTTATAAAAACTTCATCAACATATGGCACGAGAAAAAAAGTTTATAGAAATAGACAAAGAAACAAGAAAAGCTAGTCATTATTTAGAAAACATTTTTTCTTATATTGAAAACTTTCAACAACAAAAAATCATCTGGTTTAGTCCAGAAGAACGACATTTTTCTTATTATCTTTTTATTTTCGACAGTTTTAATTTGAATCGCTTTAACAAATTTACCCGTGAAATACCCGTGAAACTTAGCTTGAAAGATTTATGTAAAAGAACTTTGGCTTATCGTCGAATTTTTTATCAAATAAAGAAAATTATTTCTTTATTTGATAAAACCAAACTACCACATAGCAAATGGAAAAATAAAGATAATATTCGTTTGGTATTTTACAGCTTTCATTCAATCGTTGATTATGAATTTGATTCCTTTTTTAATAATTTTAATAGTCGTTTATTATTTTTTAAACTTCTAAGAGAATATCTTTACAAATTATTATTTTATATACTATTTACAGAAATATCCTATTTTGCTGATCCAAATAAACAAATTGAAATACATTTAATACGAAAATTATATCGTTTAATCATGGAATATATAAATTGGTCACAACAACAATAATTTTATACTATTGAGCCTTGTTTTATTCATTTTCAAATTGTAAATAAATTTTTTTAATTTTTTTTTTAGTTAACTAATAAAAAAATGCAAAGAAGTAAGCGCATTTATGAATACGACATTATCCACATTGTTAAATGGTTTATTACCGAAACAAAAAATAACATGGAACGAGACTTGAAAACGTTAAGAGAATTATGTAAAAGAAAATTGGCTGTTAGAAGAATTAAAATCGAATTTGAAATATTAAAAGATCAGCTTGGAGATTTATATTTTCGTTATGATGAAAACATTTCTGATGATGGTTTTTTTTATTTTTATGAATTTAGTTTTTTAAACCATCATAATTTATTTTTTTGGTTACAAAGAAAAATTATATTTATATTAGACGACATGTTTAGATCACACTATAATAATCGTTATATTAAAAATGATCAACTTGATTTTTTTTGTAATTGTATTAGAAAATACATTCAATGGGCAATAGATCAATATTATTATATTTGTGAAAATAATTTTGTACATTATAAAAATAACATTTTATATTTATAGACAAACTAATAAAAAAAATGAAAAATGGTTACAGCAATAGGAAGCCGAACAAAAAAGCACGAAAACAAATGAAAGGTATATTTTTTTCCGTATTTTTTTTTCGTTTTTTATTACATTTTTTTATTTAACTTTTTTTTTGTTTTTACAGCCATGTATGCCTACTACTTTAAACAACAAAAGCATTCATTAGCTCACTCGATGGCGATAAACCAACGATACTTTTGCACCAAGCAATGTGGCGTATGCCAAGCATGTTGCTTGAAAAAAAATAATTAACTTTTTTTATACAGAAATATATATTTTATTACATTTTTGTGTTCTTTTATTACATTTTTTTTGTGTTTTTTTATTCCTTATTTTTTTATATTACTTTATACTAACATTTCTTTTTTTCTTTAGAAATAAATAAAAAAAATGAATAATAATCTTGAAGAAAATTGGGAAGAAGAGCTCATTTCTTCACCGTTTGAATTTAAATCACCAAATTTAAAATTCAAAAAAATCGATATCAAATTAAAAGGACTCGATTTCCAAAAATGTCATAAATTAGAAGTGAAAAACAAAAAGAGCAAATAGAAGAAAAAAGTAACCCACCCCCATACCAAGAACAATGGATTTGCGATGCCCCCCCATTTGAACTTAATAAAAATTTTTATGATTCATTTTTGTAAATATTTATACGGTTATTTTTTTTTGTAAAAACTTATGTATAAATAAATTTTTTTTTTAGCTAACTAATACAATGTGTGGAAATTGCAATTGTACTGTTAAACACACAATCGAATTAACAGCTGAAGAAATGCTATTTGTTTTGAAGTCTGCAGAAAAATATCAAAAAAAAACATTTTTTGAAGAAGTCAACATTTATAATCACTATGTCACCATTGGAAAACGATTTCATCCAGACATGACGTTTGAACATTTTATCAAAAAAAACTCTCCTATTTTCAGAGAAGAAAAAAAATCGATATTGTAACCTTTATTTTTAACTGTAACAGTTTTTTTGAAAAATAAAAAATTTTTTTGTCACCTGATCTTTTTTAGCGCACATGCGCCACCTTTTTTGAGACCGGGAAATTTTCATCGCTTTAATTCCCTCGGCACTCTTTTACCTCGAACACCTCGGTTTTAACGTTTTATTTCAACTTTTTTTACACGGACGCCTCGGTTTTATTTCAACTTTTTTTTACACGGACGGGCTGACACTGATGACACGGGCTTACAAGAATTGTAACATAGGTTATCATCAGTTGTTTACATTTTTTCACATAAGTATAACATTTTTTTTTAATATTATACTTATTTTTGGCATTAAATAGAAAGACAAGTTTTTGATGATAATGATGTTTATGATAAACTGAAAAAAAGAAATGTGTCATGAATTAATAAATCATGTCATTTTTTGTTACAATTAAGTGAATAGCTGCTAAATGGGTGCCCCTATTTCGCTGACTTTTTTAAAAAGTGTCGCAAAGGGTTCTAAAGGGTCGGGGAGACCATAAAAACCATTTATGGACCCGAAAAAATTGTCGCGACCGGTCGCGACCATTTTTTCGGGTCCATAAATGGTTTTAATCATTTAATAACCTAAGTAAAATTGTTTATTTGATGCTTTTATCAGTTGGTGCAGAAAAAGAATTTGAACAATTTAAATGTATTTACAATTATGATTGTGTTCAACAAAATAATAGTTATGATTGCGGTGTTCATACTATTTTAAATGCATACGATATAATTCAAAATACTCAATTAAATATACCAATTAAACTTGCACGAAAATGGATTTGTCATGTATTTCAAGATAATTACGTTTCACCAATTAAAAGAGCAGATCAACCATTAAATGATGCTGTAGAAGATGTTTCACTTGATTTTTTAAAATCAGTTGAAGTATCTAAAATTATTCCAGGATTCGGTTCTTTTGAAATAATTTATAAATCATTAAATAAGGGAATAAACGATTGGACAATATGCGCAAATCATTCATGTGAAATGGATCCAAATCATTCCAAATTACAAAGATTTTGTATTATCTGTAGGAAATGGTTTCATTCAGAATGTGACAGTGGAATAATTATGGATCATTTTTATAAATGTTGTAATTGTTTAAAATAATATGTAATTCGAATTATTTTAAAATTTTCTTTAGATTATTTAGTTTTAATTATTCTTTTATTTTTCATTTATTTCATTTTAATTATTTTTATTTTTTCATTTGCATTTTATTATTATTATTTCATCCGAAATCGATTTTCTTTTCATATATTTTTGTTTATTTTCTTGTTTTCTTGTTGATTTTCCATTTTCTAAATTAAAATATTAAAATTAATGTGAAATATATAAATAAAGAAATTATAAACTTACGTTTTTGATGTTTTGTTGTTGTTTACAATTTATAAAAATAAAAATGGGTTCTTTATATTTTAGGGAATATTTATTAATAACAAATACTTTCCTTTTTATTAATATTTTTGAAATTTTGAAATTTTTAATTTGTGAATTTTTGAATATTTTAATTTTTGAATTTTTGAATTTGTGAATTTTTGAAATTTTCAATTTGATAAATTTTAAATTTGTGAAATTTTGAAATTTTGAATTTTTAAAATTTTGAATTTTTGAAATTTTTTTGAAATTTTGAAAATTTTTAAAAGTTAGGTCGCGACCGGTCGCGACCATTTTTTTAGGGTCGCGACTTCATTTTATGGTCTCCCCAACCCTTTAGAACTCATAGCGACACTTTTTAAAAAAAGTCAGCGAAATAGGGGCACCCCTGCTAAATATATTTTAATCAGTTTAACAGTCACACTTTGAAAGCACGATAAAGGTGGATATAAAGCAAATGTTGAATGGTGCATTTAACGCTGGTTACCACAAACTCTTGACAGAAGATAGTTCTACAAAACTTGTATTTTTTGTCTATAAATTTTACTTCATTTTATTAGTGTGTTATTTTAAACTTTTTTTACTCAATACAAAGATTCTGTTTATTACAGGTTTTATGTTTATTTTACATTTTTTTCACTTTTATCTGTTTAGAATGGTTTGGTTGTAATATGTAGAACAAACATTGTATTTTCTTCTTAACTTTTTAAAATTTTTGCCTTTAAGTCTATCATTATGGACGTTTGATCTTTTCATGTGTATTTTTATATACACATGAGGTTTAGTTTTTTTATCTAAAAATAAATAAAAACTTGCTTTGATACATTGTTGACAGCGATGTAAAGTAAGCGATTTGTTAAGTAACGTATTAAATGTAAATATACAAAGAAGTGTAAATATTATTTTTTAAGTAAATGTGTCTTATTTTAAGAGCGGCTCAATAAGAATTCATATCCATATGTTACAGGGGGAAAAACATAAAATAGAGTTAAACAATTGCTACAGTTAGACAAAACTCTATCTACAGATTATTTGATTAATTTATTAACCTTCGATGTCCTTTTCCATGCTACCTGTACAAGTAAAAACATAATGCACAGTGTGCAACATTTCGTGTTCTGCAATTTTGGCGCAAACATCTGCATAGGTGGCAAAGGCATGCTCGACAACAGGTACCGTAGACTCAACTGAAAACATTAGTTCTGAAAATAGCCAAATTAATTTTTATGATCATAAAAGCTCTTTTAGTACATGAGTAGGAATCACATATGATTAGGAATATGAGTATAGTATGAGTAGGAATATGAGTATATGAGTAGGAGTATAGAGTAGCACATATGAGTATAGAGTATATAGGAGTATAGAGTAGCACATAAGAGTAGGAATCACATATGATAATAAAGAATCTTACCCACTGCATGTTCTAAATTAAGGGAGCAAGTATCTTCGTTTATATTATAATCAAGAATTAATGCACAAATTTCTAAGATATGCTAAATATATAAAGTTAACTGCCGAAGAAAGTAAACGTCAAAAAAGTAATATCATGAATAGATGAATATGTCATTTTAAAATTATTGTCTTCTTGAACGACCTTTAGCGGACGAGAAATTTTAGGAATTTAGATATCGTTTGATATCGTCTTTCATATCGTCAATTTTATACAAGGATATTACGCATGCGTTAACATTTATCTAGGTCTGCGATTTTTGTTACATCAGAAACGTCCTTTTGAACAACATTATTTAGCACTAACCAACTATTGAAAATTTAACAATATGAACTTTTATTTGCTACAAGTTGAATAAAATATAACCGACGCAATGTAAATCGCTAAACAATGGAGTTCTATTTTAAATCTACCGTAAACCGAACGCTTTATTCGAGACATTGGTTATTTATGAAATTTTCACCATTAAAATACTCTAACAGAGGTAAAATTATTTTAACTTATATTTCTATAACTTAGTTATGAAGTATACGAACCTCCATATTAACATTATAATTAATCCTTATTTGTTGAAACTTTTTTATATAAATGACTCGGTCGGGTTTGATCCTAAAACATTTAATTTTTAAATTTGTCCATGTCTATATAAATGACTCGGTCGGGTTTGATCCTAAAACATTTAATTTTGAAATTTTTTTTCGGTTTTGAGTTAAAGTAGATTGAAACAGTATAGATATTCACTGATATGCAGATAAGGTTTGTATTTTTAAGGTAAAGAAGAGCTTTGGATATCACGTGTATGCCTGTTTATATGTATTTACAAATGATAATATGGTTACCATATTTTTTCAACACTAAAAGATAACACATTTATTCAGGTCTCGTGCGAGTGGGTGTCTCGTGAAAAAGGGATGCGTTTAAAAATTTTGCCCTTAAAATTTTATGTAAATTACCCATATGATATAATTAGCGCTGATATATATTTTGTATAATTTATTGAAATATATATTTATTCATTGCTCTCGGAATTGGCATACTTAGCAGAGCTTTTAACCTTTTTCAAGAATGTAGCATCGTTTTTAATCATGTCATAAAATTCCCGGCTTAGAATATGATTATAATTGTATTGTACAGTTAGTATAGTATTTAACGAGTTTACTTGCAAGTTGTCTATGTCTTTCGACCATTGTCAAAGAAAAAATACTTTCGACATTTGCATTATGGGACATAATTCTAAAGTAAAACTGCGCATTTTTTAATAATTCAGTAAAAGATTCTACTGTCTTGCAACTTTCAAAATATTTGGTCCATCTTTTATGAAGCAGGAACTTGTTCGAAAATTAAACTTTGTCCATTAATAGCCAATTTTTGACGAACTTACAATAAGTTCTAAAACTGATCAAACATCTTGGAATCATCGATTTCAATATTTTTATCGGCAAGTTATGTTACACACGGTTCAACTTTATCCTAATAGTTGTTTGAATTCTTAGAAAGGAGCATCCAATCAAACTTTTAATTTCAGTAAAAGATTTTGTCTATTGGTCAAGATAGATGGCATATGAATTGTACAATAACAACACATTTATTATTATTTAATCGCATTCTTGGTCTTTTCCATTGTCCCTTTTTCGCAACATTAATTTAATTTTAAGTGATAGAATTTGTTTTTTTTTCTCTACCTTTAACAATTGACTTGACACAATTCATACAATCTACATTTCCAACTAAAGGCGGTTCTCCACTAGTCGAAGAATGTCGCGACGCGCGCTATTTTCGCTGCTCCACATGCGCAGATGAATCAAACTTGTGTATTGCGAAAACATGTCAATCTCCACATGAAAACAAAAGCGTTTTTTACTTTATAAAAAGTAATAAAAATTTGCGATAAAAAAGAAGATCGAAAAGTTATGATTTTTATTTCTTGTTAGAAAGTTAAACATGAATATTTATATATGGCAAAGAGAAAACAGAAAAAAGACGTTTTTAGATAAAAAGATTTACAACGAGATAAAGTTCAAGGGGGATATCAGACTCTTTTTGATTATTAGACACTTTATGATCATGAGATTTTTTTTAAATATTTTCGAATGTACCCTTCAACCTTTGTAAACTTTTACAAATTGTGGCCCTTGATATAACAAAAACTAATACAAAAATTCCTTGCATCACAGGAATAAGACTATTACAAAATGAAGACATTTCTCAGATTGTTTTATTTTTTTCTTCCAAAGAATCAACTTTGCGATTGTCAAGATCTTTCATTTGCTTTAACAAAAGGTTATCCGATTTTTCTATAACTGTTTTTCGCTTCTTATATACACGTATATCTATACATTTCTCACTTGAATCATCTGCAGGTATAAAAGGATGAAAAGAAGTAGGCGGAGTTGTCAATTCTGTATTCAAACTAATATTACTCTCAGTCAGGTTTGTGGGATTTATCAACTCATAGTCAATTTTAAATTACTGTCAGTTGGTTTGTTGGAATTTTTTTCATGTACAAAAATCACTTTGGTAAGGAAAGTGCTCCTGCTCCAGATCTTGTAGGAGCTCGACTTCGATCTAAACATTCTTTAAGATTATCTTTCAAATTCTTCAATGTTTTTTTGTAGAACGAATACTAAATACATAATGTATGAATTTATAAAATGATAATCAAACACAGAGTTATATGACTATCATGACTATTTTTTACAAATTATTTATATTTTTTACAAATATATTTATGTATACCTATATTGGTATATACATACATACATACATACATACATACATACATACATACATACATACTTACAGTAATAAATTAGTAAAAAACATTTATCTATCTTTAACAAGCTATTTCTCCTTTGACAGGTTCATCAGGAAACTTTTATGGTGAACCTGTCAAAGGAGAAACAGTTTTTTGAAGATAGATAAGCGTTATTTACTAATTTAAATACATATATGTATAATTTATGTATAATATTTGTATAATATATATGTATAATATTTAAATAATAACATATATGTATAATATTTAAATATATATATATATATATATAAATAAATTTATATATATATATATATATATATATATATATATATATATATATATATATATATATATGTATATATAAATACATTTGTATGTATATATTTGTTTATAGCAAAATAAATTTTTATACCATCTTGATGAAAATTTACTGATAGCTTTTTCCATAAATTTACTTTCATATTTCTATCTTTGTAGCCTCCTTCATTTGTGTCCCAGAGACACCGAAATTTGCGAACAACCTCAATAACGCTTTTTTTATCACACCCACCTCCAATTTGATCTTCATTTGGTTCATTTTCATTATATTTTATCAATTCTACATCAGAAGTATCCAACTTTATTTTGAATAATTTTTCATTTAAATAATGTTATTGGTTTGTTTTGAAACGATAAATAGGCGAGAAGCGAAAAGTCAACAAACTTTTAACTATTTTTCTAGCGTTTTGTTATCCCTGTATTGTTGATTCATCTGCGCATGTGGACAGCGAAAAATGTCGCGCGTCGCGATACTTTTTGACTAGTGGAGAACCGCCTTAATGATTCCTTGGATTGTTCCATTTCTAATACTTGATCACTAAAAACGCAATCACATGAGTGCAAATGCCATAAATCCACTTCACTTAATTCATTCTCAAAAAGTTGTTTAACAACTTTAGGTGGTTAATTAATGGACAAAAAATGATTTTAGACCATGGCAAATTTTATCAATCCAGTTAGTCGGGAAATAAGTGATTACCACCTTGTTTTACTACTTGACCGAATAGTCATTTGATCTGCACCATGATGAAGACAGTTAAATAAATGTGCTGGACAACCAAAACAAATAAGTTATGGTATATCCTTTATAAATGGGAAAACACTTTACCGTCCCTTTTTTTTGAACACCGCCAAAGATTGTATTGCGATTACCACCAGTAAAAGAAACAGATTATTGAATTTACCTTAAGGAAATTTTTATTAGACTTCGGTTGCAATTGTCAAAGAAATCTCATTTTCAGTGGTTTTGACTTCCAACAGTTTAGATTGCAGACCGGCCCTTTTCCAAATAAAGTATATACTTTACTTTTTATATTTTCGTGATCCTAAGTCTATATAAACAGCAAGACAATAACTACCTTTGTTTTTGATATTACTAATATTAAGGGCACTAATATTAGGAAGATAAAAATTTTTATAACATACAATTATTAAGTTCAGGAGAAGTTGGTCACAGTACTAACGCACAAGTATCATTACATCCTTCAAACGTCAGAGTTTGTAATGCAAAAGATACAACTTCTACAAGCAAAGCAAATAATTGTCCAGTTAGCAGTTCAACTGCATCAGAAGAAAGTGGTTCACAAGATAATTATGAACCAGTGGAATTAGAAAAAACCAGAAAGAGAGTATATAATAGAACAAAGTTAGCATCTAATCTTGTGGTAACTAAATCTTTAAGTACAAATTAATCAGCTTGAATCTGTAAAAATTTATTTAAAAAAGGTATTGGAATAAAAACTCCAAGTCAAACAGAAATATGGAGATCAACTATAAGGCAAGGGGAAAGCATGAAGAAAATTGTTGCTAAAATGCTACAACAATAACAAATCTGCCTACATTTTGATGGAAAGAAAATAAACAAGGCTGAATATTAAGTTGTGATACTTCAAAATGAGAAAAGGAAAATTAACTTAGGAATTGTTAAATGTAAAAGTGGAAAATCCAATGATGTTTTTGAAGCTTTTAAAAAATTGCTAAATAATTTTGATGCATGGAAATGTATTTCAATGATTATATGTGACACAACAGCATTAGGCAAAGGAAGATTAAATGGTATAGTTGTAAAAATACAAAATTTAATGGAAACCAGGTGCTTTACTAAACCACAATATTTAGGATGTCAGCATCATATACTGGATCACCTTTTAAAACACGTTTTGGATCATTTTGTAAATTGTAAATCAACAAGTCCTGGTTTTGATTATAAATTTGTGAAGGACTTAACCGAAAACTATGAAAGTCTTTAAAAACATACATATGAAACTGAGCCTGATCATTACATACACTTGGGATGGCGAGATGACTTTAAATTTCTTTATAAGTTATGTGAAGCTTTTGGTTACTTCAAGAATCATAAAAAAATACCAAAAATTAAGTGGCACAAGATTCCTCCATTGCAAACTGCTAGATGGAACTCTAGAGCATAACAAGTTCTTCTTGCCTCTTTTCTTATACCAACATGGCGGTGTGAACTTGAAAGTGCAACAACTTTTATTGCAAATCAATGGAAAAATTTTTGCTTCAGCAAACAATTAATTGATGATAAATCATATGACTATATGCTTGATGCATTGATTAAAATTAGGTGTACAGCTGCTTTAAAGTGCTTTATGAAACACTGGAGCATAGAAGATTGTTTAGTTCATATTTCAAGAACAAACATCATTGCTAAACGAGGCGTTAAAGTGATGGAAGAACTCCTTCAAAATTCAAAAAAATGAGAAATGCGAATGTGAAATGTAAATTAAATGCAATTATTGGCGTACCAACCAATAATTGCATTTAATTTACTTCAAGAAATAAAAGTTTTTTTCTCTTATAATACATTACTAACTTTTTAACTCTTTGAAATTTCATTTTAGAATACTTCATAAAAATAACGCATGCGCAATCTCAATTTTTTATTTTTCATATACAAACATTGTTTGTCTTGAATATGATCGGCCTCATCGGCCGAGCGTAAAACGAACATGGCCAACCATTGATTAAACGGCATCACCAGCGCAGTGGTACCGGTCATCAGCAAATGAATCCCATGCATGAACTAAGCACGAAGAGTTTGCTGGGTATAAATTATATGGATTACATATATATAAATATTATATACCATAAAAAACCAAATAAAGAGAATTTTTTTAACACTTTTTAAAACTTTTAAAAACATTAAAAAAAATTTTAAAAATTTCTGAAAACATAAAAACACCGTTGGAAATTTGTTGCGCATATGTCATAGTAGTCATTATAGTGATACTTATGTTACTAAATTGTTTCTATATTGTGGTATTACTCGGCAGCGTTTAGTGCCAAGCGGTGTTACAAGTGTAGAGCTAGGTTGTGTTGTCTGACTTTTTTAATTATTCTGGAAACACTAAATTTGAATATTTTGTGTTATGTGTACTTTAAATAGTTTTATGCTGTGTGTATTCAGATGCATTGGCAGGATATTTTGATGCGTCAGCATTTTTAACCAAACTTAATGTGTGTTCATGTTTGTGAAATTAAAATACTTTGCGAAAAATCGATGTTGTTAGAGCTAAGGAACAAATATGTTTATAAAGAGTTGGTTTTCTTTTCCATGTATTTTTTTTGACATACTAAAGTTAAATTCTTCAACAGGTTTTAAATATATATGTCTGAAACAACAAAATCCTGCCTACACTACTTGTGTTATTGTTTGTCGTCGTGTAATGTTACCATGTTTTGTATTGATAGACAGCTTGACTTACCTTCACTTTGGTGTCTATATTTAAAAATGATCATTGGGTAGCTTTAAACCTATTCCTAATCATTCAGTTAAAGCTAAGAAATATTTTTAGAACAAATGCCTAATTTTTCATCTCAGTGTGATTTTTATCTTTAGCATTGTTGACAAAACTGATTTTTTTTTAAAAGAAGCAGAATCTCACAAAGTATTTTATTAATTGTTTAATATGTGTCTAAATTTCGTTTGTATTTTTAGGTTTTAAAATTAATTAACTTAATGCATTTAAATGTGCTTTCATTGTTATCAGTAATGATTTTATTGCATTTTTAAGTAGTCTCTATGATTTTATAATTAATTTAAAGGTCTTCAAATCGTTATTTATTTTCTAAAGTCGATAAAGAATTATGATCATTTTTCGTACCATTTACTTAAAGCTATATAAATAAATTGCAATTCAAAATGTTGTAATTTTGTATTTTAATGATTCTCACGTTGTTACCTTATTTTGCAGTTTCCTATCACTTTGTATTGAATCATCTAAATCCAATATTATCGATCCTTATATCAAGTACTTCACATAAATGAGTTTTTTCAGTTTTTGTTTTACGTAGAAAAACAAATCAAGTTTCTAATGATTTGCAAATAAATATTATTTTAATGAGAGGGTAAAAGTTTTACTCTTTATTTGATAAATGTCTTGCAAATGTCGGTTTAAAATTATTTTTATTAAGTGCCTACATATTCAATTAAGTAAATCTGGGCATCTAACACCATGAAGAGACGATCCTCTTTCTTAAATTCTTTTTGTAGTTAACTTGAAAATTTTTTATTCAAAATAAATATACGGGGTAAGGGTTTTAATAAGCTCTACGAATGCGGAAAAGGTGCGCATGTGAATTTTCTTTTTTTCTTTTTTTTTTTTGCTTATAATCTAATGTACCCAAAAAAATATTTGAGGGAGATATATGAAAAAAGGTCAATTTGGAATAAAGTTTCTCCGCCTAGGAGAAAAACAAATTAATTTGTGAATCTATTCTAAGATCCTCGTATACGGTAAAGCTGCGCATGTTAAATGTTTTTGCTAATTTTGTCTGGACCTGCTCTAAAAAAATATTTAAAATTTTTTATTTTACCAAATAATATGCAGTAAGAAATGATTGGTCTGGAATAAATTAGTATAGAAATGATCGGTGTGGAATAAATAAATATTGTAATGACCGCTTTGGTAACGACCCGTATTCTACTGCTCCGTAAGCTGACCCGTATTTTACTGCTCCGGAAAGCTATATATCTAATAAAAATTATAGAAAGGTTTAGTATCGAATAGACTTACGGAGACCCGTATTTTTACGAATCTGGTCAGCTGTAACTTTTTATGTCGATGGTAATAATTTAACACCCTTCGGCGATATATGCAACGGCTACCGTAACCTTTAAAAATTTTATAAAGTTAATAATAATAGAATTTTTTTTTGCCTGTGGTTATTGTTCCGACACCGGAATAATAACTACTCTGACTCAAATGGCTATTCTATCGCATTTTTCATAAAGTTATTGGATCGTGTTATTAGCAGTTATATGTTGTGTTAAGTGATCGTGATATGAGTTATGAATTATAAAACTTCTAAAGCATTAATATTTTTATTAAAACTAAGTATATGCAAATCTGTTTACTGGAAAAATAATTGAAAATATTCAAAGGTAGTATATCTGTTACAATACGTTCTCCATCGATGAAGGCTGATGTATCAGTCTTTAAAGGTATACCAATGTTATATATATATGTAATGTATATAGACAATATATATATATATAGTATTTTTATATAATATATATAAAATTTATATATATATATATATATATATATATATATATATATATATATATATACATATATATATATATATATATATATATATATATATATATATATATATATATATTAGGTATGTGTGTAAAAATTTAATTATTTAAATATTACATTGTTATATATCATTAGAAAGAATTTTTCAATAATAGTCTAAAACTGAAAATCATATTAAAATGGGATAATTTTTTAAAAAGATATGATCATTATAGTGACGAAATTTGATTACAAGGATTTCATAACAAAACTGTGACCAATTTATAATGGTTTCGTAACTTAAACCGCCTCAACATTGTCAATTCTTATTTATATGCATATATCTTGGTATCAATAGATACGTGTAACATTGGGCTACAAGTTTAATTTGCTTTTAACACCCATGCATATTCAGGGGCAAGAGGTGAAACAAAAGAACCATCTTTTGCCATCAAAAAATTCAAATTTGCTTCAATCAAAGATTTTTTTTAGTAAATAAAGTTGTTATTTTTTTATTCCAGTTCCCAGGCAAATATTAGAGGTGTATTTCATGAATTAGGGGGTGTGGTGTGATGGTACACGCCCTAGTATTGGTAGTACATCATTCTTAAAAATATTTTCATTATTATTAAAATTAGTGAAAACAGTATGAAAAATATATTTTATTAAATTACTACATATATTAGTGACATAAATAAGTTCAAGGGTGTAGAGCATCAACTAAAGCCCTCCATCCCCACCCTATCCCCCCACCCCGCCCACCTAAAAAAAAAAGTTTAAAAATAAAAAGTAGCAGTATAAAAAGTGATATGGTACGGTCCTACCAAATCTTAAAAATTTAAATTTAAGGTGCTTTTAAATGCTCTAAATGCTTGTAATTAAAAAAAAAAGATAAAATAATGTATACGTATAAAAAAGACACTTATTTTCTTAGATTACTTATGTGAACTATTATTAACGCTAAATATAAAAAAAAACACACGCACACACAAAATATTATATTTTAATTTATAGTGAATCATAATGGCTTTTAGTGAATGATTATACGGCAGTGTGTTCTAATAATGAAACTACCTAATAATCATTATTAACAATGGACATCATCTTGAAGGTAAGCAAGGTTGTTTATCAACACAAAACATCAAAATAATAACATCACAATGATAATCTCTGCAAAACAATCCCTTCCAAAAGATTCCCTTTTAAAGTTTTAAGTTAAAGACTTGCAAGTAGAGGTAATTGTATCCAATTGGTAAAGATGATAATTTAGTTTGCTTAGTAATTTCTGCCACAAAGTGTTTAACTTAGTGACAATTGCATGGTTTGCCTCTACTCTGTCACTCATTTTATTACTTAATAAGCAATAATAGTACTCCGTACTTATATATTAATATATTGTTGTGCCTAAAAGTTACTATACAATTTAGCAAGGTGATCTAAGGACTGTGTGATATGACTCTGATAATCGTTAGCTGTACCCCCAGCAAGTTGGACAACAGACACAACCATGCATTTTGTTATTGTCGTCGAATGCACATACCCTCTTTCTGTCTCATAACATGGACATGTAATGGACACAGAAATTTCGACATGATGCTACTACCCTCTTTGGTAGTAGCATTAAAGCCCAAAGTCAAATTTTTTGTTGAAACTGCTATTTCAGCAGTCTGTAGATCCAAAATAACGCCAAGCTCACGCATCATCTGCTCCACAATTGTATGACGAGGAATTTCAGTAAACTGATAGCCAGTAAATTCTCCAATTTTATACTAAAGTGGAGGCACATTGTCACAGTTTACCTTCACTTTTACATAAAATTGGAAAATTTACATGCTTGTTTGTAATGTGCTTACACACAGTGACTGTGTGTAGACACATTGCAAACAAGCATGTGATATGATAATCCTCCGATATCTGTAAGTTTTGCATATCTGGTATTCTGGTCATTTTTGTTGCATTTGCCTAACTTCTTTCTGTAAAATTTGCAATTGGTTTTAAAGAACTTGAATTTCAGCATTTCTATCAGAAATTTGATTGTGCAAAATTGTAACTTGATAAGCATTCAACAACCCTAGCTGCTTTTTTAATAAAAGATGTTTATTTTGAAGACTTTTCAGCTGTATGTTAAAAGTTAGTTCATTTAATTTCTTTCGAAGTAGTCGAATTGTCTTGTCTTTGCGAGTAGTTGTTTGATTTAAATGTTAAAACTTATATGGCCTCAGTTAGACCTTTTCTTTTAACTAAAATTTAAAAAAATTTATGCTTTGCCATATTTTTTTTAAAGTTCATTTTCCAAGAAGGTAAATCTTTGTTTGAGATCTTTTTTTCTTGAAATCATCTGGTTACTTTTTAATTTAAATTTATATATATATATATATACATATATATGTATATATATATATATATATATATATATATATATATATATATATATATATATATATATATATATGTATATATATATATATATATATATATATATATATATATATTGATGATATAATCTAAACGATTGTTGCAGCAGTCGTTTGACAGCTCTGACTGCTTTAGATGTTGGAAAACCATATTTATTATATATATGTGCTTGGGGAAACTTTTAAGTGATGTGCGCATCATTACCTGTACATGAAATTTGTATCTTTATTAGATACATAAATTATCTTGGTCGCTTTTAAGTTTCATTTGTCGCTCTCTATAACTTACTGAGATATAAATCTTTGAAAAATGGAGACGATTTTCTATGTAATAATTGACATGTTTTTAATTTTTGTAGTAATCAACAAATATATCAAAATTTAGATTAATCTTTCTACTAATAAACTGCCAAATTTTACGTATTTTGGTCCGCAAATTACAGCACAATGTCGTTAGGCCTGACACGGGTCTTCGCAAATCTAAAAAAGTCAGGTCACAGTTTTTGGCTTGCTTTTTTTACGGCTAAAAAGTTTACGCACATACCTATATATACCGTAAAATCTTGATTATAATACGCACTCGTGTATAAATTTCTACGAAAAATTAAAGTTCGACTATAATACGCACCTATTACTTATCAATATTTTATTTAAAAATCGTTAAAATAATTTTAATCCAATAAGTTTCTTAAAATTCCTTATAATTATTTGAAATCAGAAAAATTACTTAGCAAACCAAAACTTAACGCACAAATTAAATATTCATTGTAAAAATGAGCCTTTTTCTAAAAAAAAATATTTTTTATGAATATTGCGTATAATTTACAGTTGAAGTAAATTTAAAGCACATTATTTTTTTTTTAAATAAATTACTAAAAAATTTTAAATTTCAAAATGCAGAATATGCCAAGGGCGTGTTTTTTTTTTTATGTATTAAATATTATTTTACTTGATACTGTCCCCATTTTATATTTTAAGCTAGTGCTTTTGTGAAAAAATAATAAAAATTATTGCTTTTTTATCCCAGCTTTTAAGTTTACGTAAATATTAACCCTTTAAAAAAATGAGAAAATGTTTTTGATTCACAACTCTGTCATATTCTCGCCTCCGTAATAATTGTAAATATTTTCGTTAAAATTTTTATATTGCGCTTTTTTCTCATTTAAGAAGTTTCATAAAAAATGTTTTGGATGACTGAGTAATTATTTGGATTTTTGGTAAAGTTTAAGGTAGCTAAATAAAACTTTTTAATTTAAAAGTTCTTTTGGAAAGAAAATATTCTTTTCGAAATCGGAAAAATTCCTAGGTTATTAAATCCGTAGCTATTTAAAATTTGCGCATTTATTTATTAACAAAAAACTTATTATTGTTATTATTATTATTATTATTATTATTATTATTATTATTATTATTATTACTAACAATAAACTTTTTTCAAACAAAAAAAAAAAAAAGAAATTAAATGTTTAATTCCAAGCCAAAAAATATTGTCAAATTACCATTTTTAATCACTTTCACTAGAATACAGCTCATTTATTGTTTTTGCGTCCATGTCATAACTATTAGTGCCGTCGTAATACATATCTTTATCATTACCATCATCTGATGACACCTGATCATCCTCCCATAATATGTCGTCCTTGCTGCCGTACAATTTATTTGAAATGCACCATTTGAGAAATTCTTGTTTAATAGACAGATCTAATTCATTCCACGTCAAAAATACCCATTCTGCAAACTCCAAGAGAGTTGGTTGACGCATTCGGGCACCTGCAGTATATGTGTGATTGCTGCCACTTAACCGTTCATTCCATTTACGACGAAGAGCTTCCTTCATCGGCTTGTTGACAGAAACGTTTAAAGGTTGAAGAGTACGGGTCATTCCACCTGGAATAATAACCAGATCCGAAATTATTTTTTTTTGCGCATTTTGTTCTGGATAGAAAGCATTCGATGACACTTAAATGAATCGAGCACCAACACGGAAGGCGGCTTACTTGCACCACCTGGACGATGCCCCCAAGCGAATTTTAAATAATCAATGGTCAGTGCTTCATCCATTCAACCATTTGCATGGAGACGGATATGTACACTTTTCGGGAACTGCAATTTTGGAAGAGTCTTTCTTTTAAAATCGATGTACGGCGGCAACTTGCCTCCATCTGCAGTACATGTCAGCATCACAGTGAAATAAGACTTCTCATGCCCAGTTGTTCTAATTGAAACTGTTTTCTTGCCTTTCAAGTCTACAGTCCTGTTGTAAAGCATATCAAAGGTCAAGGGTGTTTGATATGCATTTCCAATTTGGGAAAAATCATAATTATGTTTCTTTCTCAATTTTATCTCGAACTTTTTGAACTCAAGAAGTTTTTCTTCTTGATCGTCTGGAATGTGCTGCGCGATGGTGGTTCTTCTACGAACAGAAAGCCCATTTCGTTTCATAAAATAAACAGCCCATCCTTACGAAGCTTTGAATTGTGTTGCGTTGGCATAAGGTTTTTTGACTTCTAGATCTTTCGGTCTGATTTCAATGCACGAAACTCCGATACCTTGCTGTCTCTTATCTACTACCCACTCCATAACAGCCTTTTCCAGTTCTGGGAAACTGGGTCGTAATCCCCGATTCGCCTTTTTCTTCCTGGGCATAATTTGTAGAGCTTTTTTGTTTTTTCAAACAATCGAACATTTGTTACGTTTATGGAAAAGTGACGACTTGCTTCTCGATTTCCGTGAGACTCAGCATATTTAACTATTGATAATTTTTCTGCTGCTTTATAGGACCGTCTTGAAGACATTTTTACGGAAATAAATAAAATAAAATTATTAATTTTTTACTTGCAACAACTATCACTTATTAGATGAACGCGTGTGCGATACGTACAGTGAGTTCGGTTTGGTAACCTTTCTTTAAACATGCTGATGAATTACGGAGTAAAGATGTGAGCAGCTGTGCTATACGTTTGTTCAGTGTTTAAAAACAACTATTTTTTTGATCTCGAGTATAAGACGCACCCACATTTTTTCGGAATAAACTGTAAAAAAAAAAGTGCGTATTATAATAATAAAATGCGTATTACAATATTTTTTTAATCATGCGGGTGAATTACGGAGTTAAGATGTGAGCAGCTGTGCTATGTAATTATTATAATAATATTATAATAATAAAGTGCGTATTATGAAATTCTTTTAAACATACAGGGAATTACGAAGTAAAGATGTGAGCAGGTGTGCTATACGTTTGTTCAGTGTTTAAAAACAACTATTTTTTTGATCTCGAGTATAAGCCGCACCCACATTTTTTCGGAATAAAATGTGAAAAAAAAGTGCGTATTATAATATATATTTTTCGCTATATATATATATATATATATATATATATATATATATATATATATATATATATATATATATATATTAGTAAAAAACACTTATGTAACTTTGTTCTCCAACTTTAAGTTTCACCATTTTCTGATTGTTCCTATTTTCTGAAAAATATAATTTTTTGTGTAACTTCGCATTGAGTAATATTTGTCCCACACTGCTGTTTGCTGCTCGCTGCCGTTGAAACATTATATAAATTGGTAATTCAATATGATAAATTTAGGTTTTACAAATAAAAATGCTACAAAAACAGTTTTCCCTACTCCAATATAAAATTATAATTAATAATTAATTAAATCATAATTAGCAAATATTTTTCGAAAACTTGTAGATATTTCGAGGACATGGCGTTATTATCAAGGAAATTGCAAGGCTAGGTTCTAGAAAAAATGTTATTGACACTTTTATGATTGAAGTCTTTGACCAGCAAAGCGATGTCATAAAATTGTGTTTTTAACAGTAATTTTGGCAAGTCATATGAAATGACCAAATGATTATAATTGATCAGAATGACTTATGATCGTATTTTTCATATACCGTTGAAACATGCTAATAAATTGTCATCAAAGTTATTTTTGATGACAATCAGTTCAGCATCGATTATTTTTTAAAAGGTTTTATTTTTTTTTTACATGAAATAACAATATTTCACAACAACAACTGCAGTATCAAAACAGATATATAAGTTATCTATATTAGGTACATCATTTTCATGTTTATTTAAAATTTATAATAAGACATATTTAGGAGAATGCAATAATTATATTTATGTAAATTTATAGTTATATAAATAATTATAAATAATTATAATTATGAATAAATAATTGTGAAATGAATAAAATAAGAAATGAATAAAAATGAATAAAATAATTATGAAAAAATTATAATTATGAATATTTAGGAGAATGCAATAACGTTAATTTTGTAATAAACTCTTTTATTCAAAAGTCTTTGAACTCAAATTTAATTTTTTTTATTAAATAAAAAATTCCTAGGGGCAAATTTGGGCTAAGTATAAAACTGAGGGGCCCTAATTTTTTTTTAAATAAATGTCAACTAATTTAAACAAAATATTAACTACAAAAAAAAATTAAATATTCATAATATTACATAATATGTACATAATCCAACAAAAAGTGAACAATTCCTGTTCCTGCTCTAGAACAGTATGTTTATGTTAAGGATAATTTAAGCTCCGACATAAAAATAACTTAAGAACTCCTTAAACGTTTAAGGCTACTCCATGTATGTTCAAATTTAGAATAAACTCTCCCCGTTGTTTAGCAATCTGTATAGGATAGACAAAAAGAAGTCTTTTAATTTAGCTTTGCATCTTAGTTTCCTCAGATGAGACCTATAATTGCGTGTATTAAAGCCATTAAAATAGTAGGAGCTCTTGTTTTGGGCGAACTTTTCTAAATGAGTACATTTTTTTATTTGCTGTATTAAAAAACTCCCTCCTACCTACCCAATATTGCCAACATCCCAGTTTGCTGAACAGTTTATAGCAAGTTTTCCAAAGAGCATGGACAATTTATACTAGATTTAATCTTACACAGTGTAAATTTAAAAATACTCAATACGTAGAATGGCATAGTCAATACATAGATCAACTCTGCAATTAGTTTTAATGGAAGGTTATTATTTTAGCATATTTAAATTAATGATGTAATATTCATATGTTTAAATATGCTTTGCTCCAATTGTAACCTCTGACATTTTTTCTTTAACTTTAAACACAGTTTTATAAAATAAATACCTTTTAATAGAAGAGTTTTTTTGTATCGGGTGCAACTAGCATACCTAAGTAGGCTATAAACATTGTGACATAAATAATCTGAATGACTTGTGTCATCTGAGTGACATAATTCACAACATAAAACTTAATAAAAACAAAGTAATAGAATAAAATAATTATAATTAATCATAACAACTGGTTTGTTAATGTTAGCAGTAAACAAAATTAATTTTACCTTAATTGTGAAAACTTCTTGTTTCTGCCTAACTGATGACTTATGATTAATAAATAAAATTTCAAACCATGAAACTTTACTAAATTAAAATCATGTTTCAATAGTAGGCTAACTAATAAAATAACAACGAAGTCATTGCTTAAAAAACAAACAACAGAATATAAGAATTTGAAAAATCAAACAGCTATTCCGTTTTTACTAATATTGTTAACATACTGCTAACAAGTATTTTATTTTAGTAATAAAATAATATACCATATGTTTAATTGGCTGTATACAGTCAATTTCTAAACCTTACGTTTTTGGTCTTTTGAACATGTCACGGTTGGTCCCTTAAAAATGTCTTGACTTACTAGTACAAATTTAAGATTTTCCTAAAGTAAAGGATACCATAATCATGTATTAGAAACACTTTTCACTGACATCTTTAGTCTTTAAAATGTCATTTCATAACTGAAATTTTGGTGAAGTGACTGTTGCACTTTTGTAGTGATCGTTTAGCTGCATCACAGTCAGCTAGAGTAGACAAATTTATTGGTGCTTTCATTAAAGCAAAATTATTAAAATAATGTTTTTTGAAAAAAATGTCTCCTAACTCAAAACTGACATCTTGTCGCTTCTAAACTGTCAAACCAAAACACAAAATATAAAACCATTTTCTAATAAACAAATTATTGCTTTCATTTAAACAAAAATGTTAGAATATTGTTTTTTATTTTTTTATTTTCGTTCACTCTAAACTGTCAACTGGTCATTTCTGAGCTGACATCTAACCAAACTCGCTGCTACAGTAAATGATAAATCTTTTTTATTGCTTCTACAGTAAACGATAAATCTTTATTATTCATGTTACTAATAGCTGCTTCTATGTCATCATTGTTGTGTTCTACATTTTCAACTTCATGGACTTCATCTTCTTAAAAAATCAATGCAATGGTTTAATAAAATAAAAATATAAAATATATATAAAAATAAATAGAAAGTATATATATATATATATATATATATATATATATATATATATATATATATATATATATATATATATATTATACATTTCTATTTTCACATATAACTATATTTGTACATATAATTATATTAATTTATAAACTACAATTATATTTAAAAATAAATTATGATATATTAATAAAAATGGTTTCTATTTATATTTAACTACACTAACCATTTCTTTTTTGTATGCCAACATCAATATCTTTTTTCCAACAACCTAAAACACTAGCAAGTAAGTCATATCTATACTCATATTTCCTCATAGGAGACTCTGATATAACAGAGGCCAATTTTTAACATAATTGTTAAGTTTTTTTGTATTTTTCATTTTGTGACAAAATTGCAGTTGTTCTTGCTTTTTCATTACTAGTAACTACACTATATTGACCGGAGATTTTACAACATGATGCTTTGATTTGTAATAGTCTAATGACCATCTTGTTGCACTCAGCGTTCTGTTAAATAAATCAACTCCTTCCACTTTTCTAACTGCAAAAATGTGCCTACATGGCAATAGCATTGCAGACCTGAACCCACAATCAAAAGACAGAACAGTCACTTTTAGTTTAGCATATGTTGTTGTAACTTCATATTGGTTCTCGGAAAGCTTTTTTAATGACCTTACTTCTGATGCTAATTCTAACTGCTTTAAAACAAAACTAAATGCATAAGGCGTTAACAATTTCTTGTAAGACTCTTCAACAGATCCAGGGTCATAAAGAATAACAGGTCTTTTATGAAAAATATTTATTACTTTGTGATTATTACTTTGTGATCTTGCATTACCCTTGTGGACCAAAAAAATGTCCAAGGTTTGTGTTTCTTGAACAAACTTGTTTGATCTTTTGATTTAAAGATTCCAGTGTGTTATGTTTTCTGTTCAGGAATGTTAGATTTGCTGACTTCAGACCCTCAACCCATTCATTGTGTATTTTATGCTAATTGGCTTCAAAATAACAAATAACACTATTAATTTATGTTGATTTCAGATATTGATAAAGGCTAGCATAGTCTTCTTCTGTTTTTGCATAAGCCATTTTTTGCAAAATCTCTAAACATAAACATCTCTCTTCAGATGTAATACCCAACTTCTCTAATGTCAGTTCCCTTCTAAAGGTCCTTAGGACATGGATCAAACATAAATGCAACTTTGCTTGTGGGAACTCTATTCCTAAAACTTGTCTCTCGGTCATATCTTTGTCTGACATGATATTTAATGTTTTTCCCAATTAGGATTGACCTTCTTAAAAATGCGTATCATTAATTCAATTATTTTTTTGTCCTCATTTGCAACCAGAAATATTGCAAATATCTCACTATGGCCATTACCATCCTCTCCTAGCAAAATATATAATGGCATATTCAAATTAATAAGTTTGCATGTGGAATCAATAAATAGCATTTCTAAAAATGCAGAGAAACAATTTTTCATTGCCTGGTCTTGATAAAAAATACCCAGCAAATTATTGTTTTCATCTGCAATAACTTCCGTTGTTGACCCTAGAAAGATGATTAAAAAGCATACAATTATTTTACAATTAATTTATTTAACTTAACAAAATTATGTTGTGTTTTTAAAAGTTTAAAATTTTCAAAATATTTTTTGATTTACAAATTGTTTATTTGCTTTTCACTCATTCTTTCATAACCAAAATTTCAAAAACTTATAAAATCCTCCGATTAGGGGACGTAGTTGCTATAAATTTATCTAAAATTTCATTGTACAGATTTTTCTTTAGAACCCTAGGGAATTGTTTATAAAGGTTAAAATCCATGAAATAATTTAAAGAGCTATTTTAAAAAGATTTAAATAATTTAAATATTTCTTACCTTCATTGTTTTGCAATTTTTTAACAATACCTTCTACATTATTTTTTCCTATAGAATATATGACATGTTTTGCTTTTATATTTGAAAGGTCACGACCTGTTATTACTTTCCCAGTAATGTTTTTCAAATGATTTTGCAAAACCATCTTATTGCATCGCATCTTTAGTAGTTTGACTGCTTCATCAGAAGCAGATCCAGACAGCTTACTTTGATGAGGTAGATGAAGAAATGCTACCTAAAAAACAAAATAAAGTAAAGATGCAATAACACTGTCAGTATTTGTTTACCTAAATTTTTTTATTTATTCTTATACTAAAATAAAAGAGAAAATATTTAAACAAAGTTACCTCACTACATTAATGGTTATGATTCATATTTAAGGATGCAACTTTAAGGCAAGAACCTTCCTTTTCAAATGTCAATATTATTTCTACTGGACAATTCATTTTGAATGTACTTAATCATAAATTATTTTTTATTACAGTTACAGAAGTGCTTTGCAACAATACTTTCGACAATTTTTAACCTATATTTTTGGTACATCATTAAAACTTAATGAACATGATATATAAACGAAAATGATCCTATCTTATTACAAAACTTATAATATATTATAGTATAAATTAAAATATTATACTATAATATTTTAATTTATAAATACTTAGACCATGTATGGTATATATACACATACACATCAAGATTATACACAACAAACAGTAAAAGTTATTAAAACTCACCTTTGATTTGGTCTTTTGCCTTTTGACTTCGATACGAACTTCTTTCCCCCTGCAATACATGCAAAAACTATATAGGAATACTCCAGCTCTGGCTTTACTATCTTTCCTGGCGATGCTATACTTCTGCTATCTTTTGTATAAATCTGGGAATAAGTTGTCTTTTGTAACGTTTCTATCGCCTTTTTCAAGTCACCAAAAGAGGAAAATGCCCTGCCAATTTCAAAAATGTCCATTGTAGTGTAACCCTTAAATTAGCAAAAATGTGATTTAGGAATAAATCGAGATTTTAAGTATTTGCATTTGCGCGCGCATGCGTGTTGGAAGAATAGTCATTTGATTAAGAGTAGTTATTATTCCGGTGTCGGAACAATAACCACAGCCTTTTTTTTTCGTAGCTTCAAAAAGTAAACAATAAGTATAGTTTTTCTATATGTATATATGCTATATTTCTACCTATATTTTACTCATCTTAGTTTGAATAGAATAAATTTTGTTACCAAAAACTTCTTACTTTTATTTATTTATATATATATATACATACATATATATATATATATATATATATATATATCTATATATATATATATATATATATATATCTATACAGTGCGGTGCAAAAGTCATTATACCAGTAATATTTTTGAGGTTTTTTTCTATTTTCTTTTAGCGTTACAAATAAAAACGACTGAAAACAATTGATTTGGATTTTTTTTTTTTATTGCAACTGATCATGCAATTTAAAATTACACAGTTTATTAATACTTTGTCTGTCCACCCCTTGATTTGATGACAGACTTGATCCTACGGGACATAGAGCTAATCAAGTTCTGAACAGTAGCTGGTGAAATATCACTCCATATGTTCTGTAAATGGGCCCAAAGTGCATCCTTATTGCTAGGGTTTGCTCCTTGCAAGTGTTTAAACATTATTTCCCACAGGTGCTCTATGGGGTTGAGGTCTGGACTCTAGGCTGGCCAGTTCAGTACCCGTATATCATGATCCTCCAGATATGCAGTCACAAGCCTTGCTTTATGGCAAGGAGCATTGTCCTGTTGGAACAGGAACTCTTCTCCATTGTCAAAAAGCAAATTGGCTGATGGCAGCATACAGTTCTCGAAGACCCTGATATACTGGTGTTGATTCATGGTATCCTCACACCTGTACAACTGGCCAACCCCTGCCCAGGACATGCAACCCCAAACCATTATGGAACCTCCCTCGTGCTTAACTGTTGGAACAATGCACTGTGGGATGAACTTTTCCCCGGCTTTCCTTCTTACATAAGCCCTTTTAGCCCCACAAAACATCTGGAATGAGCTTTCATCGCTCCACAACACCCTTTTCCACTCCTCAACACCCCAGTCCTTATGTCGTCGCTTTCGAGCTTTCTTGTGGGCAACAGTCAAAAGAGGTTTCTTGACCGCTACACAACCTTGCAGACCGGCCTTCAGCAGTCACCTTCTGACTGTGCTTGTAGATATGTCCACTGCCGACTGTTTCCTGATGTCCGATGATGTAATTCGACGATTTTTCATACTCATACGAACTAACATCCGATCCTCTCTGACCGTGGTCTTCTTTGGCCGGCCGTCCCTGGGAAGATCGCGTACGGAGTTGGTTGCGGCATGCTTCCTCACAATTCCAAATACAGTCAGGTAGTGGATTTTCATTATTTGTGCCACCTTCCGATACGAATATCCTCCTTAACCTTCGCCAACACCTCACATCTCTGTTCCATCGTCAATTTTCTATACGGAGTCATGTCTGAAAAATGTAAACAAAATTTTTAAATAATATAAAATAATAAAAAGAAGTAATAAATATTAAAATGCAATAGTATAAATATAAAATACATAATAAATCATGTTATTACAATTGTTATTTCTACAGAATATGACAATTTTTAAATTTTATCGACCAAAATTTCCAATTTTGTTACATGATATTAAAAAACAATTTTATGGGCTAAAAAAACCAAAATCTCATGCTTCCCACATAAATCCATAAGTAAAATACTATAAAACTGCATAAAATGTCATTAAAATACAATTACTAAACTAAACAATAGTTTAGAATTAAATTTTAACATACCTGCTAAATCGCCAAAAATTGAAAATAGTAGCAATTAGTTAATTACTTGTTTTATGATAAGATATCTTTTTTTTTAATTTGTTTTTGATGTTAATAACTTTTTTAATAAAATGTTCAGATAAGGCATTATATTTTTGTGGTTCTTCTTTGATATTTGAAAATAGACTTTTTAGAGTTGAAGACAAGGTTTATGTGTTACAATGTTACTGACACCAGTTTACTTTGTTTAAATTAGTTTTTATTTTAAAATATCGGATGAGGTCCCGTATAACTCTTCTGGTTTTGAGACTTTGAACCCAAGGCTTGATAAATGTTTTCATATGAACTGTGATTTAAACCTGGTATCAGCTTTGTACCCATTTGATGAACTCTATTAAGTTTTTTTATTTTATTTTTTAAATGTGGATTCCAAACTACTGCGCCAAGTTCTAATTCATCTAAATATAGTTTAGTAAACGAGTCATTGATGCTTAGGTCTCCTTCCTTTAATGTTTTATACAATTCGATGATTGTTACATCATTGGGTTGTATAAATAAAAAAATAAGAAATAAAAGTTTTTTCAGTTTCTTTGGCTATTGAATATGTATTTAAGTATACTTAATTTTATGAACTTTATGCACTATGTGTTGTTGTTTTTATTTAGATGCTTCTTTAAAGTCAAATAAAAACTTAAACAAAATGAATTCCATGCAACTTATTAGGAGAGTAAAGAGAACATCCATCAATATCGATATCGATCAATGATGGTTTAATTAACTATAATCAAATGTTGTATTTTTTATTTATTTTATATTTTTTGTAAGTTTTCTTTTATTTATATTATTCTATCGATTATACTCTACAGAATCTATTAGTTTTTTATTTGGAAAGTATAACTTTGTTTGAAAGATTATTCTTATTTTTTGTAAAAGTAAGAATCTATTTTAAATATATCAAATTACACTTTAGGACGTCTGGAATAGACGTCCTCAAGTCTTTCATTTGAGACCAACTGAGGACATATTATGGACGAGAAATGAGACTTTTCATAGACGTCCTTAGGACGTCAAAATTCCCGCTGGGTAAGAATATTTATACCAGAGGCGGATCTAGGGTTTGGCACATAAGGCGACCGCCAGAGGAGAATTGTTATATAATTATTAGGATGTAAATTACTTTACATTTTAAAATTCCATCGGGCATTTTCTATTATTCACGGTCTCGGCGATGCTGGAGAGTAATTTTACTACGATAAGCGCGGGAGTGTTACAAACGATGGTTATGCTTAATGACTTTTTCAGGCATAAGTCAAAATAAGTTTTGCCTGATCTCGATACGTGGTGTGAATTTTTAATCACTTTAACTAATGAAAGTTAAATTATAAGTAATATGGAAATAAGTGATCAATCCGCCTAATCTGATCAGGATCTAGATAAAAAGTGAATGAAATTTGCATGAAGTTGTCTTATGACGTAAACTTTTTATGTTTCTGTATAAAGAAAACCTGCACACATCTTTAAGCAAAATTTCTGTTCAGAAACAAACATCAAATGCTCGAATTCGGATAAACTTTTGTACCCATTATTGGAGTGCCATCTTTTTTTGCTGCGTCTTCTCTCAGTCGCTTCAATCATTAATCACCTATTAGGTAATGAATGATTAATACGACACCTTTCTTCGTAGCGAAACCTGATAACTCTAGCCTGATAACTCTAGCCATGCACAGAAGTTTACGCAAATCTAGATTGCTGTTCTTTTAGAAAAAAGTCTCTAATAAAGGACTCTTCTGAAAATGAAGTAGACAGTGTCTGTGGTCTTTCAGGTGCTAAAGATAATATTAATAACTCTGTCGATGATGCTGCAGTTGACAGTATTGTTGACAGCAGCATCATCGTAGTGATGTTAAGGCAGAAACATTTTTGAGCGCTAGTACTTGAAAAAATTTGTAATAACTCTTGGATGCCTGGTTAGTAGACATCTTACATATGACAGAATTGTAGACATCTGTCCATGACTGGCTCGTTGTATAGGACTTTTTGGCTTCTTCCTCTTGCTTTTTGTATGTCCGAAACATCCTGTTGAAGGAGGCAATAAGCTCCATTATCAAAAGTATATTTAACGAAAAATTTAAAACTTTCTTCAAATAAATAACTTTTTTTAAATTTAAACTTTATGCGTAATTTTGATAAAATTAAAACATGGGTTTTATTTATCTGATCAACGCTATTTGTTTGTTTTATAAATCTTTTTTAACAGTTGGAGGCATTAAGCCCGTGCTAAATAAAAGATGTTTGTGTATAAATCTATTAAACTAATCAATAAACAACAGAACCATTTTTTTTTTAAATGCTACTCATTCAAAACATTTAATGGAAATTTATTAAGTGAATTTTATAAACTATTTATAAACAATCTCTAAGAAATTCATTCAACTGCTATGCACATCTTCTTCTTATAGAATCAAAAAGTTTACGACAATATTCAACTGTTAAACCGTTAAATGATGATTTTAAATTTTTTTTTTAGATCATTAACTGAGTAACTCAGCTAATTTACTATTAATGTTAGTGTAATTTACTATTATGCAACTTTTTTTTAACAATAAAAGGTAAAAGCTCTCATTAAAAGCTTTAAAAAGAGTCAGCATGCTAAACTTATGAGCAGCCTTTTTTTTTCAAGTTAATTCCAGTTAAAGTATTTATTAAAAACAAAAGATGTGCATAAAGATTTTTTTTTTTTCTTATTTTATTAGGCTAGGTTTAATTAATTAATAATTAAAAAAAATATTCAAAGCTTTTTGACTTAAAAAATACTTTTAATGAGAAAAAGTAAATTTAATTCTGCTGCATCCTAAACTTTTTACCAGTTTTGTGTGTATGTATATATATACGTCGCAACAGCAATATTACGATACCATGCTAGCAGTTTGTAAAGACAATCATACATTTTTATAGTAATTTCATAAAAACATATGCTTGTTTTAGTCTTACTAAGACATATGTTTTTTATAATAATACTTAAAAAAACGTATGTTTTTCTTAGTAAATTTCAAACTGCTAGCATAGTTTTGTAGTATTGCTGTTGTGATTTTTTTATATGTAAATATTTATTTATATATATATATATATATATATATATATATGTATATATATATATATATATATATATATATATATATATATATATATATATTTAAATATAGATTTTGCACGACGTCAATTATAATATAAGAAACACTTTTTCTAGATAAAATACAACTGATCGATGTTACTTAAACCTTGATGCCTAGCAAAAATTTTCACTTATATAAATTTCTTATTAATCTGCCTTATTTTATTTAAATAATGCAGTTAATGGTTGCTGCCAAAATTTAGAAGTTTTAAGCACCGTCTAACAGTTCTGTTTTTTATTTGTTTAGTTATTTATACTGCGAGTTACCTGCGGAGGTAACTCGCAGCTGCAAGTTACCTTTATTTATTAAAAAAAATTCTAAAGGATGGTAAAAATTCTTTGTAAATGTTTTGTTTTTACTATTTGAATTTATTTTAGATCAAAGCTTACATTTAAAGCAAACAAAAGTTAACAATACTAAACAATAGAGGTAACTGCCTCTATTGTTTAGTATTGTTAACTATTGTTTAAAAAGATTTGTTAGTTGGTATTTTACGGGTTCTTAGCTCAATAGAATAGATACATTTTTATACAAATTTTTATCCAACATCCAAAATTTAATGGTATAAGTAGCAGTGGTAAAATAAAAATTTTCTTCTAATAACATTTTGAAAAACTCATTATCTGAATCTGTTATTTTCTAAAAATATGGATTGTGCTCGTAGGTAAATATTTTTATAAAACTTTTTAAAGTTTTATAAACATTTGCATATTTCCTTATGAAGTTATATTACCAGTGCTATAGCATTAGACCCACAGTTTTGAAGTCTTCTTTTCATAGAAAAATATATTTTCAAAAGAAGCTCTAAAAATGAATTATTTGATTTATCATGGAATAAGGCCCTTTAATATTGCTCTAAGCCCCAAAAAGTCTCGATCTACTATTGCATATTGCCATAATGTATTATATTTTATATGTAACGCAGGAATAAAAATGTGCTGGGGAAAGTAGTTTGTTAATTGATGGTGTATTTTTCTGTCATATGCCTTCAATCGTTTTGCATAAAAATCGTAAACATGAATAGGAAGGAACCTTTACGTGGCTCATGTGCTTTAAACAAAGACTCTCCAGACAGATACTCTTTCAACCTTTTTACTATGGAAGTGGAGCATCAGCATATATTCTGAATTATGTTTAAACTCAATAAATAGAAATTTAACTGTACTATTTGTTAAGAGAGTAGTAATGTTCAGGTTCTAAGAATCATTTTAAAATTAGTTTTGAATATTAAAATTGTTTTGCTTACTTTTAGTAGTGTGCACTGTGGATTTCAATGAATGAATGAAGTATTTGTCATAAAACTCTAGTCATAAACTCAAGTGTGCAAAGTAAACAAGGAGAGAGGTCATAATAAATAAGGTGAAGTGAGAATTTTTTGAAATTTCGAAATCGTGTATATGGGATAAAAATCACTATTGATAAATTGTTTGGGGTATTTCTTTGGTACCTGACAGTAGATTAGCATGAAAGGTGATGTTGTTCCGAAACTGGTTGGGGAGGGGGGGCGAAAATTTACAAAAAAATTTCGCCAAAGGAGAAATAAAATCCTAGATCCGCCCCTGTATACCATGAGTTTTAACTCTCAACAACCATAATAATAGTAATAACAATAATAACATTATTAATGGTTTTAACAATATTAACAATAATGAAAATAATAATAATTATTATTATTTTAAAACAATAATTATTTGATTTATATTTTCAAAAGATTTAAGAATATGAAACTGGAAGTTCAATTCGAAAAAAAAATTTAAAATCTCTACCAGGTCGCGATAAATTTTGTAGAAGAACTTTAGTTTCCGTATTTTTATACAAATGTTCTGTAAAATCCAAATGAGAAACATTTAAGCATGAAATATTTTAAACAGAAAATTTTATCATATTGTTGTTACCTTCAACGTATACAATAGCGTTGTGAACATTAGTTGATTATAGGAAAGTTTAGTTTTCTTTGAATAAAATCTAGGTTGATGACTTTTATTTTCCGTTCTTCATGAAATTTCTTAAATGTCTGAATAAATTGTAAAGGAATGAATTAAGAAAATAAAGGGATGCACAACGAAATTGCGTACTTTTTTTATTAGTAATAAGTACAATGCGACAGAAAATGTATTTTTTATTTTTTTATTTGCTTCAGCATATAACATATATTTATATAATAAATCTTTGCACATATTGCCGATCGGCAAGCTAAAAAATCATGTAATACCAGGAGTTTTTGGCAAACTCTTAAAAACATTTATCAAACAAAATGTACCTTTAAACGTTTCTGAACTTCTGTTAATATACCTTTTTGAAAGGCTATCGATTAAAAAACTTGCCCAACCACAAGAAATTTATCTTAGTTAGTTTCTGCTAAATCTGGAATAATTTTTGAGTCATTTCTATTATTTAACAAAGTTAAAGGAGGGTAATTTTAACTTATTTAGTATGTTATAAGTCTGCGTATTCAATATTGTATTTACACTCAATTTAAAGTATAAAAAGTTTCAACTTTTGCAATCGAATAATGAACTGTGGAAATCAACTTTGTCTATATAAAATTATGTATTGACAAAGCCAATAAGATTCATTTAATCATTTTTGTCACTTGAATATCTGTGGAATATTTGTTGTAAAGTTTATTTTTACAAGCAAACAAATCTGTTTAAATGAGCACACATGATCATTTGCATTATGGTAAAATAATAGTATAATAAATTAAATAATTTTTAAACAATATAAATAAATATAAGATTTAACGCAAATTTATATATATTTAAACTTATACATTAGTTTTATTTTTATTTATTTTTTGTACTTGGGGTAGGCACCAGATCAGGCAGAGTGGAACTATTAGAATATTTTCTTACCAAATTCTCTATTTAAAATTTTTTTGTGTTTTAAATTTTGAACCTATCGACAAGAGGCCAGTTGGTTTTGTTTATGGTTCATGTTTTATGACTTTATATTATATTAGATATAAAACACACATACAGTTATTTTTAAATGTATTTGAAAGAATTACATTCAAAATTAAAATAATAATGCAGTAAAAATGATTTATGTTTATTCAATTTCGAAACCACTTTCAACCATTGGTCTTGAACTGAGCTAATGGTTGAAGATGGCGGGTCAATGGTACATAAAAGATCATTTTTTGGCAACCAATCTTATGTAAGGCGAGAAAAACCTGGACCAGGTCCATCTTGATGCATGAATCGAATTTTATATATCCTCCCTCTCTTTTTTTTCTAATTTTAGATTTATTTTATAAAAAGTAATCATATTTGAAAACCACCAAATCCGTATGATTATAAATAATATGCTACACATCCAGCTCATTTGTTATCTGCACAATATCAATGATATCTTGGCATCAGTTTATTGACTCATCTTTTTAACAGAAAATTTATTAAATGGTATAAAATAGTGACAAAAACTTGTTCCTATCAAGGTTAATCAAATAGTAAGCTTTAGTTGTATTCATAATCAAACTTCAAATACTTGTGTTTTATAAACCATTATGAATTGAATGTTTTTTATATTAGTTTCACTAAGTAAATCGTCTTGTTTACATTTAAAATCTATCCAGTACCTTTTTTTCAAAACTTGCTTGTACAGTTATTTTTTTACTGTGCTGCCTATCATGGTTTGTTACACAAAAAAACAAACAATCGATGTTAAACAAAAAATTGATATCACAGTCTTCTTAGCGATGGTAAAGATTAATTAAGTTTTTAAAGTTATGCTGCGCATCCATCATTAAATTCATCCATTATTTAGTGTTACCAGTTTGTAGAATGTTTGATTTAAGGCTTGTAAGTTTGTAGTTTGTAGAATGTTTGATTTAATGTATTATATATATACATATATATATATATATGTATATATATATATATATATATATATATATATATATATATCAATCAGAGGTGCACGCTCGTGTTTGCTAAGCAGTACGACTGAATTTAGTTAAGGGCGACTAAAAATAATCTTTTGATAAAATAAAGTTTGCGACCCAAAGGGCGACTATTGATTTTTATCTGCAGTTCTAGCTATATTTCAAGAATTCCGTAAAAAGAAAGTTATAAAATAATAACAAAAAAATATCTAAAATAATAACTATAAAATATCAAAAATAATAACATAATTTGTGGCAAAGTTTGTTTTTTGCATTTTGTGTCATTAATAAAAATGCAAGTAATTGTACAATTTTTTAAACGTATTTAAAAAAATACTTTTTAAATAAAAACTAAAAAAGTTATGTTTATTCAGAAAATATTAAGTCGTTGAAAAAACATTTAATTGCAACTGTGAATTTTCAAAAGAAAGAAATTGTTTTGAAAATATTTTTTAATTAAGACTTTAAACTAATTATGAATTTTAAACTTTAAATTTGGTTTAAAAGCATTTGACATAGTAAAGCGTTGAATGTAAAATTAATTTCAAAGGAACGTATTAATTGTTTTGCAAATTTTATTATGAAATTTTTTTCTAATCATCTGCAAATTTATTGCGTAAACTATAATCTTTCTCTACCATAGATTATAATATACGAAGGCAAGTTAAAAACTTTTTCAAGTTATAAATATGGAGAAGTATTTTAGTTTAAACGAATTCTTTTAACAAATGCATTTAAAATTTTTGTTTTTTTGTTTATACCATGTAAAGTTCTTTTGACGTAATACATTTATGAATATAAACTACGTTTACAAAATCTTTATTACAAAATCTCTATTAAAAATACAGCATTAAGTACTAAATAAAAATTAATTATATTAAATACATTAATTGCTAATTACATGCAATACATTAAACTACATTAAATACGAAATAAGAATTAAAATATAAAAATGAACTGCGATAAACAAACAACATTATGTTAAGCATAAGATTGTTTAGCAATAATTATAAGGAAATGTCATTTTTTTTCAAATACCAAGTAGAATATTAGTTATAAATTCTAACAGACTCTATCAATAATTTTTATTATTATATAATTAGTTAAAATGATTTTGAACGCAGTTAATTAAATTTAAATTAATTTAATTACAACGCAGTTCTTTGAAATACATTAAAATTATCAATACTTTTTAGCTCCTACAACAAATAAGATTCTAATAACCACGGTACATTGAAAGCAAAAGTTTAAAGTATTTGTAAATTGTTTTATTTATGTTTTTCAACACTTAGTTGTTGTAAAATATAGCGCATATTTTTTTATATAAAATAAACGCCTAATTCAATACAAAAAACAAATGGCCTATATATCTGCATTAGCTTTATTTGAAAAAAGTACTACTTTTATGCCATTATAATTTTTCTTCTGATGTATAATAAACTATATATACTTTTAGAACTATAATTTCCATCATAAAAGAAGAATTAAAATTTAAAAAATCTTCATTTATTGTTTAACAGAAAAAATATATACATGATTAAAAATTACCATTGATGGAAATCGACAAATTTTGGGCTTAATTAAAATAGTCATTGAAGTTTTCTGATACCTTTTACCGATCTAATAATGACGACAATAATGACAGACAATAATAATAAACATATATAGCATATTATTTAGCTAAGAAAATTTTTTCATTTTGTTAGTAAAATGTAAAATTGACAGGCCATTATTAAATATGACATAATCTCATAATTTAGCACACTAATCTCCACCATAATTGATTTTCAAAATTATTTTTACATATACTGATATTACAATAAACATTTTTATTTAACAAATTAATACATGAGTAAGTTATGCCATGCATACATTATTTCAAATCAAAAAATATAAAGTTGTCTGTTGATTGTGCTTTCAGAATGCGGTTTCGGCTTTCCCCGAATTTCTTGAACTGATGTTACAGGTTTCCATAGCATGAATCATGCTGAAAAGTAAATTTATATGTGAAAATAAAGATTAGACAGTAAACTAATCTTCTTTAATATAAAACTATGTATGTCTTAGATTATTAAATAAAATTAGATGGTACATGTTAAGATATAACTGAATATCTGATTAAATTCTTAATATAATCCATTGCACTCAATGTTTTACATTAAGTGCAATGAACATCAACTAAACTAATCAAAGTCAAGATGATTATTGACCATTGTAAATAGTTTACAAATAATTTATTTCTGATATTTTATTGGGATATATATTGCCTCAACTGATTCGGTCAATTTGTTGGATACAGATAGGGGTTGTATATTTTCACATATTTTGACTTTTCTGAAATTTCAAAAAAGGAATATATTACAAAAATGTATGCTACCTGTTTATTGTTATTGCTATTATTACTTGCAATTAAAAGTATATTTTCTTTTTTTTTTATTAAATAAGTCTGCTTTAACTGAAATAACAAGCGTTTCATTGATATGCTCATTGAGAGTATAAGCAGCAAGACCATTATCTGTTATTCGAAAGGCATGAAAAGATGGGGTTCCCTTTATTGGATCAGTCATCTTTTGGTATCGTGTCTGTTGAAATGATTGACATTTCTTTCTATTCTATTTTTATACTTATTTTATTCCTTTAATCTTATCAATACAGTTCATAATTTTTTCAGCATTTTGAAGAAGGTGTCCCTGGATTGATAACATAGACAACACTCGTTTCGCAGTACCCCCAATACCATCGCATACATTTTTGCCGTGGCTTGTGGCAAAAATATTCCTAGACGCTTCTTAACCTAAATCGTGTTTGTGGTTTGCAATATTCACTAATTTGTATATAAAATCGTTGAAATGTATGCTCTACAACTTTACTAAGGTTGTTAATAAGCCTATTATTATAGATATAGATTACTCGCCGATTTTTGTATTGTGCAGCTGATCCATCACTGAAATAATGAATGTGTTTCAATTCTAAAACTTGTGATTTGACTTTTGGTAAAAGTTTTTTAAGGAATGAGTGAATTATTGAGACTTAAATTTTCTATAAACACATATGCATCTTCTGTGATTGTTGTTAATTCACTGTGATTGTTGTTAATTCAACATTATTTGCTTGTTTCAAAGTGTAAGTGTCACTATGATAGCATCTTTCCAGTTCCGTCTTTACAGCGTTAACTCCGCCACAGCTTTCGCATTTGTGGAGCGTGCAATCTTCTGAATTTATATTGCATACTTGTTTAGCCATCATGGTTTTTAGCTCTAAGGGACTATCAAGAGCACAAAGGTTGAGTTGTGGGTTTTCATGATGCTGACATACGCAAACACTGTGTGTACCAGAAGACTCTACCAAAACACACTATTTAGGCTTTAAACTGGCATATATGGAGAAACCAACTCTTTTATCTGGTTATTATTGAAAATTATTGCCATAATATCGAAAATATTCCATTTCATGTTGAGTGCAAATTATCTTCAAATATTGTACACTAATTCCTGTTCTCACGCTTAACAAATATTTACTTTCATGTATTTTATCACAAACATTTGACTTTAGTACATAGGACAATTTGTGGCATTCTTGATTTATATAATCACCTAATGAACTCGTGTTGTGAGTCATTATGCCTAAGTAAAAATAAAATGCATATGTAATCGATTAATATCAAATCTAAATAGCTGATATCTGTTTTAAAAAAAACACATTGAATGCAAATTCTAAAATTAAACTAAGAGTTAATAGTATAAATTTCAAATTCTAATGAACTAGTTTCCTTAGCGACTACAATGTCTTTGAAGTGCTTACAATTATTTAAAACTATAAAGGTTTTTATAGGTGTTTTACTTTAATTAATACACGCTATGAAAGAAAAAGAAAAACCTAAGTACTTTATAAAAAAAGTTATTTATTTATAACTTATAATTTTTTATGTTATCTTAATTTACACACACACACACACAGATATATATATATATATATATATATATATATATATATATATATATATATATATATATATATAGAGATATAGATATAGAGATATATATATAGATATATATATATATATATATATATATATATATATATATATATATATATATATATATATATATATATGTATATATATATATATGTTTATTATATGCTATATAATGTATATATGATTATTATTTGCTGCCATTATTAGATTGGTTCAAGGTATCATAAAATTTTAATGACTATTTTAATTAAGCCTAAAATTTGTCGATTTTCATCAATGGTAATTTTTAACCATATATTTTTTTCTGTTAAACAATAAATGAAGATTTTTAAATTTTAATTCTTTTGTGGTAGAGATTATAGTTCTATAATAGTTATCATAGTTATAATAGCATAAAAGTGGTACTTTTTTCAATTTATTGAAAATTGTTCCACTTTTGTGTTTTGATATTTTTTTTCTGAAATAAAATAAATAAGCTGCACCTTATTTAGGCTAAATTACAAAATAAAGTTTTCAACGAAAAAAAGTACAGTTTTTCAATAAGTAGGCTTCCATTGCAAATGTTTTAATGCCTAAATTTTATTAACGGATAATGCAAATACATTAAAATTTTCTTGATTTTTCATATTTAATTATTATTAAAATAATTTAAAAAGAAAAGCAAAATTTGTGAAATCGTGCTACCAATCTTTTGTTGAATTCTACTGGAATGACCTGTAATAATACTTTCATTTACTCAAAGTATTTCAAGTCTACACTACGCCCTAAAGGGAAAAAATGGCTAGAATATATATAAGAACTCCGATGAATGCGAAAGTTTTTATAAAAAATAGCGACGGGCAACTTAAAAGTTGGTGGGCGACCAAAATTATTGAACTAGTCACTCTATATCCTCTTACAATAGTCAATAGAGACTTTAATAGTAAAAAAAGTCTCTTTTAATACCGAATAGCTTTTAAATCACCAAAACAAATTTTTTTATTCTACAAAAAAAGGTGTTGATTCTAAATATACAACTTTTATTAAACAAATCATTATGTAGAAGCAATAAAAAATCAAAATACAGCTTTTTTTTACATGTACAAATTATGTCAGAATTTCCAAGTTTTCTATAACACAAAGAAAAATAATGTTATAGTTATACAATCCAATAAATTCTTAATACAATGGGTTTACTTTTATAAATATTTTCTGGAGGAAAAGAAATTTTGTTGCTTAAACTTTATATCTTTTACATATACTTAAAATCAACATATAAATTTTGATGCTAATTTCTGTCAAGAATTAAGTGACAATATAATTTCTTTAAAAGTTAGAAAATGTACATTTAGTTTTTTCAATTTTTAATAAACCGTAATACTAATGATTGGAAAGGTTTTTTATATAATGGTGTTGTTTTTTTAATTTTTATTGTTTTATGATATTTTTAAAACATGCAAGGAATCTTTCTACTTCAACTGACAAATAGGTAAATCATGTTAGGATTGCTTATTATATAATGTAAAACATGCGCGGGGTGTTGTTGCATTATTTCTCTTATAGCCTCTAGCTTACTGCTACAAGGAAATGCTGCTATATCGACTATCTTATAGCCTGCTGCTACAAGAAAGTGCCGCTACATCGACTGAGGGTTTGGTTTTGCCTATCAATCCATTATTAAAAACAAATTTATTCAAGTTTTTTATTTATTTTTGGTCTGGTTTATTAGTGTTTGATTTAAAACAGCAGTTTATGGAAGAGACTTTTTAAATACCATGCAGGCCTATATTGATAGATAGATTTTCCAATTAGAATGCTTTTTAAAATAAATCATATATATATATATAATATATATATATAATATATATATATATATATATATATATATATATATATATATATATATATATATATATATATAATATATATATATATATATATATTTATATACACACATATATATACATTTTTTTTATTTCAAAATTATAGTTTCATATAATATGAAGTGCTAACGTAATTTTTCTTTAACGCATTAGTCTTGTTTTAAATCGCGTGAATGGGTACATTAATAACTCATTGAATCATTAATAACGTTGAACCTTTTGTTTTTTATTAGTAAAATATATTTAAATTTTGTCAAACCAAATTAACGTAATTGAAAATATTAATAATAATAATCATGGAATTTTTTTCTTATAAAAGAGGCCATATTAAATACTCCAAATTCACACAAAACTTGTTCTTAAACAAACTGCGCCTAAATTGCGTCTTATTAAAACAACATTGCTAATTAATCAAAAATTCACAACAGGCGCAGTACTGTTTAATACTGGCGCAAAACTGGCTGCCAGTACTGGTTCTGGATTGGCTTTGCCAGTTCTAGATGTCTAGTTTGTAACCATTGCTGGCATCTGGTAATGGCATAATATTGTATTGAAAAGTTACTGTACTGCTTTTGTATTTATTGAGAATTGATACTATTGTATCCATTTTACAAGACAAACAAATTATTAATTATATTTATATTTAAGTGAATAATGTTTGTCTATAAAATGAATAACAAAGTTAACTTAGAGATTGAAAAATACAGAAGAATAAAGTTTTAAGTTAAAGTGAACTTGACTCAATTATAGATAGAGCATGCCATCCCAAACAATAAGCTATGCAGTTGCCTCATTATTGCTAATTAATCAAAAAATCCTTGCCCAATCAAAAATTCACAACAGGCGCAGTACTGTCTAATACTGGCGCAAGACTGGCAGCCAGTACTGGTTCTGGATTGGCTTTGCCAGTTCTAGATGTCTAGTTTGTAACCATTGCTGGCATCTGGTAATGGCATAATATTGTCTCGAAAAGTTACTGTACTGTTTTTGTATTTATTGAGAATTGATACTATTGTATCCATTTTACAAGACAAACAAATTATTAATTATATTTTTTATTGCTTTTTTTTCAATTGTTGTTTGTACAATTCAAAAAAAAAATTATAGAATTTCGTCTTCATTTGCAACATCGTTTCGTTCTGTACTACTCTTTTTTTATAATCTATTTTTCTTTCCACCGTCTCTATCCTTCGCATCTGAAAACCAGCGACTTATTTGACTAGCAAAATCTTTTTCGTTAATGTCTGTAAGTCTTTTAGTGACTACTTCTAAAATAAAGATTTAAATTGTGAATTTTTGGGTTTAGTTAGATATTACATACGTTAAATAATATTTCATTCATGTTTGCAAAAGTTAAAAATAAGATAATATACCTAGCAAATATTTATTTTTTTAACTCTATTTGATTCGTCCAAAAGCACTGTAAAGCACTTGAATGTTCGGTAAAATAATCTTTGGAATTACAAAAGAAAATTTTTCTAAAAGTTTTATTATACTTTTCAACATTTAACATCATCAAGTACTCAAAAAAATAAAAAAATAAAATTTAATATATATATATGAAATTTATATACTAAATATTAAATCGCTAAATATAGCATCAACTATAATAAAAATAATATTTAATTATGCAATATATCGTAGCACACTTAAAACAAATATTTCTTGTAGTTTTTGAATTCATATTCATTTACTAGCTTTGGCATCAATTCTACATCACTCTTCAATTTGATCAAAATCATAAAAACTCTCTTCCAAAACGATTTGCCATTCGGCATATTGTTGAATGGCGGAACGTTAATCGTCTGTTCGGTTATTATTTTTTGAATATGAACAGTGTGATTGTTAAAACTAATTAACGTTTTTGTGATTTTTGCTTCCTCTTCTATACCATATTTAATACTTCTTCTCACAGACCCCAGATTGGCTCTAGATGTATCTTTAGCTGTCATGAAAATTAACTATTATCAATTTTTTGATGAATAAAGCCGAATTAAAAAAAAAATTTAATATCAAAAATATTCTAACCTGCAGAACCACACATTGGACAATACTTGTAATTCGGATTAAGTATTACATCAACTAAAAAATTATTTTAAGATTTTTACTGAGAAAATAATGATCAAAATTTTAAAAATGATTTCTTAACAAAGAATTAAAGTAACATTTAAATGCAAGCTAAGAATTATTGTGTTACCTTTTTTGTTTATTTTGTTGCCTTTTAATTTTTTCATGTTGTTTTTTGGTATTTCTAAAAAAAAATAAACGTTTTAATTAATAAAAACTGCTTTAATGTGTTTTCTTTTGTGCAACAATTTGGATTATTTGTAACTTTAAGGATTTCTTTTTTAGAATAATAAAAATATACGGTTTTGTTCCTCTGTGTTACATTTAAAAGGCGCTATTTTCTTTATTTTATTTTTGGGAGATAAAGACGAAGAACAATTTGATTGTTCACTTAGAGATGACAAATACCTTTTCTTTACATTAAAAGAAATAAGGGACTCATTTGAAATATCTCCACTGTTATCAATATTATAATCTAAAACCTGACAAGATATAGGTATCAATAAAAATTTTATCAAAACAGTAATAAAATTAAATTAATCTTTAGTTTTTTTATGTTTTTAGATTTTTTTAAAATATAAAAATTGCCAAACCTTTAAACAAAGATATACCTTTTAGGGCTGGTAGATTAATCGGTATTTTATATTAATTGATTAACGATTAATTTCCGAATAATTTTAGAAAAAATGTGTTTATAACTTAATAAAAAGTAATTTATATTTTTAATGATTTTATTTCTTTTTTAATCAGATATGATCTTAAAAAACATAAATTATCAACAGTATCATCGTTTAAGCTAGTTCTTAAATTAGTAACAAATAAACCAGCTGCACTAAAACTTCTTTCTGCTTCTATAGAAGACGGGGGAAGACTTAGCATGGCATTATAAATCTTTTCTAAAGAACTTGGCCTGTTTCCAGTGCTTTCGAGAACTGCAATTTCACGTTTAATGCATGTCAAAACTTCTTGAGGGAAAGATTTAAAAGTTATCCCTTTAGTTTTTCCTGCTGCTGAAGCTGTATTAGCTATTATTTCTGCTAATTCTTCACCTTTAGTTTTTTTTCTTAATGGTTCTTCATTACAAGTGTACTCTAAACTCAGACTGATATGCTGCTTCTACTTCCTCATGTAGAAATAAACGTAGGTATATTTCTCTAGCAGCTTTAGCAATTTTATTTTTATGTAGGTATTTCAAAAGATTATCTGGAAATTCTGAGTCTGATTTATAGTCAGCTGGGTTATGTAAAAAGCACAGTAAACCAGCAATATTACAATTTCTTCCTTCAACAATTCTCTCTGAGACAACAGTTAATAATTTTTGACCAATGCTAGTATTTTGTTCTTTAAAATTTTATAGTGAAAACAAAATAATTTTATCAGATTTTATCAGATCACAGTCTCTTTTCCCAAGTTCCATAACACTTAACTCTACAACATGTAGAGCCTGAACAATATCAGAAATGTGTTTTATTTCTTCTTCTTTTAAAATTAAATCTGTTCTAAATACATCAACAAGAGCCTTTGCAATAACATTTTTTAATTTTAAGAATCATTTTTACATACTTATCAGCGATTTCCATCTTGTTTTAGTATCCAAAATAGGCTTGAGTTCTTTTCCTAAATCTGTTCTACAAATACTTTAAAGGTAATCGTTTTTAAGTGGAGATTTTCTAAAAAGTTTAACTATTTTACGGACCTTCGATATGATAATGCCATAGTCCTTATTAAACTGGATTTCCTGTGAAACAGAGCTATTACTTTCCTCATTCCAGCATTCTTCAGTGTTGTTTTCATCATCAGGGTCGGAATCAGATGTTTCATTTTCAATCTCATCAGTCATTATTTCTTCTTGAGTTGTTTCTATTTCTAAGCATTTTTTTTATAAAGAATATCACATACAGTAAGATGAATTCTATGGCAGTAGCAAAGTTGGTGTATAACTCCCATTTCTCGTCCCATTTTTTTCATTACTGATGCACCGTCAGTAACACATCCAAAAACATCATTGATCAAATTTAAGCCAAATTCATTTAATTTCTCAATAACAATATTAACAGCTCTTTCTGAAGGCAACGAACCATTTATTCTAATCATTCCAAGACCATAGTGACATTTGTCTGAACAATGTACATTGAGACATAAACACCCTCTAGTTTAACCAGAAGTTCACTCATCAAGAGAAATTGAAAACATTTCTCCTTTTAATTTTTTTTTGCTGAAGCTCTTGAACATTTTAACTTAATTGAGTTTGTGTTGTTCATAACTATTGTCTTTATAGCATGTCGATCATCAGGGATTTTAAATCGTTAAGCTTTCCAGCCATTTTTAATATCTTTGCATTTTTAATATATTTGCAAAAGGGATACGATCAACAGCAGTTAAACGAGCTAATATATCTTCAGCGTTGCTACCTATATTATTACAATAGGTAGCAATACTTGGGTGTATATTTTTAGACTTCTCTGAAATAACTTTTGTCAAATAAATTTTATGTTTGTGCTCTAAATGATACAAGAAACATGAAGTTGATGAATGGAATTTAAGTTCAACTGAACAATGTTTGCACTTGTATGTTGATTTGCCTTTATTTTCCAATAAAAGGTGTTTCGAAACTTCAGAGCGGTTTTTTCCAAACGACATTGGAAATGGTGGTTAAGAAATGGCACTATGAAAAAAGCATTGTTTTTGTTTGTTTATAATAATATTTGACCGGATGCCGCAAAATAAAGGCAAATCAACATACAAGTCAACACAAGTCTTGTTCGTTAAAAAAACGCTTGTAAATGTTCGTAAAAATCTTTGAAACAAAAAAACGCAAAGTTATTATATTAAAACAAAAATAATCGATTAATCGTTTGTTAATTAATCGATTAATGGTTTTTAATCGTTTAATCGTTAATCGTTAACCACCCCTAATACCTTTTAATGATGCTTTTAGTTCAAAGTTGTTTAATTTAACAGGAACATATTCTACTTCTGAACTATTTGGATCTTCAAAATTACTGCTCTTTACCATAACTTTAGAGTATGCCCTAATCATTTTTCGCAATCCTCGTTTATAATTCCTTTTTATAATGTAAATAAATAATTTTTAGTATGATAATCTTTAAGTTAAAATGCATTTAAAATTTATTACAAAGTGTTAAATTATTTTTTATTTACTTGCTTCTTTAATAAAACAATTTCAAAACTCCAGGCATCGAGGACGTTTTACTAATTTTTTCTAGTCATGATACTCATATTCAGATGGTTATTTACAGAATAACTTATGAATCATGAAGGTAGAAAATTTTCATTTAAAAAAAAAAATTTCAATTTCAAAAAAATTTTCAATTTTAAAAACATTTTCAATTTCAAAAAAAATTCATTTTTTCAAACAAAACACATTTTTTATTAATATTTTTTGAAGATTTTGTTTTTTCATTTGATGATAACTTTCCAAGTTCCATTATTCCACCTTTTGAGGATACACACGGATACTTAAAAATATCATCAACATCCATAAATGTATAACCTTGCAAAAAAGACATTTTTTGCAAGGTTATACATTTATGGATGTATAACCTTGCAATCTTATGGATGTATAACCTTGATATCTTGCTCTTTTTGGATCCTTGTTATTTTAAAAATATGTCCAGAATACATTTTTACAATCTTTCCTGGCTTTTTAACGCTAAGTGTAACTCATGGAAATAATATATCTTTTAAATCAGCGTCATCTTTAAGCATAGTTCATTTTAAGGAATTTTTTTTTAATTGCATTTTTACTTTTTTCTTTATGCAGGCTTTTTGTTCAGATATTCTTCTAACTAACTGAGCCAGAGTATTATTTCCTCCTCTAATTAGTTTTTTAATTTTACCAAGATGGTTTTCAAAAGGAAATGCAGATATTGCAGACGAAGACATCTTAGCGTACTCAACATCATCCGCTAAGTGGATTAAATTGGGTATATTTATTATGCTGTGTATGTTATTATACTGTGTATGTTGTTATGTATGTGTATATTATTATACTGTGTATATTATGTGTATATTATTATACTTGTGAACCAGTGCCATAAAATGATAGAGTTAGCTCAAACAATTTCCTATATAACTCTCTGGCATAGTTGACATTATCAACACAAAGTTTAGGACCACAAAGAATTTGAAAAGTCACTACTAAAAGAAGAAAAATGTTTATACATTCGACTTGGTAAAATGTTGTGTACTAAACTGTAGTACCAATAATCCACAGTTATGTAAAAAAACCGAAACTGTGTAGCTTTCCAATGTGCAAAATCATAAATATTAAATTTTTTTTCCTTGAAACTCTTTAAGTAAAAAATTCATTAAAATTTTTAATTTTAATTTTAAATAAATAATATCATAAACTTGCATTTAATTTTTACTTTTTTAGTGCTAACTAATTGCTGCATAATCCATTCAATGATTCCAAGGTAAACTTATCTAAGAACATTGATTTAATTGGGTCAAAACCTGGTATATCTAACGATGGCGATTAACCTGATCCTGCTGTTCATTTTGACATTTGTTATTTTAAACGGTACTTTTTGTTTGTAGCTTAGTTGTCATATTAAGATAAACTCTTTTTTTATTTATTGTTGTCCCTCTGGCTTTGCAACGTTCAAGAGCATAACCTCCATGCTCTTTACATTTTTTAATAAACGATCTGGAAGGTCTGCCACAAGTATACCCTACAATATCTACTTTAAAGGTTACTTGGCCATTAGCTGCTCCATTTGAAACTTGTTTTTGAAATTGAAATTGCTTATTAAATTTAAAACTTGCTTCTAAAAAAAATCTTCTAAAAAACATCTGTACTTTGTGGTTTAGAATCCCCGCTATAAACAGCTATTATAAATGGTTGTGAATTATATTCATTAAGCTAAACATATCCCAAGATAGTTGATTCGAACTATTAAATAATGGCAAGTCATCAATATTGAATAATAAACAAATAACATTATCAGTATACTGCTTAGTAATGATGTCTTCGTATAAAACTTTGTTTTATACCAAGTAACATTAAATATCCTACGGTATTTTTTGCGCTATTCATTAATTTGATATTTTTATTCGACTTTATTTGCAACAATGTAACTGCAAATTTTGGTAAATTAGGAATATTTTCTACCCTCATTATTTTTAATAAATCTTCTAATGTTTCACTAGTCAAATGACTTCGATGGTTTACAGCCCATTTCAGTAATTTTTTTCGGCAATTGGTTTCTGTTAATTCAGGTAATTGCTAATTAAAAGAATCGTTATCTGAAAGATTGTCTTCAGAAAATGTGCAAGAAAAGTATTCTGAATCAAAAGATGAATCAAATTGAACTATAAGAATAATGTCATGTACAAAAATATTTATATGCGTATCTTGAGACTGAGTGTAAATTTCTGAACTACTCAAGGTATTAATTTCAATATGTGGATTATTTACAGTGTCCAAATATTCAGATTAATTTTGTTTAGAATATAATGTTTTTTATTCATCTTGTTTTAGTTGTTTAAAGTAACGATGTTGTCTTTAATATGCAGCCATGCATTGAATTAATCTAAAGTAGTATGACTAAATATAACTAAAAGTTAAAATATAAATTTTATCAAAAGTTTTTTAAATTATAATTAATTAAGCTTGTCTAAAAGCTTTTATTTTTATAAATGAAATACACTCATCTTTTAAATGTTTGATACCAAATGCATATATTATTTTATAATACATATTAACATTATTACTAGCAGTAAGCAGGCTTGTGGAACCGCAAGTTTTTTTCACAGCTCGGCTCCGGCTCCAAAGAAATGCCCAGCTCGGCTCCGGCTTCCGGACCTAATAAGTTAAATTTAAATTTTGAATGAAAATTAAAAGTATTTAGGCTTCTTTCCCAAGTTGGATAAAAACTACACCTATTAGTTTTTATCAAACCCTCATTTTTAAAATGTGAATCCATTACTACCACATATTTATATTGTAAAAAATGATTTAGAGGCAAAAAGGAAAATAAGATATTCTATCAATATTAATTTTTCATTTCTATCAATTTTTCAATTCTATCAATATTAGTTTTTCATTTCTATCAATATTAATTTTTCATTTACACATTTTTCATTTATCTATTCTTTCTTGAGGTTTTTTGCACGACAAGGTTTCTTTTTGTTTCAAAAGGTCATGCGCTAGTTTAGATAGACTTTAAAGTGCGCCATTAAATTCTCGCTCCTAATGTTCTGAATAGATCCTTGATCAGATTGCTGACTCTTTTTTTTTTCTTGCCTGCTCCATTCTCTTAAAAATTTTCTTTTTTGGAGACAAGTCCTTCATTTTCTCCTCCGAATTCTCGGTAGAAAAAGTTTCACAATTTTTCTCCAATCTATGAAAACCAAACTTTTGCTTATTAATCTTTTTTTGAACCAGCCAGAGAGTGTCCTCAGCAACTACCCTAAAATTTTTAAAAAGATAACAAAATAAATTTGCTTCAAAAAACTCTAAAATAATAAATATATTTTCCATTTCTAATCGAAGTAATCAAAAGTAAAATCTTTTATTCAAAGTTTAAAAAACGTTCTCACAAAATAAATGATGAGAAAAAATACCTGCTGTTCTTCGTTTAGAAGACATTGATAGTGTAAGTCTGCAAATACCGCTGCACAGAAAAAAGGATTACTCTTTACGATTGCTTCCCTAGTTTCCATAGATTGTTTTATGCCTTTAGCAAAAAAGGATTTCTTAAAATCACCCTCCATTAACTGTTCTTTTCACAGTTCCCAAACTAAGTGTCCTGGCGTGACATCCTCAAACTTAAAGATTTGAGTAGCAATAGCAGGTTTTTCAAGAATACTTTGTATTTCCTTTATTTGTTTCCACTGATATAGCTGCACTGCAAAACTCCTATTTGGATTTTTTCCTTCCAGCTTTTCAACAACATCACGTGATTCTAAAAGACGCTTAAGCATTTTAAATGTACTCGACCATCTAGTTACATTGTCTATATTATAGAACATATTTTATTCTTGAAATATACTAAATAAACATATTTATTAGTTTGGTTTAAAAAGTTTATAAATTACTTTAAAAGGTTTTGTATTTATAAAAAACTTCATAACCATTGGAGCACGACAAGCTTTTGCAACTTTACGAGTACGCTCAAGTATTACTTAGATTTCCAATTCTTTCATTGCATCAGTGACAGCAAGTTGAAGGGTTTGTGCACCACAACGTTGAAGACAAATAGTGTTCATATTTTTGGAGATTTCGTCAAAGTAATCATCATGCTGCTGTTCACAGAATTCAGAATCCTCAGTTTCACTACTTGCATCTTCAATAATCTGTTCTTCTGTAATATCAACCCCGCCTTCATCATGATCTTCACTAGGTATTGTTTCTATAATCTTGTTTATCTCAATCGTTTTGCCAAAATCATTCACCATTTTAATCATGTTAGACCCATTTTCAGTACTAATTCCAAGGATTTGTTCTTTTCGGATGCCAAACTTATCAAATACGTTTTCAAGTGCATTTTGAATATCTTCAGCTTAGTGTCTGGCATGTATGTCGAAGACTGCTAATGTTTTGATTAATATTTTGCCGCTAAAGAAAAAATGAGTATTGACTCCAAGAAAGCTTCGCCGATGTCTTGATGCTCCATCAACTTTTAGGAAAATTAGTTTTCCATTCAAATTGCTTCTCAAATCAGAACGCTTTTTTTCAGCTAAGGTCTGAATTTCCTAATGCATATTTTCACGACTGATTTTTATGCCAAATTTTTTTGCCAAATCTCGGTTCAAAATTTCTTCTCGATCTCCGCAAAAAATGTTAAACGAAGCTCTATTTTGAAGACTACCATATTTAAAGTTTTCCTGAAATCTTCTTTCGATATTGTTATAGGAACTTTGTTAAAAAAATTGTCAAGTATCTTTTATATTCCTTTTTTGTGCGGCTTTTTTCTTTTCTTGCTCCTGAATAATTTTATGATGAAGTAATTCGTGGCTCTTCTTAATGTGACGTTTCATATTTGAGGTTGGTTTTTTTACTCGTTTTCCATCCATTAGCATTTTAACTTGCGCGCCACAACTTTTTTTAGTTTGATTCTCCTCAACAAGAGTCTGGCAAGTATATGCTTTTTACTTTTCACTGAAGAAAAAGCATTTCAATTCATCCTCGAACATATCTTAGTTTACAACCGCGTGTTTTTAGTTAACAACTTTTTACATCAACGACTTTTTAAACAAAATGCTAAAATGGAAAAATTAAACTTAAAAATTATAATTCTAACTAGGATTTATTTAGACCAACAACAAGATAAATCTGTAATTAAACTAATTGAACCTTCTAAATAAAAATTTTTTAATTAATGTTGCTTTATTAGGTTTTAAAATAAGTTACCTTAACTCACCAGAAATGAGGATTATTTAAACCAAATATCGCGGAACATATTCTGATTAAAACTTTTAATTTATTAATTCTTCACTTAAATTGCAATATATAAATTTTTGTTTTCATGTATTTTAATAATAACAGTGTAAAGGTATCGCGCCAGTTTTTTATTTTATTTTACGAGTTTCAACTTTTTAATTGGTTGCTGTTTTTTTAAATTACTTATAAAAAGTGCGTACATAAGAAAGAGTATATCAATTGTAAATAACAACTAATAAACTTGCTCGTCGGAATTTTTTTTAACAGTAATAATAATAACAATATCAATCGTAAAATGACACCCAAAAAATAAGACAAAGTTTCTCGTTACCTGAAACGTTTAATATTAAAAGAAACAGTGATTCTCTTTATTTTTAACTTCTGAAGAAAGAGATCTAGCTACTGCACAACTGCTGCTCCTAAAATTGCGGAGGGGGTTTGGGGTGGACAAAGTTCCCCCATTCCGTTTTTAATATCGCCCAACTGCCGCTGATAATGAGTATAATTATTTATTTTCCAAAGTTATAAACAAAAAATATTTCTTTTGACTATGTTACTCATATTACATGTTACATGCAAAATGATTTAAAATTAAACCAACTGGGAGGCTAAATAAAGCTAATAAAAACCTATTCTAAAAACAGAAAATAACAGTATAATTGTCAATAAAGCAATGTATGCAATCAATATTATAATAATTTAAAACGATTTATTCAACAAGTTTGTTCAACAATGAGGGAATGATATTTGTCTACTATTAAAAGCAACATTATATTCCATTAAAAATACAAGAGAACCGTGAGCCGCTAGATTTTTCCGGCTCTGGCTTCACCAAAAAACAGCGGCTCTACGGCACCAAGGCTCCGGCTCGGCTCCACAAGCCTGGCAGTAAGTAGTCGGTAATACGGGCTATTAGTAAATAAATCATTAATAATAATCAAACTTGATATCTGAAATAGTAAATCAAATACAATTTTATCTATATAAAATCTGTTTAGTTCTGCTTTTAAAAAACAGTTATAACAGTACTCAACCAATAAAACAATGACAAGTAAAAAAAATAATTACAATTATGTAATCTTTTTAAAAAAATTATAAAAAAATACAGTTTAGGAAAGTAATAAACAAAAAGAACAGTATAATAAAAAGAAGATATAAATAAAGTTACAAAGATAACAATCTTGCTCTACTCACTGCTAAGTAACACCAGTAAAACATATAATGACCATAATACAAATTTATATACGAGAGGCTACGAGAACAAGTACATATGATGTTTGACTATCTCTTATCATGTACCTCTCTCTCTCTCTCTCTCTCTCTCTCTCTCTCTCTCTATATATATATATATATATATATATATATATATAGATATATATATATATATATATATATATAAAAGAGTATGTTTATTATGATTACTTAACTTTATCGTTATTATTATTAAATTAATGAAAAGTGATAAAAGAAATATTTGTTTTTTATTTTTAAAATTCTACACAAGAAACGTACTGATAATTGTACTATAAAATAGCTGCAGATCTCAATCATGAATGCAAGTGAATCATACTGTTTTATGATAACGATAGTTAAATATCGTAAAAGACACATGTGCTAGAATATTAATGTTCGAGCACATGTTTTTTCGAGGCACATATGCTAGAATATTATTTACGACACATGTGTGCTAGGATAATCATATTCTGGCACATCTTTTTTTGAGACCCGGCATTCGGTATTGCGCCAACACTGGACTAAGGAATTACTTTCCGTACTAATTTTTAGCACTGACGCAGTATTGTCTAACATTTTAATCAGTGCTTGCGCAGTTTTGTCTAAAATTTTAATCAGTATCTGCGGAGGCCAGTCAACTATTGGACAGCCAATAATGGCGCAGTACTTCGCCTGTTGTAAGTAAAGGCTAAACGCAAAAATAATATTCCGAATGGGTATGTGGCCTTGACAATGCTCACCAAAGCGCTGACAGAGACACCATTCATTTGCATCAAGACACTGTTAATACTCTGATGCTACCACAAAGTTCAGGAAACCTTCCTAAGCCACCCTATGAAACATTAAACTGAGTTTTAGAGCTACTAAACTGAGCTACTGAACTGAGCTACTGAAGTTTTAGAGCTAGAGAAACTGAGTTTTAGAGCTGCATCCTTTTACTGTATCTGTTCCTTCATGCTTTAAAAAATAAACAGAATTGTTCTTCTAACTCCTAAATTCCTTGCGTATAATACCTTTTACAAGACGGTAGCTGGGTGCAGTTAACATCTGTCGTATTTTTATTGAGACACCTTAAGCCTCTACTCAACTGATAGTTCTCTGCAAAGCCACCCAAATGTTAAGTTCTAATTTTGATTTAAAAACTCTTTCCAGTCTTTAATGTTTTTATCACTGTCGTGATGCAGTTATTAGAGTTCTGGCTCAAAAACAAGAGGGAGCTGGAACCAAGAGGTTCAAGCTTTGACATCAGCTCTAGCCTACTAAGCGACATTGGTAAGAAAGGAGGTATGAACTTTCTAGTTAAATGCCCTTACGCGGCTGGAACTTTTTATTTTATTATATAAATTTTTGATGAAGTTTTCAATTTCAATTTTTTGATTGGTTAGTGTAGTTCTATTTGTATGTTGCCATTGGTTAATAGTTATTTTTTTATTGATATTTTCAAGTTTTCTTTATTGGTATGGTCAGCTAATAATTGTTAACAGCTTTTAAGAATTAATATCACATATACATACTGGGCTATTCGAGGAAAATAATTTGGACGGTGGTACTCTCCGTGTCGGCGCCTGCCGTATGAAAATTTTGCGGAACATTGCTGTGTGCAGTCATTTTTTGCAAAGAAATAACAATAATCCGGGTGAATAAAAAAAGCGATAGACCTTTTGCCAGTTAACGAAGTCATTATAACTACGCATTGCATTTTGGGATTGCCTGGAAGCAAAAAAAAGTTAAATTCGTAAATATCCTGTTTTTTTCTAATTAGTTTTTCAAAAAGTTGACCATTATCATCTATTTGGTTTAAAACTATCATTTTTTTTTGTTTCTAGCACTTTTTTGTAATAGTTACGAAATTCCACTTCAAAACTCGTGTCGTCGACCTTGATGCAAAGAAAAGTATTTTATTTGTATCGACGTGTTTTAAAAATCATATTTTGAAAACATTTAGTTTGAGCGAATTAGAAAAAAATAATTTTAAGAGAAATATTATGCCGCATGAAGTAAGATTATTAACAGAGAAACAGTCGACCTTGTTACAAAAAAAAAAGCTACCCAGCCGGCACAAACACGTCTTTCAGACGTCTTTTTATCATCTAAACTTGTTAACACCTTTTAGATGTCTAAATGCAGATAAATATAAGACATCTAATAGTAGTCATCTTTTAGACGGCTTGAGACAGCCATAATTTTTCGTCTCAAAGATAAATACAATTAGATGTCTTATAGTTATCTGAATTTAGGCGTCTAAAAAGTGTTAACATTTTATATTCCTAAAAGACGTGTTGTTACTGGCTGGGTATATGCTATAAATAAAAATACGAAAATATGTGCAAATTATTTTGAATACAATAGGTTATGATTATTAGAATACAAAATATCTCCTCAAAATAAAAGAAAGTTATCAATGCCTCAATATATACCTATTAAAATTTCTAAAAAACATAATAATACATATTTTTTAAGTACCTGTACCACTAATAGTAGCAGCAGCAACGAAAACAACAAAGTTTTCCCTGTCAATATCTCCTCTATCTCTATCATCGACAACATCAAAATTTAGCACCAACAACACTTAATAAACAGAGTAGTCATAAAAGATTAACGTGGGAGGTAGTGCATTCTTTACCTTAAGTCATAAAATTGTATACTGGTGTTCCAACTAAAAATGTTTTTTTTATATATTGTTAGCCGTGTTAAAGCTAAACATAAGCTTCTTTCTTTATGGATCATAAACGTTCATTTGAACTAAAGCATTCAATTCAGTCCTGCTAGTAAACTTTCAACTAGAAGGAATAAGGAAACCTGGTCCAGCACGAAGATGAAGTTTTACTTACTTTAATGCGTATTCAACCTGGCTCACCTTTACAAGATTTAGTGTTTTGTTTTAGAATTTTTGTAAGTCACTCTTCTCGGATTTTAACCACATTTATAACTTTATTATCTCGAGAACTTGAGCCATTGATATATTGACCTACTCCAGAATAAACATTAAGTTTTACACATCCTCATTTTATTGGAGATTTTGCTTATGTTAAAGGTATTGGTGACTGCACTAAATAAATTATTCAAAAGTCTGCTAAAGCAAAGCTCAATATCTAACATATAGCTTTGATATAAGTAGAAACACATTTAAAAACTTTTGTACTAAAAGCGGTTCTATCTCTTTTATTTGTAAAGGTTACTCTGGATCTTCCTCAGATTGTTTTATATCGGAACATTGCAATGTTGCAAGAAGATTCACTCCAGGTTTTATTGCACTTTTTGATAAAGTTGTCAATGTTCAAGATTTATTTCTATCGAAGCAGGTAAAAGCTAATTTCGCCATTTTTAGAGACTAAAAATGGCGAAATTTTTAGTTGATACACTTCAGAGGGTGTAAAAAATTTTTACATCCTCTTAAATGTATCATTTCAAGTGCATAGCGCGTGCAAGAATACACATTGAACGTGTCATTGTAAGGGTGAAAGACTTCTAAAGAACACTCTGCCTATTAAATAAATTCCTCTAATTGATGGTATATGGATAATTGCTACTGTAATTATTAACCTGCAATCGCCTCTAGTAAAAGCAACAGGAGTATAAATTGTTTTTCTTTGATTTCTATTTTATTTTTGAATGCTGTTTTTTGAACTAGTTGTACCGTGTGGTCCTGTGAAATCCTGATTGTTATTTGGCGTCTCCCGGACCCTTTCGGAGACCCATTCGAGTTAGGCAACCAACCACTGACCATTTTTTCTGAAAAATAGAACAGTGGTTGGTTCCAAAAACGGTCTGAGGTGCCGATTGTCTACCTGGATTTTGCAGGATGTTATGTTTGCTCTTTAGTTTTTGATTATTGTTGTGCTACTTTATGAAATTTGGTAATTGTTTTTGTTATATTCGCGTTTTAATATCTTTGCTTGCACAATTATATATCATTTATTTTGAACAACTACAGTTTTATAAACAAAGTAAGTTTTAATCTTAAGGTTATATTGTCACAAATTGATTTATTTATACATCAACTATAGTCATTAAAGGTATACAAACATAATGAGGTCTTAAATGCCCAGGGGTGTTTATCTCTGGAGTGTATCTTTGCAAGCTCATAGCACATGATAGAATGCACCCCACACATTTGACAAAAGACAAAATGACAAAGACTAAATCAGCAGTCAAATACCAGATGGCGGTATAAGAAGAAAATCAGATAATGAATGCAAATATCTAAAGCCGCATTTGCCACCTGATTTTGCCAAGAATATGTAAACTTTTTTTTAATTTTTTTTAATTAAAAAAATAATTTTAATTAAAAAATAAATGTATTTAGCTACATTTTTCTTACCCCGAGAAACTGCTTTTATTTTCTAATTTGTCTACTAATTTGTTAAAACTTGGTATCAAAAGAAGCGTAATTTAATAGGGATTAAAAAAAAATAACGATTAGAAACATTTGTCGTCAAATAGCTTTGACTTTCTTTCTCGATACTTTCGCGAATTTATGTAGTCCTTTATATGTGTATTCTATATAATTTAATAGAAAGTTATTATTTCGCTTCCGATACCTAATTTTAGAAAATTTGTGGAGACGGTTGTAAAATAATAAAAAAGCATAATCCTTCGGTGTGATGATTGTGCTACTATTAGTAGCCACTGCCCGATAAAAAACCGGGTAATCCTGTTAAGTACTTAGTAAGTTTCCTACTAAAACTTAGTAAGTTCCCACCGAGTACTCGTAAGGAACTTAGTAGGATTAGTAAGTTTTAGTAGGAATAATAAGTTTTTACTCGGAACTTAGTAGGATTAAAAAGTTTTAGTCAGAACTTAGTAAAATAACAAGGTTTTTATTCGGAACTTAGTAAATTTTTTTAATACGGCTTATTAGATATAAAATAATATTAGTATTTTTTTTTTTTTTTGGTAAAGTATTACATTCAGTTAATAGTAAAACTTCATATATTAGTTTAGCATTGAAATGAATTATTTGAGTTTTACAGATGACATAAATTAGTAGGGTTATTTTTTCAAGAAATATGTGTATTTAAGTAAAAATTGAAAAATAATTGCTTTAACTTAAGCATAGATAATCTTGAAAAAACACTAATTTATTTGTTTATGCGACACAATGGTAGCAAAAAGTGACCAACGGAGCCATCCAGTCACGTAGATCTGGGAGATGTGAAAATAGAAGTAGATTGTAGATGATGTCATTGGGTAAGAATCATAAATGAATGTAAAGACTATTTTGTAGGAGGAAGAAAATTTTAGGATTCAGGGATTAGGTGAACAATAACTCACGCTCTACTCATACTAAACAAATGATAAAACAATGGTCTATGAGTAAACAAGTCAATATCGATCCGCTGGTTCATTAAAGGCAACCATGGCTAAAATTATCGCACCATACAAAAACAATAAAATAAGTAGATAACAAAATATAAAGTAAAATGATAAAATATATAAGTACGAGCAATATAAAACGAAAAAATAGGCTAGTAAATGATCAACAGATCTCACCGCCTGCACTCTACGTCATGCTAGTCAATATTGCAATATAACAGGACTACACTACAAAAGCCAAAAATCCCAATCTCTATCCCAGTTTTTAATACAGCTCCAACATTCTTGAGATCTTATGTGGGTGGTAAGGGATGCACGTGGTGTGAATATAAGCAAATATGTTAATACATAAAAATATCATGTACACTTACATTAGAAAAGACAAACGTGTTCATATGCATGTATCCGTATTATAAAAATAAGCAATTTAATGTATAGAAATAACACAAAGCAAATAGAAAATAGAAATTAATAATTATGAGTAACTTACCGTTTCTTTTATGGCTGAAATGTGTCTTATAAATATAATAAGTAAATATCACTCATAATCATCGAAACTAAGAATGTTTGTCGTTGGAATAAAAGTAGTTAGTTGAAAATATGGTAAAAAATCTGGTGACTCCAATAGTATGAGAAATATAAATCTTGCCTGATAAGTAGAGACAAAAGCCCATCACACAAAACAGACTCAGATAAATTAAAAAATGATTAGCCAGAGATAAAAAAAATACAGACATATAATCAGTAGGCAGAGAATAGTGAAAAAAATAAACAGATGAGACAATAAATGCGATTTTTTACTAATAGCTTATAACCACTGAAAAACGAAACGTTTAAAAACAATATTGTTGACAAAACGACCTAACGAACGTTAGTGAACACTGTATAGTGCAAACCACAACAAACTAACTTAGCGACGTCAGATCAAGAAAACTAGATAGAAACAAAAAAGAAACAAAAAACCTTATGAGATTGTGATATGTCTAAACTTATCTAGTGGTATAGTTGAGTACATACAAACCAAGAATACATTTGTTTTAAAAATACGCTAATACGTATTTTTGTGAAAAATTACGTATTAGCGTATCTTTATGCTTCTCACAAATATGCGGTTCTCATTCACACGTAATAACACAAATCTGAATAAATATACAAGGATAAGGTTAAAAAAAGATTACGAACAAAAGTATATAATAAAGAACAAATATTTGATATACTGATTTTAGAAACTGTTGATGTCTACAGGTGTGATGGTGTAGTGCATTAGTAGGTACCGTTTGGTCGTCTCGTCTGGTCTCGTTATGTTTTCGTGCACTTTCAAATCGGGTGAATAGAAAGCTAAACACACTCACTCCTTGCGCTTATGGGCTAGCACATCAGAGCCAGACGTAAGACCTACAGAATGGATTTCAATTGATCGAATGCACACATTAGTAACCGTAGGCCACAAGCCATCACTCTTAGTCAAAAGAGCTACTGCCCCGTGCTGGTGTGGAATGATTTGCTATGGAGTGAGATTTTAGATCTGAGCACATAGTCAGCGAGCGCTGATCCGACGTGCATTGTGGAGCTTCCGAATGAACGTGTGCGTGAGTGTTAGCGTAGCCATTAGGTTATTGAGCGCCGTAACCACATCCAGCGGCATAGCCTAATGTCCGTTTTGTCGTTGTAGTGTACATTGGAAGAAGTCGGGGCTCACCAGCCACAAAGAATAAATTTGTTTGTTTATGCGACACAATGGTCGCAAAAAGTAACTTACGGAGCCGTCCAGTCACGTAGATCTGGAAGATGTGAAAACAGAAGTATATTGTAGATGATGTCATTGGGTGAGAATCATAAATGAATGTAAAAACTATTTTTTAGGAGGAAGAAAATTTTAGGACTCGGAGATTAGGTGAACAATAACTCACGCTCTAGTCATACTAAACAAATGATAAAACAATGGTCTATGAGTAAACAAGTCAATATTGATCCGCTGGTTCATTAAAGGCAACCATGGCTAAAATTATCGCACCATACAAAAACAATAAAATAAGTAGATAACAAAATATAAAGTAAAATGATAAAAAATATAAGTACTTGCAATATAAAAAGAAAAAATAGGCTAGTAAATGTGCTACTATATATTGTCTAAACTCTAGATAACAAACTGAAAACTGATAATCACCTGTGTGAGATAAAAGTATATAAATGTCGTTAATGTAACAAATTCATAATATAAAGCTCACAAAGCGCTATAATACGTGGGTGTAAGAGGTAAAGAAATGTTGGTGCCATGGTAACCAATCAGAATTAAGTAGTGGATAATGATGGTGATCCCCCTCCTCAGGAATGCACTGCGATCACCAATGACGTTTCGGAGAGCCCGAGACCTGCACTAACGCCACTCATCAGGGGCGTGTCCTTGCAACAGATCTCACCGCCTGCACTCTACGTCATGCTAGTCAATAATATTAGTAGTTTTTTTTTTGTTTGTTTTAGTAAAATATTAGGTTAATAGTAAAACCTCATTTTTTACTTTAGCATTGAAATGAATTATTTGAGTTTTACAGATGAGATAAATTAGTAGGGTTATTTTTTCAAGAAATATGTGTATTTAAGTAAAAATTGAAAAATAATTACTTTAACTTAAATATAGATAATCTTGAAAAAACACTAATTTAACTACTACTATTTTACTACTAATTTAACTACTGCTATTTTACTACTAATTTAACTACTACTATTACTAATTTAACTAGATACTTAAACAATAAGGACGCTTATTTATAAAACAATAATCAAATTAATAAAAGATGACAGGTTATTTAACTAGAACATTCAAAAAAATACAACAAATAACGATGGTTAGTAAGTTAGTAATTTTGCAGGTGCCAGTAGAATATTCATTTGTCTTCAACACAATACTAAGTGGAATATTTATTTGTCACTTGAACACAAAACTAAGCTACAATTTTCTTAGGCCGGTTTACTTTTTAGGCGCTTGAAAAACTTGCTGTAACCTGATACACAAAAATAATTGATGAAGCCTTTCTTGATGAAGCTTTTGTTACTTTGCTTTTTTCGCTCTTTCTGCACGTTTACCACCCCGATCATTTGCCTACAGTTATCTCGATGTCTTTTTTAGTGCAACTAAAAAAGACATCGAAGTCAACACCATTTGCTGAACAGCACCTAAAAAAGATAATAGTCCGTAAATACTCATTATTATCTTAATATACATTTGCAAAAGACACAATCTAATTCTTCGGCATAAAATTTGTCAGTACATAACTATGGTGAAACACCTTACTTCTTACTTCTTATTATAGTGATGCATTATTATCATTTATTATTAAATAAAACATTCCAACACACACAACTCTAACAATAATATCATTAATTAAACGTAGACTAATCTTATTTAAATTGATCTCTTTAATTTTTATAATTATGAAATTAGTCAAAACAAAGCAAAACCAATTAGGGCTTTAAAGAATATCAGGTGTTACAATATTGAACAGCAATAAATAGAAAATACAGTTGCATACTTACTGCACAATATGTTAAAAATTTCAGTTCCTTTTAATCCATTTTTGTTATTAATTCCACTATAATTAAATTGCAGAGCTAGGTTATAATCTGGCATCACTACTTGCATCACCCTTCTACAGCTTCAAAAACTTTTCGTCCTCCATGACTGCTCAAATAAGCAATTTATATTACAAGTTACTTAATAATTATATTTACTTGAAAGCATTAAGTAGTGTAACACTTACCAAAAATAACTAATAAATAAAAATTTATTTCATAAAAAGTCACTGTGTTAAATGTAATACACTTGTTTAATTGCCTAGTTAAGTTACAATTTTTTACAGCTTTTAATTGTATGAACTAATAATTATTAATTTAGATTCCAGTATAAATTTCAAGCAATTTTTATAATAGCTGTTTGTGCTGTTGTAATCATTTTTACATAAGTAGATATAATATTATCTACTTATGTAATAATGTTTATAACTACACAAACAGCTACTATAAAAATTGCTTGAAATATATACCGGAATCTAAATATAATTGTTTCTCTAACCAGAGCTTTAGAAATATTGTCATCTGTTTTGAGTCGGTTGTTTAATAGCTGGAAGTCATGGAGGTCTTTTATAAGAATAATACCACGTGAAAGTTGTGACGTTTGGCTTACAGCATTTCTCTGTTGGGCCAAAGCATTTAAAATATTTCCATTAATAGTCTGTGTGACTTTAATTTCATGTACAGTTTTAAGAATTGCTTCCAGATATGGTTTCAAATTGGAGCCTAAAAAACAGAATGACAGAGCATTTAAAAAATTTAGGTACTGTTCGTAGTCCTGCTAATTCTGCTAGAATTAAAAATTGTAGAAGCAAGCTGTAAAGTGTTTCACTGACAAAAAATTTAAACAAGATCGTGTCATATACAGAACCATTAAATATCAATAAATCAACAATGCTGATAAGCTTGAAGCACAGATCAGCTATTTCAAGTAATACTTATTTCATTAATTACGTTATAAAACATCCAGAAATACTTCAAAATAAATAGATCATTGAGTACAGAATACAGCCTAGACACTTAACTAAAAAACTTTGATTTTCAATACACCTAATATTATTTTAACCTTGGCCATTATCAGGAACGACTTCCCCTACAGAAGTAAGAGTCGCTTCATGAAAAGCTAATGTGCACTGACTGGTTGAGCTTGTATTAGATATACTGAAGATGGCAGGTAAAACGTAGGTAACAGAAAGAGCAGCAGGAGAATTCGAAGTACATCGTGGAAGATGAGTTGTCATTTGTAATGATTGAATAGGTGTAAGGTGGGAAGGATTATATTGAACAGGAGACATATAAATAGTAGAACTTATTCTAGGAGGCGGACTGGGAGGTTGCAATAACTTTGACTTCTTGGAAGGACATTTTTTATTGTCAGTATCAGTGTCTGAATAAATTCGCTTTGAGGTTATTAAATGCCTGAAAGTGTAAAAATATTTTATAAACAACTTAATCATTTGAAAAATTGGCTATCAAAGGAATTGTAGTATTTATTTATTTAATAAAATAAGTTAAATTTTTTGAAAAATATGTAATGTACCCATGTTTATTTGTCTTTGAGGTTTGTTCACGAGTTTGAACATCTGGTTCAGTTGTGCCAATGTCAGATTGACTCACAGCTTTTGTCACCTTTTCTTCAGCCCTTTCATAAGTTGCTAAAATATAAAGTCAAAAATGATATTAACTAATTTTTTAAAGTTTTTGTACAGTTTTGCATTAGTATCAAACAAGTTAAGGGAAATGTAAAATATCCCTACAACAATTTTACATTGTACCTGCTCTTCCCAGAACTCTAACAGATAACTTTGGCCAAGTTGCCAATGGTTCACACTGTTCACTAACAAGCTTCTTAAATTTACTTATGATTTTTTTAGAAGGAAAGAAACACTCTTCTTCTTCTTCTGGAACAAACCATGACACTGGGATAGTGGCTACACACTGCACAACAATAATTCAACAATAGCAAACTTAAATGACATGTTTCTAGAAATAGCAATTAGAAAGTTTGGAAATGCTAAATTACTATTTTATAATCTATTCTATTTTTCCACAGTTTAAATACTATATCTGAGTCCATAGTTTGAAAAACAAATAACATATCAGCAATAATATTACATAAAAATATGTTATACAAGACAATGATGGAGCAACAATATAACCATTATGTATTTTTTTAATTTTTATGAATAAAATTCTGCATGAACATATTGGCAAAAAGATTGAAACTATATGAATTTACAATACATGTAAATTAAAAATGCAATACCTTTTAAACTAATTTATATCACAAGGATTTTATAACATTACATTACTTAATTATTATTAGGGACGCCATAAAACATAACGAATTTTAAAAAAACTTGCAAGAACAAAATAACGAAGGTTGATTGTTTGTATGCATTTTTATCATAAGTTGTATTCAATGAATTTATACTTGATGCAGCAAAGGCATAAGAACAAAGTTATCACCATAAGGCATATTAACAAACTTTTTTCCAATATTTTCAGACTGTACAAATTTCAGAACTGTGGATAAATGAGCAGCTAAAGATATTTCAAATTGAGTAGAATCTAAAGGAAAATGAAAAATGGCTTCAAATGAATGAATTCGTTGTAGATAATAAATATATCATTTTTTGATGTTTGCAATATGTTTCTGACAATTGATGGCTTTCCTAGAATTTCAAAACAATTGTTGCCAACTGTTGATGAAATTAAAATATTATCGATTTTAAAATGTTTATATTGACGATAAGTTTCATGAGAGAAGTTTGGCGGCACAGGACAAGTAAAATGTTCTTCGGACGGTTCGGTGTCTTTAACGCAAAACTTTTAAGAGCAAAAATTTTAAAAGCAAAAGTCGGGAAAGCGAAAAAGTTAAAAGCGAATAAGATGAGTTTAGCGAGAAAAAAATTTTAATAACAGTGTTAACATTAAATGAGTTAATATTTAAGAAAGGAAAACGCAATTGACAACAATAGTCAATTGAATTGACTATTTATATTAAAGTTGCTAATTTTCAAAAGTCATATATTCTAGGACAAGAATAAGTGGAAAGAAGACTAGGTATTTTTATAGAATTAGAGAAATCAGTTAAAGGAATCAAACTCTCGATGGGGCTTTGACTAATTTAAATTTTAGCATCATAATAGTTGTAAAAATAGACTGGATTTTTTTTTTTGAGTTGTGTCTTAAACGGGGTACAATTGAAGTGAGTCAATTTCAGAAATAAGCATTTTGCTCCAAAACGTGTAAAAGTTGAAACGTGTTTTGTTTATACAAATGATAAGAGGCAAAACTAGCTATTTAAACTAGTTAGTTAAAAGTTGAGTGTGTATACCAATGATAAGAGGCGAACTAGTATTCACACAAAAAATTTAGTTAGAAGTGGTTCTCTTTTATGTGCCATCATATCGGCCAGTTATACTTACTGGAGAATTATCTGCAAGGCAAAGTAAATTTTTTTTAAATTTGTGTCAAAAATAATGTTATCAGACAAACTCATTTATAATTCATTTTACAAGAGATAGTGTAAGATTATTTATTTTTGACTATTTTCTTATTTTGTATTGAGGTTGTTTTTATTTTTTAGAACACTTCAAGAAAATTATTTAATTAATAACTTCTTGGCTGAAGCCTAAAAGATTTTTTGATGGCAGTTCTGCATTAAGCGTTTTATTTTAGTATAAAAACATGCCAATAATCCAAAAATTATTCTGCGTAATGTTTTTTGGATCGTTTGCATGTAAAATTTAAAATTCAGTCATTCAGTCATATGTGAAAAAGATTCTGCTTAAAAAATAAAGGCTCATAAAGTGTGCTTGGCTAATTAGTTTAACAAGTTTGCATCGTGATGATTGGCTGGTGAGAAACTTATTTCCTTTTTTTTAAGTAAATGATTTGTTATTGCTAATTGTTCTGTTATGAATTGTTTGTGACCTAAGAATAGTAAAGTTTTTATTTCTATATATGCATTACTTTGCATAAATATATATATTTGTTTTACAGATTGGTTGGTAATAGCCTTTATTATCTTATTTTTTGATGTTCAGTATACTGTTACGTTGTTTTTGAACTAGATAAAATAGTTTATAAAACTTAAACTACTGAAGGCTATAGATGAATCTAATTTTTGTTGGTAATTTTTTTACCAATGCAAAAAAAATTACTTAAAAAAGAATTTTGTTACAAAAAAAAGTGCAAAATGCATAACATCCCACCTAATACAATATGTTGGGGTGACATTAGAAATGTTTTTTTGTTTTTCTTAACATCTTCATTTCCAAAAAGGCTTCAAACAACTACTATTACAGAAAAGATGAAACTTAAAGAGCAAGATAACGAATAACAGGAAAATTAATAGGTTGTAAGTTATATGAATCAGGAAAGCAAAATGAAGCAAGTGGAAAAAAAAGTTTAAGGAAAAAAACTAGACCAATAAGAGTTTTTGGAGAACTTAGGAACATTCATTGTGTAAGGATTAGACTTTATTGAATGATGAGTAACACAATTTTAGTAGATGGCACAAGAGACGCTCTTTAGAGCAGTATCCATTATAGTATTTATAAAAAATAGAAAGAAAAGCAACATTATGATAATGTTATAATGGTTGGAGGTTGGCTGCAAGCAGCTCCTTGTTGGCTGCAAGAGCAGGTCAAGGTGCAAAAACAATTCGTTTTTGCACCTTGTCTAAAAGAGAAAGGGCATCTCTGAAAGATCTGCCCAAGATATGGCAAAAGTGTTCCATACAAAGGTGGATTTAATATTTATAAAAATAAGATATTTATAGAGATGTTTGCATTGATGTATGCTTATAAATTTAATAACATATCAAAAGTTGATAATATATTCAAAGACTGAATATACACATACCAATCAAAGTTATTACATTGAAAGAAGCAAATTGCATATTTTAAGCTCATTATTACTAAGTGTAAGCAATGTCAAAATTAAACAAAAATAATAATTGTAGATGTTACTATCTACTAGACAATAATATATATTAAAAACTAACCTTTGTATTTCTCTCGTTTAATTATGTAATTGTTTAACTGTGTTGATATATTTGCCCTGGCTTTTAGTTTATGACTCAAAATTTAAACATCAATTCTTGAGGTTTAACTATCTCATCATTTCTAAAAGTATGAAGTGTAAATAGTCTAACTCACCATACCTAATCAAAATAAAAGCACATTACTAATTTGCATATTTTTAATTCTATGGTTAATTTTTATTTAAACCAAGAAGCAATCTTTTGCTTGAAATGTAATGTACAAACATTCAAAAAAAAAAAAAAAATTGAAAAGAAAATAATAAAAAAAGGAATTGATGCGCGTCTTTTTTTTATTAGATAAGTTGCAATAAGTCTTTCTCTAATTTTCTTAATGGTGGGCCTTAGATAAAAAATATTTTGTCTTCCAGCTGACAAATGCTCTCATGTAACTTAAACTCAACTCAACATTTAAACTAAACTCAATAATTCCAAGTCGTCTGCTGCAGCATGTAACTCCGATAAAGCTTAATTTTTTTCAGCTAACCGTTTTTGCAATAATATAGATCTTCCCATATTTATGAATGGTAATGTACCCAATAAGTCATTTACCTTTCGACTTCTAGGATTAACTCTTACTTCTTGGATCTTTCTTGGAAATCATATATCAAATCAATGACAAAATTAGCATCAGCTAAGGTTGAATCTCTATCCTAAAAAAAAGAAAACTATTCTAAACTACAACTCTCAATTAGTGTAAAATAAGCAAATAATTAAAAACAATAAGTTTTGTTTTTATTTAATCTAATAAATTCTAACTGTAACTATAACTCTCAGCTAAAATACCAAAAGCTAAATAATTCTAAACTAAATACGACAAGTTTTTTTATTTATTTAATCTAATAAACTCTAACTGTTACTATAACTCTCAGCTAGAATACTAAATAATAAACAATTCTAAACTAAATACAACAAGTTTTTATATTTGTTTAATCAAACAAACTCTAACTGTAACAATCACTCTCAGCTAAAATACCAAAAACTAAATAATTCTAAACTAAATACAACAAGTTTTTTTATTTATTTAATCAAATAAACTCTAACTGTAACTATAACTCTCAGCTAAAATACCAAATAATAAATAATTCTAAACTAAATACAACAAGTTTTTTTATTTACATAATTTAATAAACTGTACCTGTAACTATAACTGTCAGTAAAAATGCCAAATAAATAATTCTAAACTAACACTGCTAGACTAATAAAAAATTTAAACAATTTAAAGAAAACAAAATGCATCCGCCAAATAATCTATAAAATAACATCTGAAAATCACTAAAAAATTATCTAAATAATAATATGCTTAAAATTTGACACATAAAACAAACATAAATTATAACAGAATATCTAACACTAAAAAATCAAATTTTTTTGCCTAAGCTATTATAAATCAATTAGGTAATTAAACTTTGGCATCAATTCTTAAATATATTTTTAACATCAAATCTATACTTATATATCATATTGTATCATTTATATAATTTTTAGTGATGTACCAATAAAAAATGTTGAATGTGGCTATTAATAGGGTTTAATGTAGGTATATAAAGGTGGTATATCAGTATTAGGTATATAATTTGCATAAATAAGTTATGTCTAAGCACCAGTAGTGGTTTGGCGTTTTAGCTTATGTTGATGCATTGGGCAATGCCAATTAATCAGCTTAACTATTGGCCAATTAATAAACCATAGTTATGGCCATTAATTGGCATTAGTCAGCCAATTAATTGACGCTGGAGCATTTTAGCCAATTAATTGGCGCTGGTGCATAGACACAACTTATATATGCAAATTATATACCTAATATTGATATATTATTTTTATACACATACATTAAACCCTATCACTAGCCACAATCAGCCTTTTTACATGGTACATCACTAATAATTTAATATCAGATAAAAATTATATAAATGTTAGATGAAACATATGCATTACTTATCCTTGTAATTTTAATTTATAACCAGCTATTATTATGAACTGAATCCAAGACAATAACCCTTTTCTTGCAGACTGTCTTAGGTTTAGAACTTCTTTATATATATTTAAGTTTTTTATTTTATTTTCCAGCCGGTCGACGTGATTCCAATTCGTCAAGTTCATCATCATTGAAGCTTGATGTAGCCTTAAACTTATAATAAATTCATATATGTTCGGAGATATTCGTCTATTCATTTCATTATGAAAAGCATTATGCCAACCTGCGCAATAAAATAATAGTATTATGTTTAAAGCTTATAGGCAAGTATTAAATATTCTCAATTAATAATTATCCTTATTGAAACAATTTTTATAAAACACATTTTACCTTCAACATGATTTGTAATTCTGGGAACATCATTTTCAAAATGATTCTATATACTATATGGAAAAAGTGCATTTGGAGAGACCCAAGTATTATAAAAATATAGCAATAAGTCTGCAATTCCAGTAATATTAGGTGCACTATGATTAATTTCCTCCCAAAGTTCTTCATAAATATTAGGGTCTGCAAGTGACAATGCAGCAAGACGATGAACAAGCTTTTTCACATCTTGATTGTCATAAAAACTTGTTAAACCTAAATTTTGTACCTTTGAAAATAACAGATAAGTTTTTATATTATTGATTAACAAATACAAACAATATATGATATTAAGATATAATGAAAAAGTTTAAATGCTATTCTAATAAATAATTAAGTAACAAAAACCTTTCTCCATACTGCCTGCCCAAAATGAAAAAAACATCCACGAACTGTCACTCTTAGGAAAGTTATACTTAATGCAGATACAACTGCTAATTCAAAATCAATTAAAAAACATGAAACTTCACTTTCCATATCATTTTCAATAAATAATTAAACTTTTATTAAGTATATACCAAATTAAAAAAAGTAATTTTATAATGCTATTTATTATCTTAAAACTTGTAATAAATGCAAATTTTTTTTTTAACATCTTCGATTCCAACAAGACTGCAAGCAATCACGTATTAAAGTAAAAAATTATTGGAAAAGATTAAGAGAATTATAGTTAAGAGAAAAGATGAAGATTGTATAGCAAGATAACGATTGACAGACGACTAAAAAGATTGCAAATTATATGAATCAAGAAAGCAAGATGAAGAAAGCGAATTCCAAAGAACTGATATTCGAGGAAAAAAACTAGATGAATAAAAGTTTTTGAAGAACTTAGGAACAATCACAGAAAAAGGATGACACTTGATTAAATGACGAGTAACACGAGAATGAATTATAGTAGATGGCACAAGAGACGCTAGCTTTTTAAAGCAGGGCCCATTATAGTATTTGTAGAAAAGAGAAAGAGAAGCAACATGACGACGATGTGATAATGGTTAGTGGTTGGCTGCAAGAGCAGGTCCAACAATGTTTACAATGCGTTTTTGCACCTTGTCTAAAAAAGAAAGGGCATCATTAGAAGATCCGCCCCAGATATGGCAACAGTATTCCATACAAGGCCGGATTTGAGATTTATAGAGATAGAATCGAGAGTAAGAAAGTGTTGAGTTCCATAAAGAGATGCAACCTTAACAGATGCTAATTTTGCAACTGATTTAATATATGGTTTCCAAGAAAGATTAGAAATAAGAGCTAACCTAGAAGATGAAGAGTAGATGACTCATCGAGTACATCACCGTTCATAAATATAGAAAGAACTAAATTATTGCGATAACGATTGGTGAAAAAAATTGAGTTTTATCTGTATATCCCATGCTGTAGCAGAAGTGAGATCTATTTCAAGCTCAAATGCCCCCTCGAAGCAATCAGAGAGTGTTGGTTTCTTATCACGATAAGAGTAAATGGTAGTATCATCAGCAAACAATGCCACCTTAGGTGTGAGAGTATCTGGAAGATCATTAATGTAAATTAAAAAGAGTATTGGGCCAAGAATAGTACATTGAGGAACCCTTGAAGTTACAGAATAAGAAGAGTGCTGTCCATCGAGGACAACTTTTATACTACAATTGGAAAGGAAGGATTTAATAATCTTAAAGATGTTGCCAGACACACGATAAGAAGAAAGTTTATGGAGAAGACCAGCCTGCCAAACTTTATCTAAAGCTTTTGAAATGTCAAAAGTGATGACCTTAACCTCTCCACCTTTATCTAATGCACGATAAAATCTATCTGTTATTACTGCTAGCAAAACAGCTGTAGAACGAGAAGATCAAAATCCATATTGATGTTCATAAAGTAAGTTATTAGATTCAAGATAAGAATTTAAGTGTTTGTTAATTAAAGGTTCAAAAACCTTGCTTATGATAGGAAGAAGACTAACGGGACGGTAGTTAGACGAATCAGATCGCTCTCCATAATTTTTGAAGATAAGGATAACAGATGCCGCTTTCCAGCAGGCTGGAAACAAGACTCTGATAAGCACATTTTGAATAGTTTTGAGAGTATAGATGACAGCTCTGGAGAACATTTCTGCAAGACAATAACAGGTATTTTGTCTAGGCCACAAGCTGTTGAAGTCTAAGCAGGAAATCACTTTAGATACAGATGCTGGAGTGATATGAATGTCAAGCAATGGATCAACCTGTTTGTTGGCAATATCAGGTAGAACGCAACTAGTGGAATCAAGAGATGATATTGATGAAAAGTTTTTAGCGAACAATTCAGCTTTGTCTTTAGGTGAGGTGACAAAGTCTGAACCATACAAGAGAGGTAGAATTAAAGATTTACCCTTATCATTAATACTATTAAAGATTCTCCAGAAGTCTGAGAATTGCGGGCTTTGGCATTAGACAAAACCTTTTTACAATGGTCTCTAGCAGTAATATATAGAAATCTGTTTTTTGGAGAGTTGTTTTGCTGATAAATATGGAAGTAACGGTTTGGATTAGCAATTGCAGAAGTGCGAGGCAAACCATGGGGGAGAGTGCGGCTTGACCTGGAATCGTCGAGAGGTAACTAAAGATTCCATGCCTGCCTGAATCCACGAAGTTATGTAAGATGCGCATTTGTCGACAGGAAGACAAAAGATTTCTAACCAAGGATCATCACGAAGAAAATCAAGGAAAGAATCCCAGTCAGCTTTACTGTAGTTGTAAGAGGTACGATAATAGGGGGATTCAGGTAATGAAGAAGAATGAGATATTAGTTTTAGAGAGATCAAACTGTGATCAGAAGCACCTAAGGCTAAATGTGGAGTAACTGCGTGATGATGATGGTTTTTTGTATTTTATAGTTTTTGATATTTTATTCGTTTTAAAATTCGATTGAAGAACTTGACTCAAAGCATGGATAGTACTCAGAACACTGTTTAATAGCCCAAGCAATTGCCTTATTACTATTAATAAACCCTAAGCCGTAACAAAGGGGTCTAAATGTGGCCTCTGCAATGCACACCAAAAGTACAAACAAGGACACCATCTATGCGCAACATGGCACTGTTAATACTTTGATATATTTAGCTGCTGATGGTATCAGCCTCTCTGAGAGCTACCACAGAGTTCGAGAAAAAAATATGACTACCAGCTGGGCTCAGAACCATAAAACTGAGTTTTAGAGCTGTACCCTCATTAAGAAATAATAGAATGAGTTGCCTAGTCATAAAAAACAGAGGCATTAGCAAAATCCATGCATTGAGTCAAGAAAATCCAGCATTCAACATCCTAAACTGGAAACAATTTATTAAAAATACATCTGCGCCAGCCTAATAGATGAAGTGGTGCGAGACTGGTTAACAATTAGAATCTATTAACCCCTTAAGTCTTTGCTTAGGAGACCTTCTACAAGACAGTAGCCAGATGCATTTAACTTCTGCCCAAGATGAGTATTTTTATTGAGACACCATCTCTAGCCTTTACTGAACCAAGAGCTCAAGGCAGAGGATGTTTTAAGTCGGAGTTTGCGTCTCCTAGCCTTTGCCTAAAAAGGCGTATCTTACAAAGGCAGCAGGACATGAGACAGATTGTACTGGATTACATGTTACTAGTAGCAGGATAATCTGACCTAACCTGTCATGCCTGACCGTAATGCCTCCACAATAATGAAATAAAATTTTAAAGTACTTACCCAAAATTATTTCTTTTATTAGGTTAAACAACCTCACATAGGTAACATAATACAGGAAACATCCTCACATAATACAGGAAACATCTGATCGGACATAAAGCAATGAATTGTATAAAGTTGAGCAAACAAATCTGGTGATGATTTAAATGTACCATCCATATACCATGATTTTGAACGACATAAGCGTTCAAGAAAATCTACAGTTCCAAATATAAGACTTTTATCATCAGATCCATTATTTTTCAATAAAAAAATATTACCGTTAGAAGTCAATTCCCATTTTAACTCAAGAATTAAGTCTTTTCTATCAGTTGGTTGAGGTGGAATTACTTCTATTTTTCCCTTTTTAATAATTTCTTTTGTAGCTTGATAACGTGGGAAATTTGCTACAACTTCTTGACGTAAATCTAAACTTGAGCCGCATGCATCATCAAGCATATTTTTTCTGTTTTCCTTAAAAATATAAAAAGAGTAGTATATATATATATATATATATACATATATATATATATATATATATATATATATATATATATATATATATATATATATATATATATATATATATATATATATATATATATAAATATATATATAAATATATATAAATATATATTATTTATATATATATATATATATATATATATATATATATATATATATATATATATATATATATATATATATATATAGCTATAATCAAACATGTAACCAATGTAACATTAAAATTGTATAAATTTTTATTTTTTATTAATTATTAATTTTACATAAAGGAAAATGATAAAACTTAACTTTGGCATAGGTTTTGTTGGAGATTTTCTAACAGCATTTCTAATTTTAGCATAAAATTCTTTTTTTCGCACTCCTGCACTATCTGGTTCGTGATTGTGAGAAGAGGAAGACATCAAGTATAACCCATTAAGTGTGGTAATTCTCGCTTTGCGATAAATCCTATTTAAAGTACATCTCCAATAACCTTTATTGTTACGCGAAGAATCTTTTTTGAAAAAATTTTCTTGAAAAATAGCATATATTGTTTTTCTTCCGGTTTCAATAAACTTTATTGAACAATCCATTTCTGCTATTGATAACTTTTACTGTTTTTTTGTAGATTAAAATATATATATGTATTATATATTTAATTTAAGTATATAATAAATTTATATTTATTTGTATATTACAATATAATATTAAGGTTTGAAACCTTGAACTTATCATGATACTTGATTTCCCGGATTTTGATTTCCTGACTTTTCGCTTTCGCTTTTAAACTTTTCGCTTTAACGTTCTTTCGCTTTTAAACTTTTCGCTCTAACGTCCCATTACCCTTTGGACAGCACGTTTTTTTGAATATTGCTATTACTTTCTGCAACCAAGAGGATATGTTCTTTTTCATAATAGCGTCGCAATACTTGAGCAATTGGATTCTGAGGCTTTCTCACCATTTTTTTTATTTGACCCAAACAATTTTCATAAGGAAATGATGATATTTTATCTAGGGCTCGAAAATTGCTACAATCTTGTGGTAAATAAATCACTGAGTGTACATTATATATGAGCTGGCTAGCACCATATATGGTGCCAAAATCTGTAACAAACATAAGCAACAATTTCTCTGCATAGTCACAATACTGCAAAACTGTTAGCAAATTCAGGTCGCAGTAAACATATCATAGCAACAGTGTGAGAAAGTTTTGATACATATTGATGGGAATAACATCACAAAGAACAACTGCTCCCAAATATAACATAATCTGCCGAGACTCAGTTGCCTTTCATTGTTTGTATTCCAGAATTGATCGTGGTTGCCTGGCAAATTCACGAGGCAAGTAGCTTCTCAACTTTATTAAGTTAACAGAAATATCATTCACTACCTTCGCTGGCAACCTGTAATGCAAATCGTCTTCCAACTAGAGACTAACAATTCTTCTAACCATGCCCAAACAAGTAAGCTGCATATAGTCAAGTAGGCATTTAGAAACTAACCCAATATTTAATTCTAACAAAGGTGACTGTCTATTCGGTATCCTTATTTTTTTGTCTTATAAGGTCATCATCGGTTCCAAGAGACGCGTGCTAATTTGGATATGTCATTTTGTTGTTCAAGTAAGTGCCTTCTTCTGTACAACGTTCACAGGCATTATAACCTCCTTGCCCCTTAATTTGCTTTACAAATGATTGTGCTGGTGCATCACAAATAATTGCATTCACTTTAATAAGATAAATTTGATCTGAATATTTCACGCTATTTTGAAGTATATGTTTCATTTGAATGGTAAAGTCATTTAAAAATGTAGTGACACATAAAGGCTTGGATGATCCAGCATATAAGCCAATAACAAAAATATCTGCTTTTGGTAATTCAACGACAGTGCCTAATAATGACCAAAGCTGCATACGTGAGCTGCGAAATAATGGCAAACCATCAATATTTATATTTAGAGAATATATTTTTATTTCAAAGTTAGTCAGATTAATTTTTCTTCTTAATGATGTGACTATTCCATTTTCAATGCCAAAACGGTAATAGTTTCCGCAGGAATTTGCTTAATCTGTTCACTTTTAGGTGTTTGTTACAGAGTTCTGGAATCTTTTAGTACAGATAAACCGGCTAGCTAAAAAATATGAAGTAGTGCTGTTACAGCTGTAAGAGAAAGGTTGAACGACGTAGCCCAGTCACGTAAACTACTGTTAATGTCAAATTCACTCTCATAATCACATAAATCATTTTCACCCTCACTTGTTTCACTATCTGAGTCAAAGCTTTTATTTGAGTCATTTTTGTAAACATGTGGAATGTAGGTGTCAGCATTTATTTGTAATTCAGATACAGTATCTGCGCATAGTTCTGGGTCAAATGTATCACTAACATTATTAGCAATTTTAGGCACCTGTGGTCCCATAGTAGGTAATGTTACTTGGTAACTTGCAAAATCCTCACTACTAGTTTTGTTTTGGAGATTTGACACAACTGAATCAAACGCTCTTTTAGTTTTTCGTTGTATAGTTCTAATGCTAAACACCATAGTGATGCCTTGGTGATAAAAGAAAACATTGAAACAGTCAAACTTTCCCAAATGTTCAAGTTTATAAACAATTTAAATATATAAAATGTTTAAAACCTAACACCCTGGTATACCCAGGGTGTTAGCCAGTCCAATGCTACCACGTATACCATGGAATTCTTAACGGACTTCTATGGTATACATGGTATTCCATTAAGAATTATATCAATGCATGGTATAACTCCTAATGTAAAATTTAAAACTCATAAAGTTCAATTACCTTTTATTTTTTAAGTAATAGGAGAATATCAATAAAAATTCCTAATATTTTGTAGAACGATAACAATAAATATTCCTAATACCACACAAATGTGATATAAAAAATATATTCCGAGCGAACACTCTGATACCATATACATATTAATAAATTAAATATAATACTTTAGCTAAGAAATGAATATAAAATTATGGAGTAGCTGTGAAGTGAGAAAAAACATAAGAAGTGCATCAAAGTTCATCTGATGCTCAAAATTCCTGCATAACATATATATAGTTGTACAACTATGTGCAAGATAAAACTGTGAGCACTACCTAATCACGTGTGAATAAGCTGATTTTTTTGCAGGTATCTGAATCATCTGATTTTTCACTGTTATCCCTGTACTGTCAGATACCCTGAATTCAACAGTACATGTAGTATAATTTAAATATAAAAAAGAGCAATATAAACAACCAACAAATAATAAATAGCAATAAGCTTTATAATAATAATCAATAGAGAAATTGAGCCGTCTATATACTTACCTGTATATAACGATTAATACATCTGTTATCGCTAACAAAAAAAGAAACAAATTTTACAAAACGTAATGAAATAATGAAATATTATAAATAAGAAGGCTCTTTTTAAATACTAATTAGGGAAGTAATGAAAATTTGAAGCACTTGTGTGTTTTACATTTTTATTACTTCCCTAATTAGTATTTAAAAAGAGCCTACTTATTTGTGTAGAATTTATTTATTGTGTGCTCCATCGCTACACAATAATAATACTAGAAACCGTATTTTAAAAAGTTCTGTACAGAACTTTTTAAAATTAAGTTTGTGGTAATATTATTGTGTAGCGAAAGATCACACAACAATATTTATAAACGAAGTTTATAATGAAAACATATTTTGTAATAATTATTATCATAAATTTGTATACTTACAAGTAAAAATTGCTAATATTTTGCACAAAAAAGTATGCACAAATTATAAAACAAATTGCAAGACCGGCTTAATAACGCGCATAGAAAAATAAAGTTATTAAAGGTGTCTTTTTTAACTAAATGTTATATTCAAGGGCTAGCTCATATGGGGTCCGTTTATGTAATACCTGCATAGGGCCTATATGGGCAAGCCAATATGGGCCCCAATAGGACCTGTTAGCTGGGTTATGTTAGTATATTTTACAAATAGAGTGCTCAATGTTCTTAAAGAACAGATCAGTAATAAATTAGTAAAAATACTCAACTGTCTTCAACAAGCTGTTCCGCCAAAAGCCTCTTCAAGAAGTCAGGCTTCCTGAAGAGTTTTGTAGCAAAACAGCTTGTATATCATATTTAGGGGTGTGCCGAATATACCTGACTCAAACCTTTTAACTACAGTTGTTTAGATAGAAATCAAAATAGAAAATTCCACCCAGGATATTTTATTTGTCTTCATCTTTTATCTAACCAAAACTGTATCCATAATGAAACATATAAAAATATTATTGTAATTCGATAACTTGAAAATATATATTTTACAATAAAGTTTCCCTAATTTAGAGCATTTAGATATCTTTTCATTAATTTCACTTCATTAAATCATAATTTTTGTACCTATACCAAAGAATTGCTATAGAAGACTTTGCATTGGTCATCTTACTTTCAAAAAAACAGGAACATACTTTTCAACAAGTTTGTGAATTCGCATACTTTTCAACAAGTTTCAACAAATTCGCATACATTCGCAACAATTTTCAACAAATTCGCATAATTTTCAACATACTTTTCAACAAGTTTGTGAATTCCCTAATTTAGAGCATTATAGATATCTTGTCATCAATTTCACGTCATTAAATCATAATTTTTGTAGCTATACTATAGAATTGCAATAGATGACTTTGCATTGGTCATCTTACTTTCAAAAAAACAGGAACATACTTTTCAACAAGTTTGTGAATTCGGGCTGATTTCTTATGAATTTTCATCACATTTCTTAAAAATGTATATGAATATTATATTTAGAAGTATGCAGAGTAAACGCAATTCATTCCCTTTACATTAGAATTAAAAATAATGAACTGTTCAGACCAATGTTAAAAAAAAAGTCATGTTAACTAATTCGTGCTGATTTTTTAATGCACAATGAATATATCATGCATATATATATATATATATATATATATATATATATATATATATATATATATATATATATATATATATATATATTCATCACATTTCCAAATAAGATAATGTATAATTATATCATAACTAGAGGTGTGCCAAATATACCTGACTCAAACCCATTAGTTGCAGCAATTTTGCAAGGGCTAATAGAAAATTCCAACCAGAATATTTCATTTGTCTTCACCTTTTATTCAACCAAAACTGTATCGATAATGAAACATAAAAATAATATCGCAACTTTGATAACCTAATATCATATAATTTACAATAAAGTGTACCTAATAATTAACATTATAGGATCTTGTCATCAATTTCACGCCATTAAAATATAAGTTATTAGGCAATACTATAGAGATGCTGGACTTCATATTGGTTATCTTCTTTAAAATGAGACAAAACCTGATTAAGCAGAGCATTGTGCATACTTTTCAACAGGTTTGTGCATTTGTATTGATTTCTTATAAGTATTCATCACTTTTTCCTAAAAAATTTAATCTATACGTGAACCATAATTCAAAATTATATCATACTCGAACCCTTTACATTAGAATTTAATTAATGTACCATTCAGAACAATTAACAGTAAATTTTAGGGAATTCAAGAACCTCACAGTTTTTCCGAACCATGTTTTGCAATAGGGGCTCCAATACATATACATATACAGAACCAGAACAAACATTTTTTTCAATGTGTTTGTGCTCTAGAAGTAAAAATGGTAAAACAAAAAATAGTACAAAAATGGTAAAATAACAAACCGTGTCACAGTTATGCCTAGAATTTGATTTTCATTCATTTGTTGATTGTAAACAAAATCCTAAATAAAAAACAATTCAAAATAAAAAAATATTCAAAAGCAAATACAATACAAGAAAACCAAAATACAATTTTAAACTTTCATATTTAAATAAGAAAAAAATAACATAATCATGTTCATACTTATTTTGAATAACTTCTCCATAAAGCATTTTTTTTTTTTAATAAAAGCATAAAGAGTAATTTGCTTGAATCAAAAACAGCTAACCTGCACTTTTTTAACATAAAATAAGGAGTTATGTTTGACAAAACATGCCTAATTTTGATATGAATATTAAAATAATCCATGTGATGATGAAACTTATTCACTTTTTATATAATTGACATTTACATACGATTTGTCTTTGGTAACATGCAATAAACAAAATTTTCACAATCACATTGCATTCTAATACGTATACATAATATGAAGCTGATTTTAATTTTTTTTTATAATGATAGCATGAAAAATTCTTCCTGCAACTTTAAGACCGGTTACAAAACTGATAAAGATTTATGTCAATATTAAAGTCATTTCAATCTATATTCCCTAATTTATCTGATATGTTTAGTGCCCGCACCTAACACTAATTTATCTGATATGTTTTGTGCCTAATACAAAGGGATGCAAAGGAAAATTCTTCAAGTGATCTTCCATTTGAAATCGAATAAATTTTTCAGCATTTGTCTTCCATACCCTTTAGTTCCTGAAACAGTCCTTTTTAGTTGGCGATTTACATTTTCAAAAACCATAGCGGATGTTGTTGTATAAGGTCTAAATTTTTTTATCTGGTCAGAGAGATGGGCCAAAGCACGGAAAGCGAAAGTTCGAATACCTTAACAGAAATAAAACCGTATTGCTTTTTGTAATAAATATATTAGTTGCTGACAAGCATCAATATCATTTGGTGAAACAATCTCATTGGATAATGTATAAATAGATGTTGAAAGCATTAAATAAAGAGAACAAATATCAGCATTACCCAGAACAAATTTCAGCATTACCCAAGCGCAAATGGTTCATAATACAATAGAAAATACTTATGCTCCTGAGCTTTTCACTTAATAAGTTCATTAGTCAAATTTTTTGGCTTCCGCCAAAAAAATGTGGCAATTTTATTGAGCCTATTGTTTTTGATAACCTTGAAATATTTACTAATTCTTTTGAAACAATAAAAATTAAAAATGTTGTTAAATTAAATGCATTAAATCAAGAGGTGCACAAATAGGAAGAGAAATCAAATCTGTTAACGCTGTCTCTTCCTTAACACCAAAAACAGGAATTGCTTCAGTTGCACACATACGATGATCAGCATCAGTTGCTTTTTTTCTAAGAATAAATATTTTTTGAATAGGCAAAAGCATCTTATGATGATCTTTGCTATATGCGCCTCCAAATAAACATAAGCTGCATCCAAATCTAAAAAAAGATAAGCTTTAATAAAACATCTGCTATTTTCATATAGAAGAATAACTCTTATATTTATTATGAACAGTTAAATCATAACATTACTTTAATAAAAAATAAACCGTTACCTGATGTTGACTGTCTACACATGTTATGAATACAACGTTTAGTTTCTAAAATAAATGTTATATGAATAATAAACATAATAACAAACACCAAAGGTTTTAAATTATAAACTAGCAAAACCAGAAAAATTTCTACAATATATGTTCTGTAGTGTAAAAAATAATGTGTACTTTTTAGATATTAAAATTTTGTAAAATATATATAGTATACTATATCTTAAAATATAAAAAGTGTATCATGAAAAACATTTTTAAACATATCATTAATATATATATATATATATATATGTATATATATATATATATATATATATATATATATATATATATATTATATATATAAAATTTATTTAAATGTGTCAACAAATTTTATTTTTTTGTCAACAATTTTATTTAAATGTGTCAACAAATTTATTTATTTATTATTTATTTAAGGTTAAGAAAAAGGCTACAGTAAGAAATGCTTAAAAATATAATTGTTCAAAATATTTTATGATTGAGCATGCTCTGCAATAAATTTACGTTCACGCAATTTTGTCAAGAGCATTTACAGCCGCAATACCAGTAGTTACATCTTGATCAGCACAAAAATGTCCTTTAATAGCATTTTTAAACATGTCAGAGTGACAGGGCGATAAATTGGGTCTACCTGATTCACGTGCTTAAACAGAATATGAGTTTTTTATTCGTCATCTGTAAATAGTTTTCGAGCAACACAGATGGCAAATTTTGTAACTTCCATATTTCTTGCTCCAATCATTACCAAATCTCCACCATTATACATTACTGGATCATGGTTAGGAATTGCCTTATCAGCTACAATGATTAATTTTTTTTTTTAATTGCTATATTATTGATTTTAACTCAAGTAATATCTTATTTTTGACCTTTAATTGTTGTTTCAGCCGATTGTTTTGTAAAAGCAGATCACTTGTTGGAAGAGGCTTAGCGACTGATTCATGTTTTTTCTTAAATTCTTTATTTGTGATTCTATCTCTAAATCGATATTTGACAATCAATCATCCGATTCTTCATAACAAATATCTGTTGTACATATAGTCTTCTGATTCTTATTTGATGGAAGAGACTCATTGATGAATTTGTTTAGGAAACTAAATCAGTCATTCAACACATCAAAATCTTTTGATCTTTTAAGCTCCATCCTTCTTTTTTGCACTTCCATATACTACATGTACTTTGATTTTGAAATGACTATTGCTAAAATGACAGGCTTTAGCATAATCTCTCGCGTTTCCATCACATCGTTAAAGAGTAAACTATTAGGTAACAGTATTGAATTGCTTGATATAACATAATATTGGTTTTCTTCTTTAAAAAAACAAGATAAAACCCTGACAAGAAAATAGTTACCAGGAGCTGGTTGACAGTACATGTTTTGAGATGGTTACTGAACTAAAAATGAAATATGTGTGTGTGTATATATATATATATACATATATATGTATATATATATATATATATATAATATATATATATATATATATATATATATATATATATATATATATATATATATATATATGTGTGTGTTTATATATAGTATATGTGTTACTGTTACCCGCAGTACCAGGAATTTGCTAAATGCTAATGTTTATAATATAATTTAATTTTGCAACTCTAAGTTTCATGTGTTATCACAATCATCAGGCAAGTAGTAAAACTTTAACTTTGCTACGATTTGTTTAGTGGACGTTACAGTTTATATTTGTATTTTTGATCGTTACGGGACGGAAATTGATTAGTAGTTAGGTTAATAATATTATTAATTTGTTTTTAGTTGGCTAATAATTGTGAAATATTTATATGTTTAATGTTGTTTAAAATAATTTTTATGTGTTAATTAATGTGTATTATTTGTGTATTAAAAAATAAGAAAATAAGAATTAAAATTGATGTAAAAATATGCATAATATTATGAAATATATTACAAAAGCTGTGTATGTGAGTAATTTATTAGTTAGATATATGAAGCAGATTAGTATAGTTATTTTTCTTTATAGTTGTTAGTCCAGTTTGTAGCAAGCTTTGTAATTTTTTAATAAGAATTTATTTTCGTGGCGGCACTTTGATATAATTTTGGTTCTCTTATTTAACAGTTCTTCAGGTTTTGGATATGATATAGTAGTAAATTTCTCATACAGACATAGTGAGCATCTTTTTGAAATATTTGAGTAGGGGGGTACTGATTTGAGAATAGACCATGTTAGCATAGGGGTTTCATTAAAATTGTTTTTTAAATCCCAGACATAGTTTGATAGGGCGGTAGAATTTTTGTATTTAATATTGTTGAATGATAATTTGTGGTTGTTGTATCTGGTTTTCCATTCACCTTCCGTTAATCCTATATAAACTTTGCTGGGTTGGTTTTTTGCTGCGATGATGCATTTTTATATAATATTTGTGGATTTGCACTTACCATTCAGGGGGCATTCTGTTTTGTTTCGACAGTTGCATTTTGGATCATTATTTTCAATTCTTGGGATGATAATTTTTTTGTTGTGGTTTTCTATAATTTTTTCTATATTTTCAGTGCAACTGTAGCTTACCTTTACAGTGTTTCTGTTTAAGATTTTGTGGAGTTTGTGTGTCCTAGGGAAGTTTTTTTCTAGTAAATACAAGAACATCTTTGCAACATTTGTGGAGACGTTTTTATTAAATGGGGGGTTGAAGCATATCATATTGCGGTTACGATTTTTCTGGGGTATTTTTGTTTGATCTGATATTTAAGGGAGTAGTTTTTGTATCCGCTTTTTTTTAGTGCTTGTTCATATTCGTTTTTAGATTGATTAAATATAACTTCGCTGAGGGAATTTTGTGATAGTCTGTTTGATATTGAAGTAGGTAAGTGTTTAATAATTTGTGGTGGGTGATTAGAAAATATGTGGATATATTGAAAATTATCGTTGGGTTTTTTGAAAGGCTTATGGGTGTTTTGGGCTAAATTGAAAGTTACATCAAGGAAGTTAACTGATTTAAGATTTGTTTTTATGTCTATTTGAAATCCAACGTCTTTAAACTTTTGGATTATGTTTTTTCGCATTCGCTCCATTTCTTGGCCGTTAGAATTGCGTATTATTAACAAGCCATCATCATGGTAAAGCCCAATGTCGGTTTTTATAATTATATTAGATAATTCGTTGAGAATGTAGATCCCTACAAGTTTGCAAATTTCAGCGCCATCGTTGCTGCCCATTGTTACATCAAAACTTTCATGGTTCAATTTTTTTATCCATGTGTTATTGTTGTGTAGTAGAGGAGGGATTTTCGGCTATGTGTTATAATTCTAAGTTGATCGTCTGTTATTGTGGTGTGTTGTTTTGCAAAAGAAACGGCTTTAATAAATATTTCTGTTGTTATAGATGGATAAAATTCATTGTATATATATATATATATATATATATATATATATATATATATATATATATATATATACATATGTTTATATTTGATTTAAAAGACAATTTGAACAGAAATTCAAAACATTACAAGTTCCAATTTAAGTTCAACGTGATCAAAGATATATCGATTGGATAATCATACCTTATTACATTATATATAAATGAAAATAGTTACCAGGATATATAAATGAAAAAAGATACCAGGTGCTTTTTGACTGTACATGATTTGACAGTGATATTGAACTAAAAATGAAATACATATATATATATATATATATATATATATATATATATATATATATATATATATATATATATAAACTAACCATATTTTTTTAAAACAAAAAGAGTAAATTTCCGATTCCCCACAACAAGCCAATAAAAGCATTACGCTTTTATCGCATTGATCACAAGACAAGAAAGAAAAATACACATTGAAAAATATTATCTCTTTTTTATGCATATTAAACGTCTTGCCTTTACTGAAATGATTTTAGTCAAAATATTTTTAAAGGCTTAAAAATGCATAGTAAAGTTTGCATAGCAAATATAAACTTTAAATACAATATTTTGTAGAAGAAACTAGTTTAGTTATACTTTTTAGCGTTCTTTGTATAAACAAATTTTTATTTCTGGTTTATACCCTCTAAAATGGTTTCCAACCTCGAAATTATGGCAACAGACTTAGCCTTCCAGTCTTTCTGATTTATACCTTAAGCAAGTAACTATTTAAAAATCCTTTTTTTTTAAAGATTATCTGCCGTAAATGCTATGAATCTGCATTCAAGCCTATTTTAATAATTAAATAATAACTTGAAGAACTCAGTTAATACCTCCACTGCACTTCTATAATTTCCTTCTATTTTTTTAAGGTCTCACAAAGTAAATGAAATTGACGTTCAAGAAAAGGCAATCAAAATTCTGTAGATTCAGAATTAAAAAAATTTTAAACTACAAGTAGTGAGTTTTCTTCGCTTAGAAAGTAAGACTTTAAAGGTTCAAACATTACAGGTATTCAGTCTATTCATAGTGATAATAAGAGCCATCGTGTCTTTGAATATGGGAGAATCATTTTGAATTAGCAACCTATAAAGTTGCAAAACTCTTTTAATGTTTTTGTCCAAACAGTAAATTTATTAAATTGATGATATATTTTTAACATTATTTTTTTGATATCTATTGGTATTACATGTGAAGTAGCTGCAGAGAGTGCATTATGCACTATATGAACAGCACATTCTATTGTCAAAATTTCACACTTAAAATTCTTTTCAAGCTTCGCATGAATATTACCTGCAGTTTTAATAGCAGATAAACCACAAAAGTGGATTGTGTGCTGAAAATCAAATAATTATATCTTGTATATTGTAAAAGGTAATATCTTTTAAAATGATATTTGCTATTGCTTCTGCAGTTTCATTTGGAAGATTATGAACTTTAAAAACACAAGGGTTTATTTCAAAAGCTGGTTTAACAACACAGAATCTTACTATAACAGGTAAAAGTTTTATATTTTTGTGGTTTGATGCATCACATGCAACAAAACAAAGTTTGCTTTTTGAAAATCTTCTTTTAACAAATCTTCATGCCAATTTAAAATTACATTGTTAATAAGATAAGACAACAAGTTACTCCGACTTGGTTCTTCCACACGTAATCTTATAATCACACGTAATCTATTGATCACAGATTACGTCTGGAAGAACCACACTTGGTTCTTGCATCCGTAAACTTATAATCAAATTTATTAAGAAAATCCTCATTCATTGAGGATTTTCTTAATAAATGAGGAAAAAAGTACTACTTTTAAATACAACCGCGCAAAGTCGTTCATTATAGTTTCTTTCAAATAAATAAATTTTTTAAATCAATAGCTTTAAAAAAAGAAAATATTTTGTGATTTTCAGAAAAACAAGGAGTATAAAAAATATTACTTCCAAAAGAATATAATACTCTAAAAAAGCGTACGTCTGGCGTCTGATCACCCTATACACACACGCACATGCACACACACACACGCACAAAATCGAACAATGCTAAAAAGTGTTCCTAATTTTACATGTCTTAAAAACGAAACGAACTATACTACCACAGCAAACAGTTCAGGAGTCTGGAGTCATAGCAGGCCACGACATGAGCAATCAGCTGACACGTGACAGCACACAGGCAGAATTTCGTTGACACGTGCCATTTTGCAGCGGACAAAACAAGTGCAATTTTTTTGGTTTAATTCATTTTATTAAGTCTGGTCCGTGTCAACGTCACGGAAATTTTTTAATAAGTAAAGGAAGTATCCAGAGGTTTCCAGAAGCATGCAGAAGCTTCTAGAAGTTTACAGAAGAAGCATCTGGAAGCATCCAGTAGCATCCAGAAGTATCCAGAAACATTCAGAAGCATCCAGACGCATCCAGAAGCTTCCAGAAGCATTGAAAAGAAGCATCTAGAATCTTCCAGAACAGGTTCACACAGGTTCATTTTGCTATATAAAAGACATGTAAATCGACATGTAATTCAGTCAGTATATGGAAGACAATTAGTATTATCAAGACAGTTTATCGCAGTGAGTTTTATCAAAGTGTTTTATCGAAGAACATCAATACAAGAAGTGAAATAAAACAAGTGTTTCATTACATCAATACAGTCCACATCCAACCATAACGTTGTGTTCCACAGAGCATTATTGTATCATCACAAGATAAATGAAACTCGGTTAGCTTTGAGAAGCGTGATTATTTATTTTTATTATTTTTTATGACTTCAAGTGCAAAAATTGCTCCCGACAGTCTTGGATTGGAACTAAGAAAGAAAATTATTGGAGATTACGTAAGTGGAATGCCACAAAAAAGTATTTGTGAAAAAATGGACCGTATCAAGACTATGTTCCAAATATCGTTCTTCGGGGAAGTTGGCAGCAGATAACAAAGGTGGAAAACCGCGTTCAACCACTTTTAGAGAGGATTCTATGATCGTCAGATCCGTCAAGAAGGATCCCGGGATATCATCAGTCGAGATACAAAAGCAATTAGAGCTGCCTGTATCGGACCGAACAATCAGACGACGTGCTGTTGAAGCCAGATTGTTTTCTCGACGCCCTGCAAAGAAACCGCTAATTTCACTAAAAAACCAGAAGAAAAGACTCCTGTTTGCTACATCTGATATTGACTGGAATGTGCAGAAATGGCGAACTGTCCTGTTCAGTGATGAATCGAAGTTCAACATCATTGGGAGCGATGGCATTTGCCGTGTACGTCGACCGGCCGGAAAACGCCTCGATTTACGTTATTGCCATAAGACCGTGAAGCATAGTGGAAGCAATGTGATGGTCTGGGGGTGTTGTTCTGCTAACGGTCTAGGTCCAAAACATCGAAACGATGGAATAATGGACCGTTTCATGTATAAAAATATCCTCAAAGATGTTATGTTACCTCATGCTGAATGGAATATGCCAAAAAAATGGGTTTTTCAGCAAGACAACGATCCGAAACACACTGCAAATGTAGTCAAGCAGTGGTTTCAAGACAACATCTTATCGGTGATTGATTAGCCGCCTTAATCTCCGGATCTCAACTCTATCGAGAACCTGTGGGAGATCGTCAACCGCAGAATTAATTGTGAAGCTGTTCTTAATAAGGATCAACTGTTTGAACAAATTCAAAAGGCCTGGGTAGCGATTCAACAAAGTTGCCTTGATCACCTGATCGAATCTATGCCTCGAAGATGCAATGCTGTGATCGACAACAAATGATTTGCCACGAAATATTGATAGCGAACTACAGCTTGGTCAACATTTTGTTGAGTTGCACTTGTTTTGTCCAGAAGGAAATCAACTTTTTTTAATACTTTTAGTTAATTTATTAATTTTCGTGTACAAATAATGAACTTTATGATGAATAAAACTTGAAGAACTTTGTCTCTAAACAGTTACATAGTTATTTCTCTAATTTGAAAAAATGCAGCACTTTTATATAAAGAAACTAAAGTAGGATTATTGTTTGCACTCGTTTTGTCCGATATTGTATATATATATATATATATATATATATACAATATATATATATATATATATACAATATTAACTTGCGGCCTTGCTCGGCAAGATTCGTGTTTCGAAGTTAAAGAGTTGAGAGAGGGTTGTACCACGAATAACAACTAAAAAATAAAAAATAAAAACACAAATAAAAATGAGTAGCCTCCTCGACTGTAGTGGCCCCCCTCGGGCCTTGGGGAGGTGAATAATCTAAAAAAAAAAATATATATATATATATATATATATATATATATATATATATATATATATATATATATATATATATAGTATATATATATATGTATATATATATATATATATATATATATATATATATATATATATATATATATATATATATATATATATATATATATATATATATATATATATGTATATATATATATATATATATATATGTATATGTATATGTATACAAATTTCCAAAGTTTCTCTTCAGCACAAAATGAGTAAATATTCTAATATATAAGAAAATTTCTTTAAATTTTGATAAAATCATTTATTTTATAGATACGTGTTTCGACAATATCGTAGCCATCATCAGTTAAAATATATTAAAATGCTTAAATCAAATTAGTAAAATTAGGTAAATTAATAGGAACCTTATTATAAAGAATTTAATAAAAATGCAATTAATTAATTTAACAAATGTTTTAAAAAAGTAAAAGAACCGGTAATGTTAAAAGGAACTAGATTAAAAGTGTCACTTTCACATGGTTCATTTGTTTATTAATAGTGGGTTTTTCCCACTCTATTTACATGCTTTCTTTGAGTTTTAATATAATTTTGTTGAAGGCCGAATCCAAAATTGAAAAATTAGCATGATAAAACTATTAAAACAGCTTTCATTTGAATGAATGTGTTTATAAATGTTAAGTTTTTATCCCTTTTTTGGCGCTTGATTATTCGTGTCTTTAAATGGCGAGTAGTTTCGCCAATATAACAGAATTAACGAATGAATTAAAGTCTGTAGGAAAGGCATTTTTTGCGAAAAAAATTTTTGAAATTTAAATGAAGTAAAAACCAATCTTACGGTGTTTGATTTAAAATATCTTTTAATGAAAAATTTGCGTTTAGTCTTTGTTTAATTAAATCGGATATTTTGCCAATATAAGGAAGTTTAAAATTTTGATACCTTTGTAGTTTTCCCGAATGTTATGAAATTTCGATAATGGTGTTGTTAACATAAGAGCTATGGATTTAATATAATTTAATATTGACCATCAATTTGGTCAGAAATTTTATCTTTTCAAAACACTTGTTACATTATTTACTTGCATTTTATTGTAATTTTTATCATAGAGTCTCTTTTAATTTACTTAATTTTACTAAGTTAATTTAAAGATTTTAATATATTTTAACTGATGATGGCTATGATATAGTCGAATCATGTATTTATAAAGTAAATGGTTTTAACAGAAAGTAAAAAAATAGTCTTATTTATTAGAATCATTTTGTGCTGAAGGGAAATTTTGGAAATATAATTAATGACATAGCACACAAGTACATGCAATTTTCGAAAAGTGATTTTAAAAAACAAGAAAAATTACAATTAAAGTTATGCAAAGCAGATTTAGATATTAATTTTTTAAATAATTTCAAAAAGCTTGGAGTTTTGCTGAAGTTTATTTGTTTTAATTTCACTCGTCTTATAAGGAAAAGATTACTCTGAAGCGCAATAGTAAAACGCAACAAGGAGAAACAACAATTTTATAATGAGGTTATTTTAATTGAAAATAGTTTTAAATTTCCCCTATCTACAGTTGATTGGTTTATTTTAACAAGAGCTTTGTAAAATAACATCAAAAAAGAAAAAGAAAATTTTTTGAAAATACACGAAAAGAAATTAAAGAAATTATCAAAATGGTCATAGTTTACTTTTTAATATTTCAGATTTTATATCTTTCTTTATTTAAGCTTTCAAAAGACGAATTAGACATCTTACCCTCCACAACATCTTTAAAAAACCGATATATATTCTTCATTCGAACTTATAAACCGATATCTTCAAAATAATTTAAAAAGCAATAATAACTCCAGTCGACTTAAAGCTGAACTTTCTTATCTTGCTAATTCCTATATATATAAATATTGTCCATCTAAAGAAACTTTAAAAAAGCATGGGATTCTGAAAAAATTATGTAACAATCCAATATCATTATTTTAAAACCAGTTAAAGGAAATAGCGTGGTTATTCTAGATAAAGAAATTTATGACAATGGTCTCTTTAAAATCATTTATGATCTATCCAAATTTAAAAAACTTAAAAATAATGTCACTATCACCAGAGAAACACAACTTCAAAACTTTCTAAGAAAACTCAAGAAAAAAGGTTTCTTTGGTGAATCCAATATAATAATTTTTAACCTTCAGGCTTTCATCCAGCCCGCATCTATGGTCTTCCGAAATTACATAAGATGATTTCTTCTGACGATAATATAAGTTTCAGACCTATTGTATCATCCATTGGTACTTATAATTATCAATTATCTAAATTTCTTAGAAAGCTACTATCTCCACTAATACCATCGGAATTTTACACTAAAGATTCTTTCATCTTTTCTAAAGAAATAAATCAAGCTAGTCTTCATGAACATTTCTTAGTATCTTACGATATTACAAGTTTATACACCAATATTCCACTACAAGAAACAATTGATATTACCTTCAATAGCGTAATAAATAGTAAAATTAATCTTAAAATTAGTAAAAGTGATTTAAAAAAACTCTTCAATTTTGCGACATCTCAAACTCATTTTCTCTTCAAAGGACAAATTTACGACCAAATTGATGGTGTTGCCATTGGTTCAACCTTAGCACCTAATCTTGTTATAGGAAATTTTGAAGACAAATGGCTCAAATCATATAACGGAGAAAAACCAGCTTTTTATAAACGGTATGTAGATGATATTTTTGCTGCTTTTACTTCTAAAAATCACGCCGATTTATTTTTGGAATATATCAATAATAAACACAATTCTATTACTCTTACAACGGAAAAACAAATTCAATCAAAAATATCATTTTTGGACCTAATTCTAAGTAAAACAAACGATTCCACAATTACCACTGATTTTCATAAGAAAACTTTCTAGGGACTCTACACAAACTTTTTTAGTTTCACTTCATTTTCAAACAAAGTTAGTCTAGTTAAAAGTTTAATTAGAAGAGCTTATAAAATAAACACCAATAGTCTCAGTCTTTTCAAACAAAGTTAGTCTAGTTAAAAGTTTAATTAGAAGAGCTTATAAAATAAACACCAATAGTCTCAGTCTTAGTCATGATATTAACGATCTTTTTAAAGATCTGAAACGCATTTTATACCCGCCTTTCATATGTGACTGTAAAAAGTTTAAATCAATTTCTAATAGTTATAGTTTAATGCGATCAATCAAAACTTGCTCTGTTGAAGCTTGCCAATCTCCCTCGTAAACCTTCTGTGCCAAATGTCCCCAAAAATTTTCAATTGGTCGTGCTTGAGGCACATTTGGGGAATGGGATTCTTTATTAACGTAATAGACATATTGGTTCATCCAATTTAGAGAATCTTCAGAATAATGAGAACTTGCTAAATCTGGCCAAAATAAATAGTTAAAGTCTCCATGCTACTTGTGACTAAATGGAAGAAGTCGTTTTTCAAAACATTCATTAATATAGATTGATGAATTGATCGCTACAGTCTTGGAAGTGCGAAACAATGGCTCGGATATACCACGGTCAGATATGGCTATCCACATTAATAATTTTTTTGGAAATTTCTCTTTTCCTATAAAACAAACACTTTCTGGGCATGTCTTTTTGTTGTTTGTGTAGTATCCAGAATTTCCAGGCATGTTGTCCCCTGCAAAACAAAAGTATTTTTCGTCATCGATGACTACAAGCGATTTTGTGTTAAAGAGTTGGTTTACTAGTTTCCTGCTTCTTTTCTTTGCATTTATTTGTTGTTCTACAGTGTATTTTGGAGTCTTTTCACGTTTTCTATATTTAATATTCATTTTTTTTAACTGACGACCAATTGTCGAATGATTTACACCGAATTTAATACCCATTTTTCTCTGACTGACCCTTTTTCGATTGTTGACAAGTCAATTACCATTTGCGTTTTTTTCAAATAATAAAGTTTATATTTTATAGAACGTTTATGCCTACGCATAAAACCACAAAAACTAATTATTATGCTCAAGTAATGAAATTAGGATTTGTCCGATAACTTCCGCATCACCCGTTAAATAATTAAAAATATATTAAAAAAATCCTGCCGGCAATTAATCGCAGGATTAGTTTCCGACACTGCCGGCAATTACCATTTACGTTTTTTAATTGTAAATGGCATCTTCAAAATCAAAACAACGAAAAATCGACAAGGAATGTCGTTTATTTAATGATGAATGGCAAACAAAATAATTTTTTGTTGAATGAAATTCAGTGCTAGTATGTTTAATATGTAATGAATCGGTTTCAGTGTGCAAAGAATATAATTTAAGGAGGCACTATGATACAAAACATTCAAAAACTTATAATCAGTTTGTCAACAAATAAGTTATTTAAACAACAAGATTTGTTAAAAAGAGGGAAACACTGAAACAGAAAGTGCTGCTATTGCAAGTTATGAAGTGAGTCTTCTTTTAGCTAAAAATTGTAAACCATTCAGTGATGGGGAAATTATTAAGGAATTTCTTGAAATTGTGTTCAAAAACATTTGTCCTGAAAAATTGAAAATTTTAAATAATATCTCCCTCTCAAGACAAACAATTACACGAAGAACATGTGATATTGCTGATGATCTGAGTTTGTCATTGGCTAAAAAAATAAAAGCATTTCAGTACTATTCAATAGCTATTGATGAATCAGCTAATATATCACAAACTGCTCATTTAACTATTTTTATTCGTGGTATTGATAATGATTTTCTTGTTACTGAAGAGCTACTTGACATCTATTCTATGCATGGCAGAACAACAAGAGAAAACATTTTTCTTGCCATGAGGAAAGTTTTTAAAAAGTTCAACTTGACTTACAACAGATTAATTTCAATTACATCAGATGATGGCAGCTCAATGATTGGAAAAAAAAATGGGTGTTGTTTCCAGACTGGAAAATGAAATGCAGAAAACAACTTCTCATTAGTATTTAGCAGAAAACAACTTCTCAAGCTGTATTTCGCTATCAATAATTCGTGGCCAATCCTTTGTCGTCGATCACAGCCTTGCATCTTCAAAGCATAGATTCGATCAGGTGATCAATGAAACTTTGTGGAATTGCTGCCCTGGCCTTTTGGATTTGTTTAAACAGTTGATCCTTATTACGAACACCTTCATGAAAAATTCTGCGGTTGGCGATCTCCCACAGGTTTTCGATAGGGTTGAGATCCGGAGATTAAGGCGGCCAATCTATCACCGATAGGTGGTTATCTTGAAATCATTACTTGACTACTTTTGCAGTGTGTTTCGGATCGTTGTCTTGCTGAAAAACTCATTTTATTGGCATATTTTATTCAGCGTGAGGTAACATCTTTCAGGATATTTTTATACATGAAACGATCCATTATTCCATTGTTTGAAATTATTGGACCTAGACCGTTAGCAGAAAAACACCCCCAAACCATTACATTGCCTCCACCATGCTTCACGGTCTTACGGCAGTAACGTCAATCGAGGCGTTTTCCGGCCGGTCAACGTACACGGCAAATTCCATCGCTCCCAATGATGTTGAACTTCGATTCATCACTGAACAGGAAAGTTCGCCATTTCTGCACATTCCAGTCATCATCAGATGTAGCAAACAGGAGTCTTTTCTTCTGGTTTTTTAGTGAAATTAGCGGTTTCTTTGCAGGGCGTCGAGAAATCAATCCGGCTTCAACAGCACGAAGTCTGATTGTTCGGTCCGATACAGGCAGCTCTAATTGCTTTTGTATCTCAACTGATGATATCCAGGGATCCTTCTTGACGGATCTGACGATCAAAGAATCCTCTCTAGAACTGGTGGAACGCGGTTTTCCACCTTTGTTATCTGCTGCCAACTTCCCCGAAGAACGATATTTGGAACATAGTCTTGATACGGATCATTTTTTCACGCGAAATTTATCAGAAATATTTTTTTGTGACATTCCACTTACGTAATTGCCAATAATTTTCTTTCTTAGTTCCAATCCAAGACTGTCGCGAGCCATTTTTGCACTTAAAGTCATAAAAAATAATAAAAATAAATAATCACGCTTCTCAAGGCTTACCGTGTTACATTTACCTTGTGATGATAAAATAATGCTCTGTGGAACACAACGTCTTGGTTGGATGTGGAATGTATTGATGTAATGAAACACTTGTTGTATTTCACTTCTTGTATTGATGTTCTTCGATAAAACACTTTGATAAAACTCACTGCGATAAACTGTCTTGATAATACTTACTAATTGTCTTCCATATACTGACTGAATTACATGTCGATTTACATGTCTTTTATACAGTAAAATGAGCCTGTGTGAATCTGTTCTGGAAGATTCTAGATGCTTCTTTTCGATGCTTCTAAAAGCTTCTGGATGCGGCCAGAAAAAAGGTGAATTTTGAGGTAGAAAATTTAGGAATTTTGCATACAAATCATGAGCAGGTTTTTCTGTTATGGTACCCAGTGGGCACAGGACCTAAATAAGACGTCTTTTGAACGTTCAATAAACGTCCAAAACGTTCGATAGACGTTTAAAAGACGTCTTTTCTACGTCCTGTGCCCACCGGGTACCTTATATATACTCAGCACAACTGTCACTAAGAGCATTTGCAAAAATAAATTAAAAGATTGAAAGTAAAATAAGGAAAATGTTAAAATGTTACTCTACTTTCATTATGTAACTTGTTATTCCATTATAACAGTTTAAAATTATGGAAAATGATTAACTCAATTAAAAAAACAAAAAAAAAGAAATTCTGGTAATACAAAACATTATCTTTCAGATACTTTTAAACATGCAAAAAAAAAATTTGAATGTTAAATAAATGATATATAATATATATATATATATATATATATAGTACAGGTAAATATGTATATTACAACCGAGTTCTTGTCATTTATTTAACATTCAAATTTTTTTTTTGCATGTTTAAAAGTATCTGAAAGATAATGTTTTGTATTACCAGAATTTCTTTTATTTTGTTTTTTTAATTGAGTTAATCATTTTCCATTTTTATCTGTATGTAGTGTTCAATAATTTAGATAAGAAAACATACATCTCTAAAAATCTTTAGAACCGCTTAAATGTAAAAAATGCTAGATTCTGTCGGATTTGTCCTTACTTTGTGCCGCCACTGTATATATATATATATATATATATATATATATATATATATATATATATATATATATATATATATATATATATATATATATATATATATATGCACAGCAAAAATACAAAATATCATAAACATTACTAATTTTTCACGTTTATTGGTATTTCTCATTTTTAGTATTATTGGTAATTCTTATATTGAGTAACTATCAAAATCAATCTCATTAAAAAAACAACAACATATTTTCTAATTTATTAAACATTTGAATATGAAGGAATACACGAATATTACAAATTGATTTAAATAGGAAAAAGGTTAGTTTAATGATTATTCAAAGTTGCTTTTCTGAAATCGGTAAAACACTTTTTGAGATTTTCAACGACTTGTAACACATTTTTATTTTTTCGTCTTTTGTGAGGGACAATGAAAAATCTAATATTCTTAAAAAGTTCATTGCCTTTGTTCTTCTCCCATGTTTGCTCAGGAGTTTTCAGCCACTCAGTGCTCACACCAAGGGTTTCAAACAGAAGCCAAGAGCTTTGTCTAATCAATGACAGAATTTTTGTTTTTTTTATCACTATAAGAAAGGTTGATATGCATTTTTTAGCTCACCAAATTGGTAGAATTGGAGTGTCTTAACAATATTCTTTTTTTCGTTGTCAGACAACGTTTTTAAAAATAATGAAAAAAAATCTCCACGATGAAATACCAAAAATAATTTTTAAATATTCTTTAGGTACTTTCTGATATTTCCTTGTTGATGACTTTGAAGTCCAGCAACTCATTGAAAAGTTTCAATTCATTAAAAGGAGCGTCAATTCCACTGGAGCATGTTGTTAACCAGTGCTTGACATACACTAGAGCATTAAAAAGACATTCAACTCTTAGCTTCGCTGTAGTTACCTCATTATAGCCCATAGAATCTCTAAAGAGGTACATTTTAGCAGCATATATCATCGACGACATCCATCTTGTATAGAATCTCTAAAAAAGTACATTTTAGTAGCGTATGTCACCGACGACATCCATCTTGCATGATGAAAGGACCCAGGCTTGCGCCAATGTACACTTCCCGTAGAAAATGAGTTAGCGATTAGCTGGCTTTATAGCAATTTTCAAGCTATTTTTTTTTAATTTGATTTTTCCTAACATCTTTAAAAATTTTTAGTGTTGAGTCTATTATAATTATGAGGATAATTGAACTTTAAACATTGTGATTTTGTAGTAAAATGTGTCACTAGCTACATATTGTAGCTTTGAGCTAGCTACAAAATATCTACAAATCTATAGCTGGTTGATAGTTTCCTATCAAAACTTTTTAGACAGCGATTTTATTACGATATGACGCCAGTTACAATAGCCAGTGGGTCTTTAGCTTATAAAGCTAACTGTCATCGTAGCCAAATTGCTACCTTTATCTTTATAAATATCGATAGCTTTTTGCTAACTTAAAAAAGTTAGTGATTCTTGTAACCAAATCGCTGTTTTTATCGTTACAACTATAGCTAATTACTTGCTAGCCAATTTCCCACCCGCTCTATCTGGAATTGATTCAAGGAAAATTAGCATAAGTTCTGTGCATTACTTTTGATTAGTTCTCTTAGTTCGGAATTTTTATTCTTGAGCTGCTCTTTGAAAATTGAAGCTGCAGAATTTTGCTGTAGCTTCATATTTCTGGCTTAAACATCTATGCATTTGATGTCATCTTTGTCTAAGAAAGAGTCCCATTTTTTCTGGAACACCTAAAAGTATTCATTATGTGGGCTTTCAAATGGCGCTTGCCAGGCTGCACTCTACAGTCTTTCCAGTATAAGATGTCTGCATGCAAAATAAAACAACTTTTTTTCTTAAAGAATTTCAATTTTTGCGCATGCGCCATTCTGCCACCCTGAATTTAAAGCAGTTGTGTCAAAAGGTAATCCAACTATATTATCTGCTAAATCCAAAAGTTTTATTTAGATGCCCCAAGAAGTCTTTACGATCTCATCACAGAGTACCGCGGATGAGCATTTAGTTGGAAGTTCACGCCTCTTTCCTAACCGATATTGTAAAACTTGCCCAGGGGTGGGGTTGTGAACAACGGATCCTTTCTTTCTGAAGCAAGTGCGCTAATACTGCGCCATGGCTGCTCATTAAATAGTGTTAAAAGATAATATTAAAGCATGCCAAACTGGTTGAAGTAGTTCGAGTGGGTTTAAATCCTGTTGTTTTCACACTTAATTTTTTTTAAATCTTTTCTAATTTTCTAGAAGTAAAACAATTTTAAAGGATTATAGATATTATATACATATCATATATAAAGATATTAAACGTTGATTTTTTTGCTGGTATCTCTTTGGCAACCCTGGTTTTGACAGATCACGCGTGCATCGTGTCTTGTGTCATTGTCAAACTTGCTCAGTATGGTCAATAATTTAACCACTTTAATTTAACCACTATAATTTATCGACTTACTAACGAACAACGCTTGCAAATTATTGAATTTTACTATCAAAATTCATGCTCGATTAAGAGAGGGTATCGCGTACTTCTTCCAATTTATGGGCAGTTTGGTCTGCCTACAGAGGGAGCTATTCGGAAGCTTGTGACTAAATTTCGAACCCAGTTTACATTATTGGACATTAAACCACCAACACGCATACGTAGAGTGAGGACCGAAGAAATTATTGCAGCTGTATCCACCAGTGTTAGTGATGACCGTGAAATGTCGATTCGCAATTGGGCCTCTGTTACTTCACTACGTGGAAAATTTTGCGAAAGGATTTGAGTGTAAAACCTTATAAGATACAGCTGGTGCAAGAATTGAAGCCACACAACTTTAGTAAGGCTTTCGAGAAGCCACCAAAAGAAATAAAAACAAAGGGTGTTACCATGTTTGTCAATAAAGGAAAAGGAGCAGGAGTTTTTGATTGCTCATAAACTCTCGATTTTTAAAAGTGATAAAGAGTTTGTTAAAACAATTGATAGCAAGTGAAAAAACAGCTTGGTTGTCGTTTGAGGCTGTTGTAAAAAACTCTCTTGGAAATAAAAAAGAAGAAAACTTTGCTGTTTAATTGTTAGAAAATTAAAAGCCTTTTGTGCTCTTTGATGCAAAATAAGTATAAAACTTCGTTTTATAAATAGGCATCTTAAACAGCTTCTTGGTCAAGATAATTATTTATAGGAGAGCGGTTCCACCAAGATCTTAAGAAAATGGATGATGTTATCAAGGACGTTTGGAAAAACACATGATGGCAGACTACTGTCTAACGCTACTGTCCAACTTTCTTTTGTCAACTTGCATCAAGCAAGTTAGCAAAAGAAAGAGCTCCAAGCAAAAGTTTCTTTCCGATTGAATATTTATGAGTAAACGATTTGTTTGAAATCCTTTCCAATATTAAAACTTACGTTTTTTATAAATTTATAAAAGGTTTGACTTTGATAGGATGATATTTATGCTATAAATTGTTTATTTTAAACGTGTTGACTTTTGACTTTTTTTTCATCTTTTAATTTTGTAAAAAAGAAAATCTTTAAAAATATACCCTAGAATTTCCAAATGAGTTTCAATTCAGAAATACTTTAGAAAAAATGTGCTAACTACCTAAAATTTGCAAAAAATAAAAAATTCTATGCAAAATATCTGATGTCAGATTTGAATTCAGCGTATCAAAATTAAGTAACAACAAGTGTCAAAATTGATGCAATAATATTTTTGTTTGCCTGTGTTATTTCTTAACAAAAGTTTTAAAACAAGATTTAGAATTTGGGATTTCTCTTATATTCCATTTCAAAACAAGTGAAATTAAATGGAATCCTTTTTTTTATTGCTTATATTATAATATAATTCAAGCTTATTGGAAGAATAATATTATTTTGTCAATTTAAAACTATAGTATATATATAAAGATAGTAAATAAAAACTTTTTTTCTATACTCTCCAATTAGATACTTAGGACTTGATAAGTTTTTCCACCATCCTGACGATACTATACAATTTAGAAAACAATAAAAAAAATTTTTTTTTTTTTTTATTACATAAACTTTAATAAAAATCAATTTAATCATCGAAACAACTAAATTTTACTGAATCTTCAAAGATAAGATTTAAAGTTTTGGTTATGTTTTATATTCCATTTTAAGACAAGTAACATTAAATAGAATCTTTTTTTATATATGATTAACGTAATAAAGAGAATTTGACTTTGTCAAGCAAATCCAAATTTTGTCTAACTACTAAAATCGCGTTTAATGTTTCATTCGAAAGCCGAGTTCTGAAATGGTTGTAGACTATTGCAAAGATACTAAAATCTCGTTCAACTTTGACCTGAGAAAATGCAGCACCAAAAACAACTTGAGAAATATTGTAAAGTTCCTTCCAATTAGGATCATCACGTTTTAAATGCCAATATTCAAGAATATTAAAATTTTCATTCACACCAATACGTACCTTATACCATCAATAGACCTTAAATCAATAAAAGGTTAAACTATTTTCATTTGATTTGTGAAGAAAAAAGAAAAAAAAAATGGAAGAAACGAATAATACTCTATGATGACGAAAATCATTAATATCAAGTTATTGAGTAGTATTGAACTTTTATTGATACACAGTGTGGAAATTCTTGATTTTTTAATGTAATTGAATAAAATTTATTTAATGAACCGCTTGATATCAAATACTGGTTAAATATCAATTACTGAACGATAGTAAAATCTCTACCTGAAAGTTGAGTCAAACGTTCTTCATCCTTATCTCGTAAATTTTCAGGCTGTTGAGCAATTTCAGCAAGTTGTCTTTGTGACTTTACAAAGTGATGAAACTTCAGTAGATGATTTACTCGGCGGCTTCTCAATAAATCATTGAAAACTTCATGACTAGCACTATTCAATACACAACGAGGATCCAGTAAGAGAGCAGCAATGAAAGCGTCACCTTCAAAGAACCTTTGTGGACGTTAATTTAAAGCTTCTAGAAGTTTAGATGTTAAATTATTTTGTCCATCAGCAATCTTTTCTAAATTCATTACCATTCTCATCCATCGTAAAAAGAAGTCAGAGATGGTATAGTCTAATCTTTGAAAATCTTTCATTGCATAAAATATCGGCTCAAATGTTCTTGCATATTCCTCAATAAATTTCCAGGTTTCATCATTTAATCATAGCTCGCGGTTATTTCGATTAGTCCCGATTTGTTCATATATCGCGAGTTTTTCAAACATGCCTGATACCATTATGTAAATACTACTCCATCTCGGAGAAATATCTTTGCGTGGTCTTTTGAGATCAGCAAAAATTGCCTCATATATAGGCGCATGTGCATTTCTTATAAATTTTCTTATTTCAGCAAGAGTGGCTTCAAACGGCTCTGTTACGTCTTTTGCAGCTAATTGACAAATATGCGCTCCACAAAACATTTTGGTACAGATTGCACCAATATTGTTTTATAACACATTTACTTTTCTCTCTCGTTCTTGAGTATGTGATAGACTTTCGATCCCATTGTCTGTATCTTCAGAATTTTTTACAAATTCTTCTTCAAAATTGACTCAGTCAAGCAGATCGACATCTTCAAAATCAAACTGTTGTGTTTCCTCAACAAATTTATTAGAACTGATCATTTGATTTTGCATTTCTCTGATAGCATCAGAAGCTTTGATCATATTTTTACCTTGATCCGAACAAGTTGAGTAAATATCATCTTCCCCTTTCCCTACTTTCGCAATCAGAGTAATTTGCTGATCACCTAAAACCGCTCCAAGTTGCCGTCCGTGCTGAGTGAGCATTTCCAAAGTTCGATTGTGCAATTTTCCATCTTTTGTATACCGAATACTTGCAGAAAAAACATTTGTATTGAAACAAGACGCTGAGTCAAACATTAATGATGGATATACATTTTCGATATCCTTTGCAATAATTTCATAAATTTGGTCAGCAGCTTTAAGAATAAATTTTTTTGCTTTTCGACGATTCCATTTCACACCAAAAGCTTAAAGAGCCTTTCTAATCATCTCATTCTTCTCCATGTCATCAGCGACTGTTATAGGCAAATTTCTCATCAGAATCGGTTTTATGAAGTCCCTTACTATATCGTTTATATCGAAGTCAAATTCAAATTTTTTACGTGAAACGAAAATAGCATTTTCTTCACCGTTACCCTCATTATGATTGTTATTTCGAACTCTCCTCCTTTCCGAAATTCCTAGTTCTATAGCAATATCCTTGTGTTTTGCAAATGGTTTTTGAGATGAAAAACATTTCCGACAAGAATAGCTGGCTTTTGTTCTGCGCACACTTTGCATTTCCATGTGTTATTTTCAGTCAAAAAATAATCTTTTACTCGTGTGTTTTGCATTTTTCTCTACATAAAGCTTAAAACATCTAATCAATCTCTCAGAAAAAAAGGTTAACTAAAAAAAAATAAAAAATAGTATTGCTTATTACTCAAATCTTAATGAATAAGAAATTCGAACAATCAAAATTCCATCGTCTAGAGACACTTTTCAAAAAAAACTTTATCATACCGGTAAAACACGAGATTTTTAATCCCACCGATTTTGGTGGGATTAAAAATGGGAGCAAAAATTTCATACTAAATTTTTACTGTATTTTTATGTACAAATTTATTTTGCAACCACGGATTTTGTCAATTCTTTTAAACGTTGCATCGTGTGGGAAAATCTTTAACGTAAATAATTAGTAAGAAAGCGACAAGGTAAACAGTTTATATATTTATAGTTGTTTAAAATAATTGCACTGAGTTTCCAATTGTGTGATACTTTTATAGTGGTGCAATACTAGCTTAGTGTGAATGTATTTGGTATGGTGCAGTTTTTGACTTGAAAAAATTCAAAATTTTTAAAGAATCTTTTTTTAAATTTTTGTTCAGAGAAAAGTTATTTGGTGTAAAGAAGAGTAACACCACATAATTAAGTTTTTGAATAATGCTTATGATATTTCCAATGAGGCAAATGCATTATCTGGCCGCATAGGCATCAATTTAACCACAGAAAATATTCAAAAAATTTTTGGTAATAAATGGTATATTACATTGCCACTTTTGTTTCATAATGTAATAACTTTCAAAAAGGCCAAATTAAGCTAGTATCACACAATCGGTAACATAAAATGAATATAAATGGTATAAACAACTACAAATATATAAACTGTTTACCTTATCGCCAGATTTACCTAGATGACACAACTCATTTTTATTAATTATGAATAGCTTTGTTTTTCTTCGAAAATTCGATTTATCAACATCATTTACTCATTGCTGTCTTTGGATTATTTTTTCTTTTAAAAAAATACAAACGTCAACTAGTTCAGTATACGAAGTTAAATTTTTAATAATGCATGCATGTGACATTTTGTGGCATTTTGAAGAACCCCCACCCCCCTCCTTGTGTGACGTGACAAAGACAAAAAAAAATTTTATAAGTGTATATTTTAATTGTAATAATTTATTTTTATAAAAAAATACAATTGATGTATATCTAAAAACTAAATTAGCTCCCAAATCAGACTTTGACCTTCAAGTACTGGAGTTCCATGTTCTTCAATAATTTTTGAAGGCCAGTTGAGGTCAGAGGTATCAACATCGTCTTGATTATACCACTCAATTGTTTCTTTGTTCGAATTTAAAAAGACACTCATGAGTTCAGATAGACGTTGAGTAACTAGGCGTTGAGGTCTAGTTATTATTGCATTCAAAACCATCTTATCCTTGGAACAAAGAAATTGGTGGCGGAAGAAAACCAGTTGGAATAAGATGAAACAGTGACCTGCGACGATGACCACAGCATTTTTGATCATTACATTTTACAATTTGATGGAAGTATTGACTTTCTCTGACATGTTTAGCATCCCACTCTGCTCCGAAAAGTTTTAACTGTACTCATTTTTCACTGTTTGGTTTTATGTACTCGGCTTTAGTTTCAAATCCATCAATGACTGTGCTAGAATAAATTTGTGCAAGAACTTCATCTGCTTTGGCAAAGTTTGCCTTCTCCATGACTTTGCCTGTTGTTTCTCCTCTTGAATTAAAATGGCTTCCAAAATGATCAAATGAAAGTATAATTCCTATGGATCTAGCCATCCTAATGGATCTAGCCATTCTTCTCTCTACCCTGTTAAAGGCACTTCTGCCAGGAGCATTAGTGGCCACAAAAATTTCATCAAGGTCATGCTCTTTGAAATAAGTCTTGGCACAATGAATTGTTTATTTATATCTTGGATTTTAATCTGGCCCACCATTAACAGTTATAATCATGACTGGTTTGCTAACTCCATCTTCAGTAAATAAGTTGCTTTTAAATGCAAGAAGATGCTTTATTTTGTTCATGTCTTCTAAGTGACTAAGTGCTGTTGATGAATCATGTTTTGCACTTCTGATTGCTATGTATGTTGGGCCAGAGTATGTGACTGCTTGTTTTTCCATGCAACCCTTTTTAATTTCTATGGCTGCAATTACTGAAAGAATAAGTTTTTGTTGAGGAGCAATTACAAAATCATGATCAGCTAAAGTTACCTTGTACTCCATATGCATCATCATTGGTGCTTGTTTGCTTGCAGCTGTCAATCCAATGGGCACCCTGGCTTTATCATCCTGGCAGTGAAACGTCACTTCTTTAGGACCCAAGACTGCCGCAAGTTCTCCAAGGGCACTAATGGACCATTTGGCAAACTATGTGTCTGCATGATATTTATGCTCAAAATTTTGTGCTCTTATTAACCGGACAGGTACAGTTTTAACATGTCTTTTTTTTTCTCTGCTCAATGATCTGCTTGGAAGTAATCTTAAGTAAGCTCCTTATCTCGAGAGATTGTAACCATGATTTTTCAATTCTTCAACTAAGTCATTTAATGTTTTTACAGTTCGAACCATTTCAGTTTTTCTCTTATCATCAGAAGCAGACCTTTTCATGGCAATATCTACAATTGCTTTCATTAAACTGTCCTGATCACAGGTTAGCGGTCGACCTTTTGATACTGAACTTTTAATTCCACACAACTTTTTTCTAATATCTGGATCTAATGCTTCTATAGCTTTTTTTCTTTTTAGTCTGGTTGCTGTCTGGCATTCAGTGGCTTTTTGACGAAGTACAAGATCTCGGTTTTTTCTACCAAAAAGTTTTTGCTTTTGCCCTAGTATTTGGTAGTCTATTTTGGCGTCAGTCACGCCATCAAAACTGATTTTAGATTCAACCACATGCTTTTTTGGTGTATTCGGTACTTGGTTCGGTAATTTTGTCCAGTAAGATAAAATACCAATTTTGTATTTTATCTTAAAATACAAATTTATTTTGGAGTTCAATCTGTATAGCTCTTTTAATTTTTTTTCAACTTCTACATTTAATTCGGATGTTTTGGTATTTGTTTTAATCTCAAACCAGATTTTACTTGTTTCTTCTTGAGACTTTTGCTTTGGTTTGTTTGCAAATGCTTTTTAAATATCCTTCATAAATAAATTTGTAAAGTTTTTCTTTTTCACTAGACATTTTTAATCTATAAAAATATCAACAACAAGAAGTTAATTTTCCTTACAATCATTACGATAAATAAGTGTATAGTAAAGATAGTTTTAATAATAGCATTAATAATAGTACTACTTTTACTAAAATGTTATATCATAGTAAGTAAATAACTTAATATATAATAAAAATGATAACGTAACTAAAGTAGTTCGACAAATTCTTTATAATAGAGTGACACAAAACATTAAAAATAATTATAACAATAACATTAAAAATTAAAGTATTGTAAAACTAAAATGTTTATAGATCAGATGACAATCAAGATTAATATTATGTTTAAAGATCAAATTTTAAACAACTATTAATACTAAAATTTTTAGTATATTTATACAAATATTCGTTAAAAAATATAATTAGATTTTTAACGGTAACATAAATTGCTTTTAAATAATCGCCCACTATCTGGTTTTTTTATGTTTTTAGAATCAAAATTTCTTTTTATGTCTGCGATTACCACAAGTAACTTAAAAAAAAGCTAATTTGAATTTTTTATTTTCATTTTTCACGACTCCGTTAAACAATAAACGCTAACTACTTGTGAAGTCGTTGCATAGCATGTTTCTTGAAAATTTTCGTATTATATATAAGTATCTTGGAGTTTGCAATTTTAAAAAATTACGCAGTGATAAAAAATTTAATTTAAAAAGTTATTTATCACGTCACACCACCCCATGTAGCAAACCACCCCCTTTCCCCTGTAATATTCTAAGGATAATGCTAGATTAAGAATTATATAAAACATATGGTTTAAAGCGTGCATAATACCTCAAATAATACGTTGCGTAATAATAATAAATAATAAGCGTGCATAATACCTCAAATAATACGTGTTCAAATAATACGTGATACTTTTTTTGTCGTTTTTCTAACACCCCCTCCCCTATGTGACATTTTGCGGCATTTTTAAGAACCCCCAAAAGGTGCGACGTGACAAAAAAAATTTTTATAAGTTTATATTTTAATTGTAATAGTTTATTTTTATAAAAAAATACAATTGATCAATATCTATCTAAAACCTAAATTTGTTCCCAAATCGGACTTTGACCTTCAAGTATTGGAGTTCCATGTTCTTCAATAATTTTTGAAGGCCAGTTGAGGTCAGAGGTATCAACATCATCTTGATCATACCACTCAATTGTTTCTTTGTCCGAATTTAAAAAGACACACATGAGTTCAGATAGACGTTGAGCAACTAAGCGTTGAGGTCTAACTTTTTGAATTTCATTCGAATATCCAATAGGGTAGAGCGATTTTGAAAATTTTTGAAATTTGATTTGCCTGAGCAGCAAACCAATATCTTTTGGTGAAAAAAGAACCTTACTCTTTTTTTTTTTAGTTTAGATGAGTTCTTGGATTCTAAATTTTTGATGGGTCCTAATATTGTTTAAATTTTTTTTTTTAAACTATATCAACTTGATACTTAAGAGAAGCAAAATAATATGCTGATTTTGAAAATAATATTTGTTTTTATTAAAAAATTAAAATTAAAAAAGTAGAGTTGTTTTTGTCATTAAAAACCCCTGTCCTTAACAAAACGGGGGTTTTTAGGTATATTTTTGCAAGTATTTTTTTCACTAAAAAATTTTTTTAATAAAATTATTATTTATGAAACAAGCATTTTTTTTCTGCTTTTTTTGAGTCCAAGGTTGATATGGTTTAGAAAAAAAAGTTCAAAAATATAAGGACCTGTCAAAGAATTTAAATTCCAAAGAGGACCCTCAAGATCTCATCAAAATCAAAAAATATTTTTTTACTTTTATCTTATAATTAATAGACATTGATTCGTGTCTCAGTAATAGTGGTTTTTAAACTCTTTTTTTTTTTTGCTATGAAAATCACTCCACCCTAATATCCAATACTTGAGCAAACTGTTTTGTGTTGTTTCATTGATTGGTAGTTGCAAAATATAAACTGCAATTGGTACAAACTCTTTTTGGTAAGGAATTTTGAATGCTTGGACATGAGTATTCGTATGGCAATCCATTGGGATACTTTTTTGTAACTGTCGTGGGCAAAATTGTTTTGCAAAGTGATAAGTTTAAAAAGAGAGATGCAAAGTTGTTCTTTGTATTATTGCATTCAAGACCATCTTCTCCTTGAAACAAAAAAATTGGTGGTGGAAGAAAACCAGTTGGAATAAGATGAAACAGTGAGCTGCAACGATGACCACAGCATTTTTGATCATTACATTTTACAATTTGAAGGAAGTATTGACTTTCTCTAATATGTTTAGCATCCCACTCTGCTCCAAAATGTTTTAACTGTACACATTTTTCACTGTTTGGTTTTATGTACTCGGCTTTAGTTGCAAATCCATCAATGACTGTGCTAGACCAAATTTGTGCAAGAACTTCATCTGCTTTGGCAAAGTTTGCCTTCTCCATAACTTTGTCTGATGTTTCTCCTCTTGAATTAAGATGGGTTCCAAAATGATCAAATGGAAATATAATTCCAGAGTATTTGACTGCTTGTTTTTCCATGCAATCCTTTTTAATTTCTATGGCTGCAATTACTGAAGGAATAAGTTTGTGTTGAGAGGCAATTACAAAATCATGATCAGCTAAAGTTACCTTGTACTCAATTTTTTTAGAAGTTTTTAGAATCAAGTTTTTAGAATCAAAATTTGTTATTATGTTTGCAATTACCACAAGTAACTTAAAAAAAACCAATTTAATTTTTTTATTTTCATTTGATATGACTCAGTTAAATAATAAACGCTAGCTTGTGAAGTCGTTGCATAGCAGGGGGGGTGGTTTGCTACAGTCACACTGTAGCAAACCACCCTCCCTCCCCCATAAGATATTTTGTGACACTTTCCAATACCCCCTCCCCCCTAAGACTGTCACGTATTATTTGAACAGCCCTTTATTTCAAGTAAGTCTATAACACTAGGCATATGTGTATTACGCCGAACACGGATATTACATCTTCCTTCCATAAATTTTTTTTTAATGTGTTTATTAGGGATATGACTTTTTTGCAACCTACTAGGCCTGTATCGTAATTCAATGAACTTTTATGTAAAAAGAACGAATAGATGTTTCATTTTGACATATTTTGAAAAAAGGTCACCCCAAAACCAAAAAATCGAATTTTCAATAGGTACACTTTTGTACAGTAAATGAATATTAAAGGCTGAAGATGTTGTAAGAGTCATACTCCTGTTGTTATTTTATTTATTTATGCAACATGTACTGTGATATAACAAAAAACATTATGTGATATATAATTATACAAGTATTACAAAATTAACAGTATCAAAGCGTCTAGTACAACAATATACATAACTGTCTGTGTCTATAGGCCTACTGTGTTTAGTACATGGGTCACATGATGCTCACGTCTCATAAAGAGTCTAGCGCTTATTACTTAGAATGAATCGAAGTTGCAGTTTGTCTTTCTTTCTGCAGGAAGCATACAGGTCTTGCATCACCTTGATTGCACGTTCAGCTATCTGATTACTTCGTGGTATGTCGATGACGGATGGCTCTTTCTTCCAGTGATTTTTGAATGACTGCAATGCCTTTTTGTAAGGCTTCAATACATCAGGAAATTCTTGAAGTCATTGTCATTGTACTTTTGACTACTAAACCAATGTTCTGCCCACTCATATGAAATGAACCTGCAAACCTTCTCCAAATTCTTTCTTGCTTCAGGCATAAGAATGAACGCCAGAATGGCGAGAATGGCTCTTGAGTTCCATCTGGCATTGCTCATATTAGGAATGTTCTGAAAGTGAATCAGAGGGAAGTTTCTTTGTTCTTCATAGAACCTAAACACTCTTGTTAAATGGTACAAAAACTTCATATCGTCTCTCTACCCTGATTTATCAAGAATTTCTACAGTTCCATTCACAAACTTATCCTTCAGTTCATCATACTTATTCAACAGTTCAGACACAAATGGGTATTCAATGTTTGGAGATTTGGTATCACCCCCAAGTTCTTCGTCCATCACCAGACGGAGAATCCTGTCTAGTACGTGATGCTGACAACCGATAAATTGTGGTATTGTGACACCCTTTAATTTAAACATACGTTGCAACTTCACAACAACTCCATTTCTCTTCCCAGTATTGACGTTTGTTGTATCAGTAAGGATCATCTTAATTGAATTCCACAAATTGTATTCATCAATAAGTTTGGCAATTTTTTCAGCAACAGTTTCAGCTTTGCCATCTTTTAAACGCAGTGCATCAAGTTTCACGTCAGTTCTTTCATTCTGAAGTACAACTACCTGATATTCCTTATCATCTATTCGTTTGCCGTCAAAGTGTAAGGACCACTGTTCCATTTTAAGTTGTTGTATCATTTCTTTTTTTAATTTACCTGCCTCTTTGAATATGGACTTGTAAATTGCTGATTGACTTGGAGTTGGAATATCAATACCTTGTTGTGATAATACATTGCATATTTTAGCAGCTTTCTTTGTGGAAACTCCACTTGATGTAACCATACTTACAGCAAATTTACTTTTGTAGTGCTTTCTAGTTTTTTTCTGAGTGTCCTCATCATCGTCTTTATCACCGTCGTCGTCTTCATCATCTTCACTCTTACTTTTGCAGTTTTCAGATTCAGTACCACTGTCTGTGGTAGACAGGACTTGTGATGTGGAAGGTATTGCTGTTCCAGACTGGACTTTCCTTCTCTTGGAAGGGTGAATGGTTTCTTTACTTGCCACTTGTCCTGTTGAGTACCCCACCTGTCCTTTACTTTCTTTTTGTAGGTGGTATAGACGTTTATCTTCCGAGGATAACCACTGGCCATTCACTTTCGTGATGTCAAATAATGCATTGAGAACATCATATTTTCCACGCTTGACACATTAATCATAGACCTTCAGCACCTTCATAAGCTTTGCTCTTATCACTTGATCAGACACACGTGGAAAATTCAGTTTATTGTCCCACAATTTTGTAATTTCCTTAGAAATTTGGTCTATTCGTTCTTTTCTTCCTTTAACATATGCTCCGAGAAACTGGTATCTTCCTACGATCTGCAATTGAAGTGGTAAATAATGAAATAAATAGAATTAAGCTGAGAATTAAGCTTAAGATTAAAACATCGGTCAAAAATGATTGTATAAAAATGGTAAATCAAATTTTTATTTTGGGGGTGACCTTTTTTTGTTGCAGAAAGCTATTTGGGCCTTTTTTCATGATTTTAGGTAAAAGTTCATCGATTTATGATACAGGAAACATTTTATTTGAAAAAAAATTAAAAAGTCATATCCCTAGTGTTTATATTATATAGTTTAATAAGTTCTTTATAATATACACAGTTAAATGAAGTCCCTCAAGTAGGCAGGTCTGTTTTTAGTCCTTGACGACCTTCGAACGTCAGGCTGCGGTTCAGTCGATGGAGTCTCATGAATACCTGTAGCTTCTTAAAGCTTCTAGAAGTTTAGATGTTAAATTATTTTGTCCATCAGCAATCTTTTCTAAATTCATTACCATTCTCATCCATCGTAAAAAGAAGTCAGAGATGGTATAGTCTAATCTTTGAAAATCTTTCATTGCATAAAATATCGGCTCAAATGTTCTTGCATATTCCTCAATAAATTTCCAGGTTTCATCATTTAATCATAGCTCGCGGTTATTTCGATTAGTCCCGATTTGTTCATATATCGCGAGTTTTTCAAACATGCCTGATACCATTATGTAAATACTACTCCATCTCGGAGAAATATCTTTGCGTGGTCTTTTGAGATCAGCAAAAATTGCCTCATATATAGGCGCATGTGCATTTCTTATAAATTTTCTTATTTCAGCAAGAGTGGCTTCAAACGGCTCTGTTACGTCTTTTGCAGCTAATTGACAAATATGCGCTCCACAAAACATTTTGGTACAGATTGCACCAATATTGTTTTATAACACATTTACTTTTCTCTCTCGTTCTTGAGTATGTGATAGACTTTCGATCCCATTGTCTGTATCTTCAGAATTTTTTACAAATTCTTCTTCAAAATTGACTCAGTCAAGCAGATCGACATCTTCAAAATCAAACTGTTGTGTTTCCTCAACAAATTTATTAGAACTGATCATTTGATTTTGCATTTCTCTGATAGCATCAGAAGCTTTGATCATATTTTTACCTTGATCCGAACAAGTTGAGTAAATATCATCTTCCCCTTTCCCTACTTTCGCAATCAGAGTAATTTGCTGATCACCTAAAACCGCTCCAAGTTGCCGTCCGTGCTGAGTGAGCATTTCCAAAGTTCGATTGTGCAATTTTCCATCTTTTGTATACCGAATACTTGCAGAAAAAACATTTGTATTGAAACAAGACGCTGAGTCAAACATTAATGATGGATATACATTTTCGATATCCTTTGCAATAATTTCATAAATTTGGTCAGCAGCTTTAAGAATAAATTTTTTTGCTTTTCGACGATTCCATTTCACACCAAAAGCTTAAAGAGCCTTTCTAATCATCTCATTCTTCTCCATGTCATCAGCGACTGTTATAGGCAAATTTCTCATCAGAATCGGTTTTATGAAGTCCCTTACTATATCGTTTATATCGAAGTCAAATTCAAATTTTTTACGTGAAACGAAAATAGCATTTTCTTCACCGTTACCCTCATTATGATTGTTATTTCGAACTCTCCTCCTTTCCGAAATTCCTAGTTCTATAGCAATATCCTTGTGTTTTGCAAATGGTTTTTGAGATGAAAAACATTTCCGACAAGAATAGCTGGCTTTTGTTCTGCGCACACTTTGCATTTCCATGTGTTATTTTCAGTCAAAAAATAATCTTTTACTCGTGTGTTTTGCATTTTTCTCTACATAAAGCTTAAAACATCTAATCAATCTCTCAGAAAAAAAGGTTAACTAAAAAAAAATAAAAAATAGTATTGCTTATTACTCAAATCTTAATGAATAAGAAATTCGAACAATCAAAATTCCATCGTCTAGAGACACTTTTCAAAAAAAACTTTATCATACCGGTAAAACACGAGATTTTTAATCCCACCGATTTTGGTGGGATTAAAAATGGGAGCAAAAATTTCATACTAAATTTTTACTGTATTTTTATGTACAAATTTATTTTGCAACCACGGATTTTGTCAATTCTTTTAAACGTTGCATCGTGTGGGAAAATCTTTAACGTAAATAATTAGTAAGAAAGCGACAAGGTAAACAGTTTATATATTTATAGTTGTTTAAAATAATTGCACTGAGTTTCCAATTGTGTGATACTTTTATAGTGGTGCAATACTAGCTTAGTGTGAATGTATTTGGTATGGTGCAGTTTTTGACTTGAAAAAATTCAAAATTTTTAAAGAATCTTTTTTTAAATTTTTGTTCAGAGAAAAGTTATTTGGTGTAAAGAAGAGTAACACCACATAATTAAGTTTTTGAATAATGCTTATGATATTTCCAATGAGGCAAATGCATTATCTGGCCGCATAGGCATCAATTTAACCACAGAAAATATTCAAAAAATTTTTGGTAATGAATGGTATATTACATTGCCACTTTTGTTTCATAATGTAATAACTTTCAAAAAGGCCAAATTAAGCTAGTATCACACAATCGGTAACATAAAATGAATATAAATGGTATAAACAACTACAAATATATAAACTGTTTACCTTATCGCCAGATTTACCTAGATGACACAACTCATTTTTATTAATTATGAATAGCTTTGTTTTTCTTCGAAAATTCGATTTATCAACATCATTTACTCATTGCTGTCTTTGGATTATTTTTTCTTTTAAAAAAATACAAACGTCAACTAGTTCAGTATACGAAGTTAAATTTTTAATAATGCATGCATGTGACATTTTGTGGCATTTTGAAGAACCCCCACCCCCCTCCTTGTGTGACGTGACAAAGACAAAAAAAAATTTTATAAGTGTATATTTTAATTGTAATAATTTATTTTTATAAAAAAATACAATTGATGTATATCTAAAAACTAAATTAGCTCCCAAATCAGACTTTGACCTTCAAGTACTGGAGTTCCATGTTCTTCAATAATTTTTGAAGGCCAGTTGAGGTCAGAGGTATCAACATCGTCTTGATTATACCACTCAATTGTTTCTTTGTTCGAATTTAAAAAGACACTCATGAGTTCAGATAGACGTTGAGTAACTAGGCGTTGAGGTCTAGTTATTATTGCATTCAAAACCATCTTATCCTTGGAACAAAGAAATTGGTGGCGGAAGAAAACCAGTTGGAATAAGATGAAACAGTGACCTGCGACGATGACCACAGCATTTTTGATCATTACATTTTACAATTTGATGGAAGTATTGACTTTCTCTGACATGTTTAGCATCCCACTCTGCTCCGAAAAGTTTTAACTGTACTCATTTTTCACTGTTTGGTTTTATGTACTCGGCTTTAGTTTCAAATCCATCAATGACTGTGCTAGAATAAATTTGTGCAAGAACTTCATCTGCTTTGGCAAAGTTTGCCTTCTCCATGACTTTGCCTGTTGTTTCTCCTCTTGAATTAAAATGGCTTCCAAAATGATCAAATGAAAGTATAATTCCTATGGATCTAGCCATCCTAATGGATCTAGCCATTCTTCTCTCTACCCTGTTAAAGGCACTTCTGCCAGGAGCATTAGTGGCCACAAAAATTTCATCAAGGTCATGCTCTTTGAAATAAGTCTTGGCACAATGAATTGTTTATTTATATCTTGGATTTTAATCTGGCCCACCATTAACAGTTATAATCATGACTGGTTTGCTAACTCCATCTTCAGTAAATAAGTTGCTTTTAAATGCAAGAAGATGCTTTATTTTGTTCATGTCTTCTAAGTGACTAAGTGCTGTTGATGAATCATGTTTTGCACTTCTGATTGCTATGTATGTTGGGCCAGAGTATGTGACTGCTTGTTTTTCCATGCAACCCTTTTTAATTTCTATGGCTGCAATTACTGAAAGAATAAGTTTTTGTTGAGGAGCAATTACAAAATCATGATCAGCTAAAGTTACCTTGTACTCCATATGCATCATCATTGGTGCTTGTTTGCTTGCAGCTGTCAATCCAATGGGCACCCTGGCTTTATCATCCTGGCAGTGAAACGTCACTTCTTTAGGACCCAAGACTGCCGCAAGTTCTCCAAGGGCACTAATGGACCATTTGGCAAACTATGTGTCTGCATGATATTTATGCTCAAAATTTTGTGCTCTTATTAACCGGACAGGTACAGTTTTAACATGTCTTTTTTTTTCTCTGCTCAATGATCTGCTTGGAAGTAATCTTAAGTAAGCTCCTTATCTCGAGAGATTGTAACCATGATTTTTCAATTCTTCAACTAAGTCATTTAATGTTTTTACAGTTCGAACCATTTCAGTTTTTCTCTTATCATCAGAAGCAGACCTTTTCATGGCAATATCTACAATTGCTTTCATTAAACTGTCCTGATCACAGGTTAGCGGTCGACCTTTTGATACTGAACTTTTAATTCCACACAACTTTTTTCTAATATCTGGATCTAATGCTTCTATAGCTTTTTTTCTTTTTAGTCTGGTTGCTGTCTGGCATTCAGTGGCTTTTTGACGAAGTACAAGATCTCGGTTTTTTCTACCAAAAAGTTTTTGCTTTTGCCCTAGTATTTGGTAGTCTATTTTGGCGTCAGTCACGCCATCAAAACTGATTTTAGATTCAACCACATGCTTTTTTGGTGTATTCGGTACTTGGTTCGGTAATTTTGTCCAGTAAGATAAAATACCAATTTTGTATTTTATCTTAAAATACAAATTTATTTTGGAGTTCAATCTGTATAGCTCTTTTAATTTTTTTTCAACTTCTACATTTAATTCGGATGTTTTGGTATTTGTTTTAATCTCAAACCAGATTTTACTTGTTTCTTCTTGAGACTTTTGCTTTGGTTTGTTTGCAAATGCTTTTTAAATATCCTTCATAAATAAATTTGTAAAGTTTTTCTTTTTCACTAGACATTTTTAATCTATAAAAATATCAACAACAAGAAGTTAATTTTCCTTACAATCATTACGATAAATAAGTGTATAGTAAAGATAGTTTTAATAATAGCATTAATAATAGTACTACTTTTACTAAAATGTTATATCATAGTAAGTAAATAACTTAATATATAATAAAAATGATAACGTAACTAAAGTAGTTCGACAAATTCTTTATAATAGAGTGACACAAAACATTAAAAATAATTATAACAATAACATTAAAAATTAAAGTATTGTAAAACTAAAATGTTTATAGATCAGATGACAATCAAGATTAATATTATGTTTAAAGATCAAATTTTAAACAACTATTAATACTAAAATTTTTAGTATATTTATACAAATATTCGTTAAAAAATATAATTAGATTTTTAACGGTAACATAAATTGCTTTTAAATAATCGCCCACTATCTGGTTTTTTTATGTTTTTAGAATCAAAATTTCTTTTTATGTCTGCGATTACCACAAGTAACTTAAAAAAAAGCTAATTTGAATTTTTTATTTTCATTTTTCACGACTCCGTTAAACAATAAACGCTAACTACTTGTGAAGTCGTTGCATAGCATGTTTCTTGAAAATTTTCGTATTATATATAAGTATCTTGGAGTTTGCAATTTTAAAAAATTACGCAGTGATAAAAAATTTAATTTAAAAAGTTATTTATCACGTCACACCACCCCATGTAGCAAACCACCCCCTTTCCCCTGTAATATTCTAAGGATAATGCTAGATTAAGAATTATATAAAACATATGGTTTAAAGCGTGCATAATACCTCAAATAATACGTTGCGTAATAATAATAAATAATAAGCGTGCATAATACCTCAAATAATACGTGTTCAAATAATACGTGATACTTTTTTTGTCGTTTTTCTAACACCCCCTCCCCTATGTGACATTTTGCGGCATTTTTAAGAACCCCCAAAAGGTGCGACGTGACAAAAAAAATTTTTATAAGTTTATATTTTAATTGTAATAGTTTATTTTTATAAAAAAATACAATTGATCAATATCTATCTAAAACCTAAATTTGTTCCCAAATCGGACTTTGACCTTCAAGTATTGGAGTTCCATGTTCTTCAATAATTTTTGAAGGCCAGTTGAGGTCAGAGGTATCAACATCATCTTGATCATACCACTCAATTGTTTCTTTGTCCGAATTTAAAAAGACACACATGAGTTCAGATAGACGTTGAGCAACTAAGCGTTGAGGTCTAACTTTTTGAATTTCATTCGAATATCCAATAGGGTAGAGCGATTTTGAAAATTTTTGAAATTTGATTTGCCTGAGCAGCAAACCAATATCTTTTGGTGAAAAAAGAACCTTACTCTTTTTTTTTTTAGTTTAGATGAGTTCTTGGATTCTAAATTTTTGATGGGTCCTAATATTGTTTAAATTTTTTTTTTTAAACTATATCAACTTGATACTTAAGAGAAGCAAAATAATATGCTGATTTTGAAAATAATATTTGTTTTTATTAAAAAATTAAAATTAAAAAAGTAGAGTTGTTTTTGTCATTAAAAACCCCTGTCCTTAACAAAACGGGGGTTTTTAGGTATATTTTTGCAAGTATTTTTTTCACTAAAAAATTTTTTTAATAAAATTATTATTTATGAAACAAGCATTTTTTTTCTGCTTTTTTTGAGTCCAAGGTTGATATGGTTTAGAAAAAAAAGTTCAAAAATATAAGGACCTGTCAAAGAATTTAAATTCCAAAGAGGACCCTCAAGATCTCATCAAAATCAAAAAATATTTTTTTACTTTTATCTTATAATTAATAGACATTGATTCGTGTCTCAGTAATAGTGGTTTTTAAACTCTTTTTTTTTTTTGCTATGAAAATCACTCCACCCTAATATCCAATACTTGAGCAAACTGTTTTGTGTTGTTTCATTGATTGGTAGTTGCAAAATATAAACTGCAATTGGTACAAACTCTTTTTGGTAAGGAATTTTGAATGCTTGGACATGAGTATTCGTATGGCAATCCATTGGGATACTTTTTTGTAACTGTCGTGGGCAAAATTGTTTTGCAAAGTGATAAGTTTAAAAAGAGAGATGCAAAGTTGTTCTTTGTATTATTGCATTCAAGACCATCTTCTCCTTGAAACAAAAAAATTGGTGGTGGAAGAAAACCAGTTGGAATAAGATGAAACAGTGAGCTGCAACGATGACCACAGCATTTTTGATCATTACATTTTACAATTTGAAGGAAGTATTGACTTTCTCTAATATGTTTAGCATCCCACTCTGCTCCAAAATGTTTTAACTGTACACATTTTTCACTGTTTGGTTTTATGTACTCGGCTTTAGTTGCAAATCCATCAATGACTGTGCTAGACCAAATTTGTGCAAGAACTTCATCTGCTTTGGCAAAGTTTGCCTTCTCCATAACTTTGTCTGATGTTTCTCCTCTTGAATTAAGATGGGTTCCAAAATGATCAAATGGAAATATAATTCCAGAGTATTTGACTGCTTGTTTTTCCATGCAATCCTTTTTAATTTCTATGGCTGCAATTACTGAAGGAATAAGTTTGTGTTGAGAGGCAATTACAAAATCATGATCAGCTAAAGTTACCTTGTACTCAATTTTTTTAGAAGTTTTTAGAATCAAGTTTTTAGAATCAAAATTTGTTATTATGTTTGCAATTACCACAAGTAACTTAAAAAAAACCAATTTAATTTTTTTATTTTCATTTGATATGACTCAGTTAAATAATAAACGCTAGCTTGTGAAGTCGTTGCATAGCAGGGGGGGTGTTTTGATACAGCCACACTTTAGAAAACCACCCTCCCTCCCCCATAAGATATTTTGTGACACTTTCCAATACCCCCTCCCCCCTAAGACTGTCACGTATTATTTGAACAGCCCTTTATTTCAAGTAAGTCTATAACACTAGGCATATGTGTATTACGCCGAACACGGATATTACATCTTCCTTCCATAAATTTTTTTTTAATGTGTTTATTAGGGATATACTTTTTTGCAACCTACTAGGCCTGTATCGTAATTCAATGAACTTTTATGTAAAAAGAACGAATAGATGTTTCATTTTGACATATTTTGAAAAAAGGTCACCCCAAACCCAAAAAATCGAATTTTCAATAGGTACACTTTTGTACAGTAAATGAATATTAAAGGCTGAAGATGTTGTAAGAGTCATACTCCTGTTGTTATTTTATTTATTTATGCAACATGTACTGTGATATAACAAAAAACATTATGTGATATATAATTATACAAGTATTACAAAATTAACAGTATCAAAGCGTCTAGTACAACAATATACATAACTGTCTGTGTCTATAGGCCTACTGTGTTTAGTACATGGGTCACATGATGCTCACGTCTCATAAAGAGTCTAGCGCTTATTACTTAGAATGAATCGAAGTTGCAGTTTGTCTTTCTTTCTGCAGGAAGCATACAGGTCTTGCATCACCTTGATTGCACGTTCAGCTATCTGATTACTTCGTGGTATGTCGATGACGGATGGCTCTTTCTTCCAGTGATTTTTGAATGACTGCAATGCCTTTTTGTAAGGCTTCAATACATCAGGAAATTCTTGAAGTCATTGTCATTGTACTTTTGACTACTAAACCAATGTTCTGCCCACTCATATGAAATGAACCTGCAAACCTTCTCCAAATTCTTTCTTGCTTCAGGCATAAGAATGAACGCCAGAATGGCGAGAATGGCTCTTGAGTTCCATCTGGCATTGCTCATATTAGGAATGTTCTGAGAGTGAATCAGAGGGAAGTTTCTTTGTTCTTCATAGAACCTAAACACTCTTGTTAAATGGTACAAAAACTTCATATCGTCTCTCTACCCTGATTTATCAAGAATTTCTACAGTTCCATTCACAAACTTATCCTTCAGTTCATCATACTTATTCAACAGTTCAGACACAAATGGGTATTCAATGTTTGGAGATTTGGTATCACCCCCAAGTTCTTGTTCATCACCAGACGGAGAATCCTGTCTAGTACGTGATGCTGACAACCGATAAATTGTGGTATTGTGACACCCTTTAATTTAAACATACGTTGCAACTTCACAACAACTCCATTTCTCTTCCCAGTATTGACGTTTGTTGTATCAGTAAGGATCATCTTAATTGAATTCCACAAATTGTATTCATCAATAAGTTTGGCAATTTTTTCAGCAACAGTTTCAGCTTTGCCATCTTTTAAACGCAGTGCATCAAGTTTCACGTCAGTTCTTTCATTCTGAAGTACAACTACCTGATATTCCTTATCATCTATTCGTTTGCCGTCAAAGTGTAAGGACCACTGTTCCATTTTAAGTTGTTGTATCATTTCTTTTTTAATTTACCTGCCTCTTTGAATATGGACTTGTAAATTGCTGATTGACTTGGAGTTGGAATATCAATACCTTGTTGTGATAATACATTGCATATTTTAGCAGCTTTCTTTGTGGAAACTCCACTTGATGTAACCATACTTACAGCAAATTTACTTTTGTAGTGCTTTCTAGTTTTTTTCTGAGTGTCCTCATCATCGTCTTTATCACCGTCGTCGTCTTCATCATCTTCACTCTTACTTTTGCAGTTTTCAGATTCAGTACCACTGTCTGTGGTAGACAGGACTTGTGATGTGGAAGGTATTGCTGTTCCAGACTGGACTTTCCTTCTCTTGGAAGGGTGAATGGTTTCTTTACTTGCCACTTGTCCTGTTGAGTACCCCACCTGTCCTTTACTTTCTTTTTGTAGGTGGTATAGACGTTTATCTTCCGAGGATAACCACTGGCCATTCACTTTCGTGATGTCAAATAATGCATTGAGAACATCATATTTTCCACGCTTGACACATTAATCATAGACCTTCAGCACCTTCATAAGCTTTGCTCTTATCACTTGATCAGACACACGTGGAAAATTCAGTTTATTGTCCCACAATTTTGTAATTTCCTTAGAAATTTGGTCTATTCGTTCTTTTCTTCCTTTAACATATGCTCCGAGAAACTGGTATCTTCCTACGATCTGCAATTGAAGTGGTAAATAATGAAATAAATAGAATTAAAAAGAATCAAAGCTTAAGATTAAAACATCGGTCAAAAATGATTGTATAAAAATGGTAAATCAAATTTTTATTTTGGGGGTGACCTTTTTTTGTTGCAGAAAGCTATTTGGGCCTTTTTTCATGATTTTAGGTAAAAGTTCATCGATTTATGATACAGGAAACATTTTATTTGAAAAAAAATTAAAAAGTCATATCCCTAGTGTTTATATTATATAGTTTAATAAGTTCTTTATAATATACACAGTTAAATGAAGTCCCTCAAGTAGGCAGGTCTGTTTTTAGTCCTTGACGACCTTCGAACGTCAGGCTGCGGTTCAGTCGATGGAGTCTCATGAATACCTGTAGCTTCTTCGATTTCATTGTTTGCTGTTTCCTCATTTGATGTAGGAGGTGTGATAGCTGCCGGTAATTCGTATGGTAAATCAAGTTGCTCATGCTGATATGCTAGTGGTTGCTCATTGGTTTTAATCAGATGTTTACGATTACGCCGATATATTTTTCCGTACTTATCTACCACGTTGTATGATCTGGGTAATATTAGTTTTTCTTTAACTGTCACTTTTTTCCATGTTCCATCTTTTCTCATCCGGGCAGTGTCATTTGCTACGAGATTTGGGAGTTCAGATGCGTTCCGATCATAGTATTGTTTTTGATGATTTCTGGACTTGGTGATCTGACTATAAGCATTTAAAGGAATTGCTGGTATAAGTAAATTATGGTGGACAGGTAGGGTTGTTTGCGTTCTTCTGGTCATGAGAAGTTAGAATGGAGAGTATTCCATACCTGTGAGAGGCATATTGAGGTATTCTAGAAGACAAAGTTCAGGGTTGTCGCATTTTTTTAAGTATTTTCTTCATAATTTTCACGCCCATTTCACTGAGACCATTTGATTGGGGGTAGTTAGGACTTGATGGAGTGAAGTTGAACCCATATTCTTTTGAGAAGTTAAGGAACTCTGCACTGTTGTAGGGGTTGTTATCGGGAATGAGAGTTGAAGGTATTCCGTGACGAGTAAAAATGGTTTTCATAAATTTGATTACAGAGACTGCCGTTTTGTCAGGAGTGACACTGTTCTCAATAAATTTAGAAAAATAGTCTATAACAATTACATATATATACATGCAACTCATATATGTCTGATCCTACTTTACTCCACGGTAAGTCAGGAATGTGGTGTTGAATGATTTTTTCCTTTTTGTTGTTATTACGGTATTTAAGGCATTTTTGGCAATTAAGTTTTAGTTTATCAATATCGCTTGTAAGCCCTGGCCAATAAACAGTGTTTCGAGCTCTAGCCTTCGTCTTCTCGGCGCCAAAGTGTGATAAATGAAGCTGTCTTAATATGAGGGGTCTCGTAGCAGTTGATATGACTATTTTATTTTATTTTAGAATTATTCCCTCTGCTAGTTGTAAGTTGTTTTTGATGGGCTAATATTTATTTTCTTCACTGCAAAGTATTTGTCGGTTTCGGGGCCAACCATAAGTTATATAGTTTGTTATTTGAGAGAGCACAGGGTCAAGTTTTGTGTCGTGCTGCAATTGCTTTAGTCTATTTGTTGATATTGACAGATTTTGAACTGAAGTGTTGACCATAACGTTGCAGTCCTCATTTAGGCTATCATCCTCGTCAAAATTGTTGAGGTGGGCACGTGATAGAGAGTCAGCAATGTGTAGATCTTTTCCTGGAACATACTTTACCACAACTTGATATTTTTGGAGTCTTATCAAAAGTCTTTGTATGCAAAGTGGTGCTTCTGACAGCGGTTTGTGCAAAATGTATTCAACAGGTTTACGATCACTTTCTATGGAGACCTGTCGCCCATAGGTATATTGGTTGAAACGTTCACAAGCAAAAACAATTGCTAAAAGTTCTTTCTCTATCTGGGCATATCTCTGTTCTGCTACAGTTAAACTACGAGGTGTATAGCTGATCGGGTGACCTTCTTGCATAATACAGGCTCCTAATCCATGTGAAGATGCGTCTACCTGAATGTGGACATCTTTTGATGTGTGGAAGAATGAGAGTACAGGGAAAGATGAAAGAACCTATTTAATTTTTTCCACAGCACTTTTATGTTCATGGTTCCATGACCAGAGTATGTCTTTTTTAAGCAGCTGGCGGAGGGGAGCTGTTAACTCTGACATATTTGGGATAAATTGTCGCAGATAGTTGACCATTCCTAAGAGCCGTTGCAAATCTGCTTGACATGCAGGCAATGGGTATGCAGATATGGCTTCTTATGCCTTTATGGCTGATTATATTCCCGAGATACTTGACTTCAGATACTCGAAATTGAATTTTTTTTGTAGGTTGAATTTAATGTTTCTATCACGAGCTCGTTGTAGAATTTGTTTGAAAATTGTATCATGCTCTGCATCTGTTTAGCTGCAATGATCAAGTCATCGTGGATAGTCAGAACATTAGGGATATCACCAAAGTTAAGTTCAATCATCTCCTGTGCAGCATCCGATGCGCATGATATGCCGAATGGCATGCGGTTGAATTTGTATCGACCATAAGGAGTGTTAAATGTGCATAGCTCTGAAGAAGGTTCATCTAGTTTTATATGCCAATAGCAATCAGCCATGTTAATGACAGTAAAAACTTTGTTGCCACAAAGTTTGCTACTGATTTCTTCTGTAGATGGAGTGGTTTTGTATTGTCTTAAAACAGACTTACTTAGTTCTTTCGGATCAATACATAATCTTAAGGATCCATCTTTTTTTTCTATAATGACCATTGAGTGTACCCAAGTTGTCGGTTTAGAAATTTTTGAGATAACTGTGGCTTTTACAAAACGGTCAAGTGTGCTTTTAAGTTTAGGTAGGACAATCATTGGTACTTTCCTTGGTGCATGAATGACTGGGATTGCATTTTTAGCAACTGCGATATGATAGTTTCATTTAACTAAACCAAGGCCGGTAAAAACGTCACCATAATGTTTAAAATATTAGCTTTATCAATTTCAACATCGTTAATGTTTAGTATTTCAATAGATTTGCAGGAACTTAGACCAAGAAGTGGTTTTACATCAGAAAGAGATACAACAATAAATTGGCACACTCGTGAAATGTTATTCATTTTAACAGTCAGATTGCAATTTCCAAGTACAGGAATATCGTTTCCACCATATGATTTTAGTCTAATTATTGTTTTTTTGAGAGGAGGCTTTCCAGGAATAGAGTTGTAGACATTGTATGGAATGACGTTACATTGGGCTCCAGTATTTAATTTAAATGTTATATTTTTTATATATTTGTTAATAAAGCGTCAGTACGTTCCATTGATGCTGCAACATGGTGAATATATAACTCTGCAACGTTGAGGTTGACTTCATTTTGATCAGCTTGGTCTATACGATTAGCATTAAAGCGATTAGTTTTGGATCGGCACATTCTAGCAAAATGGTTTAGTTTTCCACATGCAGTGCACTTTAGGCCATATGCCGGGCAAGATGAGGTAGTATGTTGTGATCCACAGTAATAGCAAAGTTTTTGTAAATTTCTATCAATCTTTAGGGAGTTGAATTTAGTTTTGTTTCCATGTTTGTTTATAGAATCTGCCTGGATTGTATTTTCGAGTGCTTTTAGTTGTGTTTTCGATGTTTTATATGCTCTCATAATCGTTCTCTGGCAGAGTCGATACTACAGACTGCTCTGTCACGTATTAGAATTTCTTCGAGGGTTCCTAACTCGCATGTTTTAGCTTTATTTCGTAAATCAATCAAGAAGTCAGTAAATAGTCTGCTGTCTTGCACACATGTATTGAATAAATAACGTTCATATTTTATGTTTTTTTGGGCTGAAACAACATTCATAAAGGGGTATAAAAAAAGAAAAAAAAGAAAAAAAATAAGGAATAAAAAAAACACAAAAAATGGGATAAAATATATATATTTCTAAATAAAAAATACAAAAGTTACTTTTTTTTTTTTGAAGGTGACAACTTTGGCATACGCCACATTGCTTTATGCAAAAGTAGCGTTGGTTTATCGTCAGCGAGTGTGCCAATGAATGTTGCTGTAGTTTGAAATAGTAGGAATACATGGCTGTAAAAAAAATAGGATTAATAAATAAAAAATTTAATGATAAAAAAAAAAAGAAAAAAAAACAGAAAAAAATATACCTTTCATTTGTTTTCTAACTTTTTTGTTGGGTTTTCTGTTGCTGTATCCACTTGTTTTCATTTTTTTATTAGTTTGGCTATAAATATATAATATTATTTTTATAATGTACAAAATTGTTTTCACAAACATAATAATATTGATCAACTGACCATTGAGCATATTTCATAACACAATTATAAAAAAATTGAACATTATTATCATTAATATAAGGATTAAAATAGTGTGTTCTAAATAAACGGTGTAAATAAAATATAATTCTTCTATGTATCCAAAAAAATAAATTATGATCGTTTAAAAAAGTTAATTTATAACTAATATAAAAAAATTCTTGGTTTTACTATACAAGTAAAAAAACTATGAATTGATTCCCAAAAAAAAAAAGTTTAGATGAATTCTGGTTCTTGGGCACATTCAGGTGCTTCAGCTGGTTCTGGTATATGATTATAAAAATGAAATAGTTCTTCTTGTTTGGCTTCGATGACTGCACTTGGATATACTGCGTTCGGTGGTGAATAAATAGGTGGTAGATTTTTAATAATGCTTTCTTCATAAGTCGGTAGACGTGGTATTTTATTTTTATATTTGTTAAAAATATCATTTCGATGAATTACTTTACACATGTTGAGTAAAAATTCCAATTTACTTTCTAAGCTTTCATGAATATTTCCATTATAATCTTCTATGGCATTATCTTTGATATACTCTACAAGATCGTATGCGTTTTTTAATTTTTGTTTGATACCATGTGGAAGTATTAACACAAATCTAATACTTCTAACGTTTTCAAAAGTGAGCTCATCAGTTATTTGTCTGAAAACTTCCATTGCATTCATTTTTTTATTAGTTAATCTAAAAAAATAATGGGTAATAATGATAGATAAAGTACAAAAAAAAACATATAAAAAAAATAGCAATGATAGAACAAATACATTTTTTACATAAAATATATTATTCAATAGTAATCATGATAAATAAATGATTATTAATAATAAATTGTTTTAGTTCTTCGTGTGAAATAAAATTGTTATAACCAACAGCTACATTATATTCAGTGGTAGGTTTATCAAAAGAACTATCGTTTAAAAGTTGAAGATAATTATTGTTGGTAGTAGTATGAGTAAAAAATTTATCTTTTCTCTCAAGGTTAAATTGACATTTTTGGTAAAAGGCCATTTTAAAGAATCGTCCAGGTCACCTCGTAATAATTGAAAGTAAATGGCTAGTTTGTTTACGTCGGTACTTCGAGTATAAACTTTTATACGATAACGATAACCTTCTGATGTGTACACGGGTTCTGTATAAAATGGTTCATCTGATAATAGCCTGAGATTCATTTGATCAAGTTTGATGATTTGCGTGTCGTTAAAGATGTGTTGTATTACCTTTACTTCTTTAGGTTGTTGAATTGATTTTTTTAAAGCTAAGAATTCTGTGCTATTTTCTTGTAGGATTTGATAAAGTTTTGTTATTTCTTGTTTGAGATGTTCTGTATCTTGTTGATTTGCTAAAACCATCATGTTGTCATAAAAGAGACTTTTTAATTCTGCCATTTCTTTGTTCATTTCTGCTAGGGTTTGATGAAGTTTGACATTTTCTTCTTTTAGATTTTTAATTTCTTGGTCTTTTTCTTTAGAGTCAACTATTTGTTTAGTTGTAATTTCTTGAAGACTCTTCATTCTATTCATGATTTGATTAATAGAAAGATTCAAAATTTAAATTTTTCTTTTCTTCTTGAATTATTTGGTTCAAATTACGATTTTGTTGTTCTTTATAATATCGTAAGCAGATGACAGAGTGTTCATAATAATCTTGATCATCGACTTTGGTATTACAAAAAAAACATATTTTTTTGTATATCTAGAAATTCATAATCACATTCATGGTTTAACAAATCTTGCACCTTTTTCGTACATGTAAAACATTCGTGGGAGTATTGTTCTGTAGAACAATCTGTTTGATGATTTAAAAGTTCTTCTGCACTAAATTATTTGTCACAAAAACAGCAAGGATATATGTTATCTGCCATTTTTTTTATTAGTTGCTGAAAAAAAACATTTATTTATATAAAACTATAAAAAAAAATATACATGTCTTTTTTACCATAAAAGAATTAATAAATAAAATCACTCAATAAAACATATAAAAGAATTAAAATATAAATAATGTTTGTTTCAATATCTTTAATATCTTGTTCTTGTTTTTGTTTGAATATATCGTTAAAAGTTATGTTTTCAACCTCTTCAAATACGTCTCCAAAACCAGGAAACATGTCTTCATAATTTTCATTATTATTAGTTGTCATTATTATGTTTGCTAAAAAAAGAAAAAAGATATATTTACAAATTAAAAAATTACAAATAAAGTTCGGGTAAATTGTCCATTTTATTAATAATGTCTAAAATATATTGTTCCCAATCCATTTCATTGAAGATCTCATGAATTTCTTTTTCTATTTCTTCCTCTTCTTTTTCCACTTCTTCTTCTAACATCCGTGATTTTAGCTCTTCAATATAATCTGATTCTTCTTCATCCATTTCTTGTACTAATTGTTCTAAATATTTTTCATGATCTTCCTCTGTTAACTCCATTTCCATTAGTTCTTCCAAATCTTGTTCTTCTTCTTTTGTCAATAACAACTCGTGGTAGCATATAGTGTCTTCATTAATATTTTCTCCATAACTAATAGAAAAAAATGTATAAAAAGTGTATAAAAAATAAAAAAAATATAAAAAAAATGAAATAGGCTTACCATCCACATTTTTTGATATATTGTTTCATTTTTTTAATATATTAGTTTGCTAAAAAAATAAAAAAAAGTTACAAAAACATTATTGCAATATAAAATGTGTAATTATTTCCATAGTTATATCTATATTTTTTTCATGTTCTAATTTATTTTCTTTTGTTGAAATGTCAAGAGACCACATCCATAAAGCATCATATAAAGCACGAGCTGCTTCGACTTCGGTTCCTTTTTTTTGATATATTAAGTTTAAAAATCTCATCATTCTTTCGTTGATATTATGGTAATCACATTGTATACATTCGATTTCACGTTTTTTATAGTCAAGATATTCTGCCAAAGTTTGCCATTGTGTTTGCAAATGTGCTGCTATTTTTAGTATTAATTGCATAAAATTCATTATTTTTTTGCTAAAAAATATAAAAATTTGATATAAATAATTCAATATAAATAATTTACATTGTTGTATATTATATAAAAGTTTTTCATCTTCCCATAATGATACTACAAAATACAAATGTTTGATTGCCAACTTTTTGTTTGGTTGTGTTAATATATATAGGGTTAAAACGTTTTTTATTTTATCAAATGTTTTTATGTAATTTTTATTGATTTTTTTTATTTCACTTCTTCTAAACTTAAATAAAAACGCCAAATGTTTCCATTCGTGATGGAGTTGTTTTGAAGTGTAATTTATTATTTCTTTAATCATTTTTTTATTCTAGTATATATAAAATAGAAATGTAGTTGCATATAAAAATATTAATGTATATAAAAAAAAAATAAAAAAAAACAACTATAAAATTTTTATATTCTAAAAAAATATTTACAAAATTAAAAAAAAACATAAACTATAAATTTTCTGGATCTGGACTCTCTAAAAAAAAAGACACAGAGAATATTAAAAAAATATACTTTTTTTTATAAAATAAAAAAGGATCAAGTTTAACTTACGAGGAGAGTAGTCCCAGTGCTAGGGACCCACCTCTCTATTTGGAGGTGGATATGGACTTTCTAAAAAAAAGGGAAATATTAAAAAAAATGAATTTTTTTATTATTAAAAAAAACTAGTAAAGTTAAACTTACGACGAGTGCGGGAAGGTGTATCGTTCATGACATTTCTTAACACTTTGCGAATATTACTTAGTGTTAGTAACTCTTGATCTATAAGAAAAAATAGTATTATGAAAAAATAATATTTTTTTATTATAGATGTAAACCATAAAACAATTACCTCTTTTTGCATTGTACGCAAACAGTTGACAAATAGGGCGTTTTTTTCCATTTTCGATAACATAAAACTGGTCTATAGTGCTATCATTAAATACTTCGTATTTTACTTTATTTATTGAAATATAATTCATTTTAACTAAAAAAAGAGGTTTATTTAGGAATAAATACCATATTATTTTTTTTGTAATAAATAAAAAATAGTTATAAATAAAAATATCATTTTTTATAAAAATGCCTAAAATAAGGTATACTCCTAGATCATTAAACACTGTCGATATGGCGCATACAAAAACAACAGTTCCTAGAACAAAAAAAGCAGTTCAAACACAAACAAGTACAAAACAAATTTCAACAAATCGTAAACTTGGAAGAGTTGGTAAAAGAATAAAACGCTGGGTTCATACTGCCGAATCCTATGTCGATATTAAACATCAATTAAAAGAAGCAAACATAAGTCGAAAAATAGACAAAAATAATAATGTATTTTATATATAAAAAAAATTTATAAATTTAAATAAAAAAGTCTATTTATATTATATTTTAATTTTCGAAGTTGTTTTCTTCTTAATTTGTATTCGTTTTTTTTTTTCTAAAATAAAAAAATAAAATTCTTAAAAAAATGTAATTTTTTATTTATAAATAATAATTTAAAAAATTAACTTTTTTTTTCAAAATATTGTTTTCTTGGGGTTGAGTTGGAGTTTCTTGAGGTAGTGGTTGAGTTTCTTGAGGTAGTGAATCTTCAGCAAATTCTAATGGTGGTTCATTTGGTTCGTTTGGTTCATTTGGTTCATTTGGTTCGTTTGGTGGTTCATTTGGTGGATTGTTTGGTGGTTTTATTATGAAATCAATTTCATCTGCGTCGTCAAAAATACTCAAATTTGGAAAACTTAATTCGGGATCATCCTCGATGACTATAATTTCAGGTTCGTCATCACTAGTTAAAAGCACTTCATCTTCCGATAAATCTATCTCCTTTCCCACAACTTCGTCGTCCATATAATATTGTGCTTTTTTTACAGAGCGTTTGGTAAAGCGTGTTTTTGTCATTTTTGATTTTGTTAACAAAAAACACGCTTTTTATGTATAAAATGTAATCTCTACAGATTAATGTGAAATAATAGCTAAAGTGATGCAACTTTATGTAATGAAAAGAAAATGCTGTGTCATGTTGGTTAAATTTAGAAACTTTTAATACCGCTTTTATGAACAAGATTAAAGAGAATAAAATACTAAATAACTAAAGTGATGCAACTTTATGTAATGAAAAGAAAATGCTGTGTCAAGTTGGTTAAATTTAGAAACTTTTAATACCGCTTTTATGAACAAGATTAAAGAGATTAAAATACTGAGCGTGTGAGAACGAGTGAGCGCACGAGTGTGTGAGTAAGCAGGCTAAGGACTAAGGCAGGATTAAGTAAGTTAAGTAAGGACTAAGTAAGTAAGTAAGTAAGAATAAAATACGGCCGTATAAAAAATAAAGACAGTAAGAAAAAACATAAGTAAGTAGGCCTACTAAGACAAAGTAAAGACAGAATAAGTAAGGTTGTGTCAGGGTGACACTATGTTTTTTCTCTTGTAAAAAAAAAGATATAAATAAATACAAGTCAAAAAAAAAATACAAGTCAAAAAAAAGTTAAAGTCAAAAAAAAGTCAAAAAAAAATGTTAGAGTCAAAAATGGCTGCAGATAATATTGATTTTTCCCGTATGATTGTAAGACGGAATTTATTTTCAGCACCTTCAAAGTCAAAGCAATTTAAGACCCAAATATACATCTAAATTACCCAAATATACAGTAGATGGAAAATGGCCTTTTCATAGGGATGCTTTTTTTGAATTTTTTGATAGGACCTCCTTTGATGAAAACGAGTTAACCGATCCCAATAATACAGAACTAAGAGCTCTAAGACGAAAAAGAGTTAAGAAAAATTTAAAAAAAATAAAGCGTCAATATTGTAGAAAAGCACTGATGTGTTATCGAAAAACGAAAAGCAAGTATATAAATAATAAACAAAATTGCGAAATGAATCGAGTAGGAAAGCCGATATATCGTTTTGTTTTAACAAAAGTGGATCGCGATAAACACAGAAATATTTATTAAAAAATGAGTCATAGAAGACATAGAGGTCATAAAAATGCTAAAAGATATATTTTTGTTCATAAAAAATCGAGAGCTCATCCTAGACCTTATCATTCTTTAATCGGTAAAGGACGAAAACGTATACTTAGAAAACGCGGTAAAGGTATCCTTGGTAACCTATTAGGAAATATACCCGTACTTGGTGGTGTATTTAAAACTATATTTTAATCGGATTAAAAAAATATGTATAAAAAGGCTCAACTCGTTTACTAACAAAATGAATTCAAAAGTATGCAAACATGCGAGAGAAAAACTCATATAAAAAAGTATTGCAACAAATGTTTTGTACAAAAATTTCGTTGTTATGTTGAAGAAAATTTAAAAGAATATCTATGGTTAATAAAAGACATGGAAAAGCAAAATCAAAAGCTCAAAAATTTAAGAACGGATACGAGCGCGTTTGGCGATTATATCCTTACTTATGAATACGAAAACGGTGTTGTGGAAATTATCAGTGGCGATAAAGAAAATGGACACTTAAAAATATCTACTTTTTGGGGGGGGGGTTTATACTAGATTTAGATATTGTTAATAAATTATATTGTTTATCGCATATAAATGATGTTGTTTTTTTTGTAGGTAATAAAATACCAAAAACATATAGATTAATAAAATATTTAATAGTGTTTTTTCTGTTTTTTTTTAAAAAAAGTACTATAAATTTGGTTTTTTTTTTTTAAATAGAAAATTTCATTTGAAGAAAAAAAAATCATTTGAAATAAACAAAAAAAATAGAGTTTAAACTTGTTTAAACGAATTTTATAAAACGAATAATAAATTAGAAACTTCTTCCTTTACAACGGATGATAGTTTAAAAAAAGTCCAGGGTAATTTTAAATTATTTTTTCGTTTGGATGGAAGTAAACAAATCAAAGTAACTCGTGTTAATAATAAAGCCCATATTGTTTTTATTTATGGTGAAAACAAACACGAATTTGAAATGGGTTATGAAGACTTTGTTGATGTTATTAAAGAGTCATTTAACGTCTGGCTACTCGAAGAAGTAGACATAAAAAATGAAGCATTTTAAAGATTATCTAGAGTTGTGTTATCCGTTTCCCGAAATTACAAGATTTTTATTTTTCACTATTTAAAACAAATAGTAAAGCAAAGGGTGATTTTTTATTGATACATCGTTTAAAATGGGGAACAATTATTAAAGTAACACGTTCCAATGATGAACTCATTATTGTGTTTATATATGAAGAAAGACACGAACATACTTTTGAAATTCCTTTGAAACATTTTTTATCGTATGTTTGCCGTTGTCAACAAAAATGGCTTTTAAGCGAAAAAGACAAAATTTTAGATCAAAGACACGTAAAAGTAATAGAAAAAGGATACGTAGAAGAGGAAGAGGATTGGCTGATTTTATAACTCCTAAAAATGTAAAAAACGCATTGCAAGTGGGTTCGCTGTTATACGGTATAAAAAAAGCGTAGAAAGGCAAAAAAACAAAAACGGCTCCTGTTCCTGTTGTTACAAAACCTGCCAACCCTTATATGCCTCCGGATAAAGTGTTTGAAGTATATTAAAAAAACAGTTGTAAAAAAATATTATATTAATTCATTTAATGAATATATATGTACAAATAACAAATTGTTTTGTTTTTCTTCTTCTTTTTTCTTTTTGTATCGTTGATAGTCAATGTTTTTTTTCCTTTAGGGGTCGTCCATAAAGTACGTACGCCAAAAATTTTGAAATTTGACCCCCCTCCCCCCTGTTGCCATGCGTACTTTTATGTCCCCACCCCCCTTAAAAGTACGTACGTTTCTCAAAACCCCCCCCCCCCCCCACATAGCCCCCCCATCCCTCCTTTTTTTTTTTTTCTTAATTAAAAAGTTTAATTAAAAAAAAAAAGACGGAGGGTACCTTAGATACTTTATACTATCTCAAAGCTTATTGCTTACGCATTTTAAAAACGTCTTCAAGTATAAATGCAAATAATAATTTAAATAAATTTAAAATTTACTAATGTATGTGTGTATTTGGGCGAAAGGTTTATGCGGCGGCAATAGTCAACGGAGATCCAGGTTCGATTCTCGGTGAAATCTAGGAAAATATTTTTTGTTTTTTTAACGAATCAAATGTAAATAAACTATACTTAAGGTGGACGTTTTTTTCAGGCACCCCTCTTTAGTAAGTAAAAAACGAGTCTAAGGTGAGATCAGTAATATTGAAAACAAAGGGTAAAACCCAGTGGGAGGGAGCAACAGCAAATTTTGTGCCCTTTTGCTATTTTAAGAAGCTTTTTATTTTAGCAAAACCTAGCGGTCTTTGAGACGCGATTGACACGTTTTTTTTGGGGTGACTCCGTCCCATCAACCACGGCCCTCAGGTCTTACTCAGGGCCAGTATATAAGGGCGGGCATGTGTGCATGGGCCCCCTCAGGATTTTCTGATGTTTTGATTTTTGATGATAGAACACTTTCACACAACGTGCAAACTTAAGTTTGTTAATATGCCAAATGAGGTGGCCTTGCAAAAAATTTGGATGGCGGAGGCCATCCAAATTTTTTTCCAAATCTAAAAGTTATAACCATGCAAAATTTATACCCCTCTCATTTTGGGGGTAGGGAGGGTAAGCGTTTTAAGGCTTTTTGTTCACAGGCCTCCGCCATCCCGATATTTTGCAAGGTCTCCTCATTTGGCATAGGTATAAACAAACTTAAGTTATGAGTTTGCACGATGTGTGAAAGTGTCCTATCTGGAACATCAAAAAATTCTGAGGGCGCCCATACATGTGTGTGCATAAAGGAAAAATATACCCTCTACTTCATATACCATACATCTTTTTATGTTGGCAAACTAGAATCTTTAGTCAGAATGTAACTTTTCTATTGATTAGCTGGTTAATTGTGATAAATTAGAAAGTCGAAGTACGTACTTTTAAATTGAACCCCCCCCCCCCCCCCCTCCAATACGCTTTCGTACGCTTTTTGAAGACCCCCCCCCCTCTCCCCCCTATGAGCGTACGTACTTTTTGGACGACCCCTTACAAGACAAGCAACACGTCTTCTGAAGATGTATTTTGCCCGCTCTTTTAGTAATGGTGTTAAATATCCATACTTCTTTATTTAATAAGTGAATCGTGCAATTTTTTAATAAAGTGTCATTTTTTTTTCTCTTAACACGAGGAAATAGAGTTCACCATAACCATTACACGTAGCGCATTTTTCTTCGACAATTTCTTCTAGAAATGTGTGTGCTGTTCTCTTCATGATTCTGTTTATATTAAATTCAGAGCAATCTGCCTTTTTGTTTCTTTTTTAGTCATGACATCATCAATAGGTACATCTAAAAATTGATTGGCAGTCTTTAATCATGTATAATTGTTTGCATAAATTCTATCCATTTCATTTTGAATCATGTAATAAATATTTTCCTCGTTCATCACAGATGGAATGGCTTGACGATCCAATAGGGATAACTTATCCCACGTAGCTTCATAATTTTTTCTTAAGAATCCTGCATCTTTTAAAAATCTTTTAAGAGCATTTTGAGCCAATATTTGTTTTTCATAAATATCATAATGCAAAGGAATTTGTTTTGTTTTCATAGGCAATAGATCACGTTCCAGATTTTCCTGTTTTTTCATATAAAAATGCAACTGCATGTCTTTTTCAAACAGTTGTTTAGCAGTGTTATCAAGGTGTGGAAAGAGTTCGTGTTTAATAAATTGAAAAAATAAATAAAGATTTATCTGAACTAGTGAAGAGGCATGAAGCGTTGTTACTTCATAAAAATAATGGTTTAACAGTCTGCACAACGAAGGTAAATATATTTGATCTGTATATAATACATTTTCGCTGCGAAAGACTAGAGCTACAAAATAAGCGGCAAATGCACCACATAAACTACTATCATTCCATTGAAAAGGAAATTTATTGTATGAAAAAAATACATTTTGATTGCCAGTGATTTTGCTATATTTTAAAATAAATTTGGTAAACCAATAAAATTCACGATTTTCTGCTGTCCATTCTGTAGGAAAATGATTGGATTGACGTATATAAGAATTAATTTCAATTTCGTTGTAGTTAATGTTAATAGTGTTGATTTGTATATTGCTATTGACTTCTTCTACTGCTTCAAACAAATATTTATTAAATCTTAAATGTTTTGGAATTTGTTGCAATACACTTTCTTCACCTAAACTATCAAAACAAAAAAAATGACCCTTGTCTATTTTCATCAACACTTTCCAATGTTGACCTGCTTCTTTTGTAGTTTCATTGTTGTAAATGATAAAGGAGCCATTTTTTTTCATTTGTTGAATAATATGAATATGTGTTTTTGTTTGACTTAGTTCATCAAAAGCATAAAATCCTCTAAAATAATTTTTAAATTCTGAATTTTTAAAAAAACGAGACAAAGATTCATCAGTAGCCATTTTTTTATTCTTTTTCTAAATTAAAAAAACTCGCAATAAATAGTGTTACAATAGCGTGTAATATATTAACAAATAAAGTTTTTTTATCGCTGGTTCCTTCCTTTATAATTCCTTCAATGTTTCTTTTAACAGATTTCTTTTTTAAACCACCATCTAGTTTTTCTATCAAAGAAAAGACGGTAGGTATTACTTTTGAAGTAAACGTATCCACAAAACCGTCAGTTTGATCACCTTCTGTTAGAACCATAGGTGGTTTGATATTTCTTTCTAGCAGCAAAAGAGTGAGCTTGGATTTATAGAGTTCTATTACATAATTATCACCATATGTTTCTTTCAAATTGTCAAAGTAGTTGAGATGAATAGGACAAAGTTGAGGATTTTCGAGTAAATTATTAAATTCACTGTTTTTAAAACATTTTGCAATACTGTAAGAATTTAATGTTATCCTCTTAGAATTGAGTACATTTTGTAAAAATTCAAATGAACTTTTATCTGTAAAATGTTCTTCTTCTACGTGATCAGATAAAGGTGAAGAATTTCCAGACTTGTGTTCATAATGTTTATATCTTTTAGATACTTCATCGAGCGCGCACACCGCGCAATTGTTGTGAATTTTTTTAATGATGCTATCAACGCGAATCATTTTTTAATTAAAAAAATGTAAAAAAATATTTTAAAATTTGATTTTTTATACTTTTTTATTCATTTTATTAAAAGAATACGCTTCTTTTTTTAATAAAAAAGTATTTTTTTTTAGTTGTGGTTGTTAGATTTTGAATTTATTACCTATAAAGAGATTTACAAGTGGGGCAGAAACTGCATTAGAGAGTTATGTTTGAGATCACTTGTCGATAAAAAGTTTTTTCACACGCAAGTTATACCATGTGAAAAGTTTGAAAATTTGGATGAAAAGGATAAAAAAGTATTTTCATACTGCTTAAAAAATATTCATGGACTAGAGTATTATCCGTCTTTCAAGTATACTGGTGAAATTATATTTTGCTGCTCCGTAGTGGATTACTTAAAGACTATATTTTCAAAATTCGAATATAATGTCGTATTTTATAAAGGTGGAAACATGGAAAAAGATGTGTTGTCTACAATAAATGATCAAAAAATAGCTACATTTGATTTAAACAAATTATTGTTTCCCAAATTATGTAAATTGCCTTGCTATTTTAACTTTGAAAGTTTGTGTTTAGAACATTATCAACATAACTATACGAAAAAACATACCCACGAACATTGTCCTAAATATGAAACATTTATGTTTGCGCACTATTTAGAAGATTTTGCAAACGGATTTATAGAAAATATCGACGTGCAAGATTATACAGTATTAAATGTTGAAGAATACTCGAGTTTTATTAAATTTATAAAAGACAATGTCAAATGTGTTTATATATTAAGAAAAGAGACTTGCGAATGCTTTGACAATATATTTCGTATTAATAAACTTGTATATCAACTTTTTGATATGGAAAAAAAAAAAAAAAAAAAATTTTCTTGTTTATAATCCATCTTCCGCAGTCACATAATATTTGGTGTAATGATCTTTTTTAACAATACTTTTTAACAATACTATTTTCTCGTTTTCATAATTATAAACATCGTCCTCTTTTCTGTATAAAATCTTTGAAATGTTAAAATTTCTTTTAAAGAAAAAAAACCATTGAGCTGTGGGAAACATTTCTATTAAACTTTTTTCGTGAAAATTGCAACGTTCAAAGGCTTTGTAAATGTACACTTTATCTCCTTCTTGATGTACTTTTTTTTGTATAAAATATTCATAAATAGGAACTGGTGTGTATAGGGTGTAATAGCCATTATGAAAAACTTTATCGTCAAACGAAAAGCAAGGCGGTTGGTCCATGCAAGCTGGATAAACGTAATTTAATAGTTTACAATTTTTCTTCAAGTTATCATACTCCTATTTGTTAGATAGATAAGGAAACAAAAAATAATACTTTAAAGTCAGTTTAAGTTTGCTTTTCCATGAAGTGCATTTTTTTCCATGTTTTTTGATTTGAAGTAAAGTTTATATACTTTAACAAAGTCTTCTAGTTGTTTTTTTAATTCTTCGTGTTGTTTTTCTACTGTTGTTTTGGTTACATTTAAAAAATCATCGTTTATCATGCGACATACTTCTAGCATGCTCGTTCTCCACGATGGTGATTGTTCTGCAAAATTCATATAACGACGTGAAGGTTTTTCAAACAAATGAAGCTTATTTTCATAGTCTTTAGCTATAAAGATATAATACAAATCCTTGTATTTTTCTTCTTCCAAGTTCAATTCCAAGTTAAAATTTTTTAAATACGTAAAGATAATGTCTTGCCATTCTTCATACGTGTTATTTAAATGGTGAAATTCAAACAACATAAGATGTAATTCATTATCTGGATAAAAAAGTTGAACAGCTTTGATGAGACTTTCGTCGAGTTGTTTGCTAGTCATTTTCTCTTTCAAAAATGAACTAGCATTTATTTTTTTCACCCTTTATATAGGAAATAGAGATCAGAAAAAAACAAGTATTTTTAATATTAAAACAGGTTTTTTAATTCAAAAATTACAAAAATTTTCTTAAAAACTACAAAAAAATATTATTCTTCGTCTTCTTCTAATACTTCTGGTACTTCTGGTTCGACTTTAGTTTTTTTTGTTTCGATTTCAGCAAGCTCGACACAAGCTCTCTTCAAATTTTGATTCAAATTTCGAGAAACACCATTTTTAATTAACGAATTGTGAAAAGACGGTTCTATAGCCATCAGTCTTGCGTATTCTGTAGCATGAATTTCGTCTTCTTCTTTTGCTAATCGTATATCAAAATTGTTAAACTCAATGGTTTTTATTATGCGAGTTTTAGGGTAAGCCACTGTCATATAGGCTTTGTTTTTAGCTTCTTGCATACTCACTATTAAAGTTTGCAATACTTTTTTGGTCATTTTGTTATGATTAAATATAAAAACAACATTATTAGTTACTTCGCCTTTGGACAATTTAAATGTGTTGTCGTCTTTTGTTAATTTTAGCTCTGATCTAAACAAATAATTTGCTTTGTTGAGATCACACATTTCTCTATATCTCCATGGTAATAAGATTTCACAGCCCTCATTTTTTGGTTTGTAAATCAATTCTTTTTTGTAATAATTAAATTGTGCCAACGGTTTGAGAGGGACACTAGAATATTGTTTCTCTTTCACATTTTTTTCTTCTTTAAATTCAATTAACCACAAAGTAGCAGCTGCTAAATCTGCAAATTTAACATAGGTGTTATCGTTGCAGTAAACAATTTCAAACTCTGCCATTTTTTTGTTGTTCGTTGTGTTGTGAATGAACTTTTAAATGAAAATGAACTCTTTTTATACTATTTGAGTTGAAAAGAGAGATTAAAAAAAAACAATTACTAAACAAGTCTTTTAAAAAAAATGTTAATCCTTAATCAAGAGTCTAAAGTTCAATGTGGTGTGATGTACTTTAAACTTTGTACTTTATACTTTTAATTCTGTTTTAATGATAGAGATAATGTTGTTATGACTACTATTTTATATAAAAAGAGTGAAAAAAAACTTGTTCAAATCATCTTCTTGACAAGACAGCGAGATAGATAAAATGGAAAAGGAAGAAAATAAAGAGTTAAAATCACTCGAAATTACAGATATTCATGAATGGTCTTTTTATGAAACAAAAGAGAGCGCTTGTTTTGATCTGAGAAGCTCAAAGGATGTTATACTTCAAGCACATCAACGTATTTTAGTAAGTACTAGAGTGTATATATATGAAATGGATTCAAATTTAGCAGGACAGGTATATTCAAAATCAGGTATAGCTTACAAAAATGGTGTGGTAGTGTTTAATGCTCCAGGAATAATAGACCCCGATTATAAAGAGGAAGTTAAAGTCTTATTGATGAATCATTCAGAAGAATATTATGTGATTAAACGTGGAAATGCTATTGCTCAAATGGGATTTGTGAAAATTTTTAAAGCTGACAAAAACATAATAGAGTTCGATGGGTGTTGTTGTCGTGGAGTGAAAATGTTAATGATTAAAGATGTAGAAAGAAAGGGTGGTTTTGGTTCCACTGGAAAATAATTTTTTTTTTTTTTTGTAAAATATTTTTGTTATATTTTGTAAATTTTTTTTATTTTTTTTAGATTAGTAAAAATTATGGCTTCATTTATTTTTACCGAGAATCCGAATTTTTTATTCAATGGATTATGTGTTGACAAAATAAAAAATTTAGATTTTCGACTATCCATGTTGGAAGAAATGCATCATAATAATGGTCATGGCAGCAAAATATGGATTTTTGAAAATTTTAAAGAGCAGTTAAAAGATGAAAGCAAGGCTTATTATAGTGTGCCTTTTTATTATAGAAATTATCAATTTTTAATGAAATTGACTACCCATACGAAATGCGGTAAACATGAAGAAGAAGAAATTGGTTTATATATAATGATGCGATCTACACCTTATGATGTAGTATTAAAATGGCCTTTTATCAATCGTATTATTACTTTTAAAATATGTGGTCCTCATGGTAAACAAATAAAAAAAAGTTTTTCTACTGAAAATAATGTGTCTTTTCAACGTCCAGTTAAAGATCAAGAAAATGTTGGTTATGGATATTGTAATTTTATAAAAACAGCAGACATTGACGAATATTTAATTGAAAATAATTTGTATATTAAATGTAAAATAAAGTAACTTTTTAACAAATTTGACTGAATTAATAACTTTTTACTTATAGTTATATTGAATGTAATCACGATTTAAATTATGAATTTAAACATTTATCTGTATAATTTTTTTTATTTTTTAGATAACTAATTAAAAAAATGAGAGAAGATAAACAATACGTTCTTTGGAGCGCTTGGGATGACATTAAAAAATTAGATTCCGAACAACATACTCGTTTAGAAATTATACTTGTGTTTGTAGAAGAATGTCAAACTAATTTGTTTAGTGAAGCACTTGATAATATGATTGGAATGAAAATGAAATTTTATCGAACATTTGGAACTATTCGTCAAACTATTTCATTAAGTTCATATTTAGTTGTTTTTGACAATTTTTATCAACAATGTCAAATTACAAAAAACATGATATCATCATTTGATATAATAGATGAGGATCATAGTGTAGAAAAATATTTAACAGATGTAAAATTTATCGAAAACACTTTTTTAGAATTAATAATTTTTATTGATAATTATAACGAATGTAATCAAAATTTAGTATATCAATTTAATCATTTAACTGTATAATTTTTTTTAAATTAACTAATAAAAAAAACATGGATAATGAAAAATGGTCTGAGGTGGCATCGAATGGATTACCAAATGTTACAAACTACATCATTCTGAACAGAAATTGTGGAAGTTTTTGGAGGAATTATCACCTGTTTTTTATTTTCATTTTGTTATCGTTAAAGAATTTTCAACCAATGATGATCATCAAGATGGAATATTGGAAGAGATTGAAAAAATAACAAAAATTATAAATAAAAATAACGAGCAAATAAAAAAATATCTCAATATACGACATTTTTTAATGGAGTTGGTCAATTTCATGATTATCATTTGCAATGCTGCAATTGAAGAAGACGAATTTATTGTAACAAAAGAAAAAGAAGAATTTGCAAGAAGAGATGAAGTCATGTTCTCTTATATGAAATTAAACGTGGACATGAAAAATTTTCATTATATTTCAAAGCACGAAGAAAGATTATTGTTAAAAAAAACAATTAAAAACTGTTTTATGACTACTCTTATAAATATTTTTATATGACTAACTTGTTTTTTAAATTATTTTGTACTTTAAAACTTTGTTTGTACTTTAAAACTTTGTATTTTAACTTTAAATATTTTGTACTTTTTATACTTTAAAACTTTGTATTTTTTTTAGGTAAACTAATAAAAAATGGATTTCTTTCGAAATTATAAATGTGGAAAATATATCTCTTATAAATACAAAAAGTTGGATAAACTTAATGCAGATATTGCTGTCGAATATAAAATAGTAAAATGTTTTGTTAAATATGGTGAAGATTTTAAAGTTTTTGTTAAAAATTTTCACGACAACATTTTAAATGAAGCACTAGATGAATTGAACAAATTAATACGAAAAGATGGTGAGAAAGATGGTTTTATAAACAGATTAAGAACTTTGCAACTGTATATGCAAGCCATGTACAATTTATTTACGACAAATCAAGAAAATATTGGATGGCTTAAAAGAGAAATAGAAGTAGATAAAGAATAACAAAAAAAAAGAGATGTGGCTATGTTTGAGTATATTGAAAAAAATGTCCCTGAATTTCACAAAGACATAATGAAACATTTTTCTTTTGTCAATAAGACTGAAGAAATAATACGTATTCGCGAAGAATTACAACGTTCGTTTTTAAAAACAATGGAATATTTGAGTACCTTTTTTGATTAAACTTTTTTTTTCTTTAGATTACATAATAAAAAATGGTAAAATTAATAGTACAAACAACAAATAGTAAAATGACAGCAGCATTAACATTGTGTCAATACTTAGAATTGTAGAATTGTCGGATTTTGTCGAATTGGAATTGTCCGGAATGTCGAAAAACTAAAATTGTTTACGCAATAAATGACCAAAGAAATTTTTTCATAAATAAAATAATTTTTAGTTAATTTTTATTATTTTTTTTTTTGTAATTTTTAGATCACATAATAAAAAATGTCTTTTAATCTTCAAGTCAATAATCTTATCACAAAACTTTTATTATCAACAGCTGTTATTCACGATCAAACTCAAACGATTGGGAGGTTATTGAATGAAGCAGAATCTTGTCCTAAAGAAAGTTGTAGAGGGTTAAATACTTGTGAATCTTGCAAAGAAACATACGAATTTGTGCGACGTTATATTCATGAAGAAAATATAAAAAAAACTGTGCTTGAAATGTTTGAAAATTATACTTTATTATAAATCTTTTTTGTAATTATTTTTTGTAATTATTTTTTGTAATTTTCAGATTACATAATAAAAAATGGATGTGGTTTGTGAATTTGAAATTGTTAAAAACAAAGATGGAAGCTTTGGTCTTATCGAAGATATTGATCGTGACAACAACGTTGTTTGTTACAGCAATGTTCTTCCAGATTTTACAAGACTCACTTATTTGATTGCTAAAGATTTTTTTATGAATGAAAGTGGTTGTTTGGAAGATTGTTTGGAAGATTATCATCTTAAAGAATTGTTTCAAGAAGAAATGACTCAAGAAGAATTTGACAAATTTGTAAAACAAGTGCGACAAATCAAACCTGAAAAACTGAAAAAATATTCAGAAGAAAAATATTTAAAAAGGAAAAAGAACTTTTATTAGAAAGTTTTGCTCATTTGTTATTTCAATTTTGGTGGTTAAGTGAAAAGGATTCTGAAATGTGTGAAAAAGTATCAAAAAAAATTGGGATTACAAAAACATTACTCAAAGTGATTTGTAAAAAACGTGATTTTGTTTATGATGCTTTATGTAAAATAGCTCAATGTGAATGTACATCTAATTGTGTATTTTGTAATTTAAATGCTTGTTACATTTATGTTGAATTAAGAAACATTTTTGGTTATTCTTATTTTGGTAGAATTTTTTAAAAAATGTATTTTTTTTTTTAGATTTCATAATAAAAAATGGAAAACAATATAATGTTGGCTTCGAAAAAATTAGGATTGGCTGAAGTATTCTTGAAAATGAATTTTTCATACTATGAAGACGGAATTAACTATTTGGCTTCGTGTCCTTGCGAACCGAATGATATGTGCACAAAATGTCGAGAGATCAGATCGGAAATTTTATGTTCGGAAACAAAATATAAAGATTCTTTATATTGTTTTGTTTAAACTTTGTATTCATTTTTTTGTATTTTTTTTAGATTACATAATTAAAAAAAATGGAAAATAATATATTGTTAGCTTCACGAAAAGTGGGATTAGCAGAAGTGTTATTAAAAAAGACTTTTTCATACCATAAAGATGAAATTAACAATTTAGCTTTGTGTATTTGTAATCCAGACGATATGTGTAAAAAATGTAGAAAGATTTGTTTGGAAATTTTAATTTTGGAAGATAATGACTTTGAAAGAAAATATAAACATTCTTTATATATGGATGAATAATTATATTTTTATATTGAATTTTTTATATTGAATTTTTGTTTATATTGAATTTTGTTTTAAACTACAATTTTTTGTATTTTTATATTGAATTTTGTTTAAATTTTGTATACATTTTTTTATATTTTTTTAGATTACATAATAAAAATGGCAGATTGCAATTTGTATATGCTCGTTATTGATGATGAATTATCAGAAATAATGAAGAAAAGACTTAATTATTTAGCTTTTTGTCCATGCGATGAAAACGATATGTGTGAAAAATGTAAAGAAATAAAATTGTAAATTACAGAAAAAATCGACTATGAAAAAATTTATAAACATTTTTAATACATGAATGAATAATCTTATTTATATTGAATTTTTTTATATTGTATTTTTTATACTGTATTTTTTGTATTTTTCTTAAAACAACAAAAAACTAAAAGTATTTTTTTTTCAAATATAAACATGTGAATTTTTTTATAATTTTAATTAAATTTTGTATACATTTTTTTTGAAAAAAAAATGTATTGTAATTTTTTATATTTTTTTTTAGATTACATAATAAAAAATGGAACAAGATGACATTATATTGAAAGCTTCAAAAAAAATAGATTTAACTAAAGAACAACTCGAATGTCAATGTGATGAATACGACCAATCATTTCTTTGTGTTGTAGTTATTGTGTGGATACAGCTTCAAAAAAAATGGATTTAACTAAAGAACAACTCTTGAAAATTTATAGAAATCAAAAGAAAAGGATTAAATTTTTGGCCGAATGTCAATGTGAGGAATACGACGAATATCATTTTCTTTGTTTGTGTTGTAGTTATTGTGTGGATACAGTGAAAGAATTTTACATTTCAATAGTAAAAGCTTCTAACAAACTTGGTTTATCGGTGGATTTATTAAACAAAACTTTTCATATTCATAGATACGAAATACGTGATTTAGCTAAATGTAATTGTGATTTTGAATAAATGTGTAATGATTGTGATTATAAAAAATTTTTGGTTTATCGATGGATTTGTTAAATTAACTATTTTTATAAATTCTTTATTTTTTACTTTATTTTTTTTAAATTACATAATAAAAAATGGAACTAACAGAAAATGATTTGGATTTTTTGATGGAAAAAATATACCAATTCAATCAAGCTCACCCAGCTACTTTGGAAGATATTCGAATGCATGCGATTACTTCAAAACAAATTTTATGTAATCATTGTAAATGGCATGATTTGAATTACAAGTGGAATGAATTTTTCAATGAAGAAATAAAAAGAATACCTTATATATTGATTTTGATGGTCTTTCAATATATTAAAATACAGTATCATGTTTATTCGAATTTAAATTTTGAATATTTTTATAATTTTTTTAAATTAAAATGTAAAGAAGATGTATTAAATCATGTAAAAGAAAAATGTGTAGAAATTGAAAATTGTAAACATTATTTAAATGATTGTGAAGAGTGTGATGATTATAGATATTCTGATGGGGAAAGTTGTTCATTTATATATTGTGAAAAATGTTTTGATTCAGTGTATTGATTTTTTTTTTTAGATGAATAAATTAAAAGAAAAACATAATAAAAAAATGTTGGAGTTGTTAATTAAACAAAACCTATTGCCTGCAAACGAAATGATACTTGCGAATATTTTGATAGATGAACCAAATGATTTATATTGTAAAGTGGAAAGACTTGTCGATCAGAACATTATATATATGATGTTTTTATAAAATATGCTGTTATATATTTATATTCAACATAAAAAAAAATTTTTTTTTAGATGAATAATATTAATAAAAATACGAACAAATTTAAATGTTAAACTGATTTTGTTATTCTTTTTTATCAAATATACTTATATGTATTTTTTTCAGTAAATAAAAAAAAAAAATTTTTTTCAGCAAATAATAAAAAAATGTTATCTTTACAACAACAAAAAGCACTTCAATGGCTTAATGAAGGAAAGAGTTTTTTTATTACTGGTGGCGCTGGATGTGGAAAAAGTTATATCGTCAACCAAATTGCTCAAAGTGAACAAATTTATAAAACAATACATATTACTGCGAGTACTGGAAAAGCAGCTTATTTAATCAATGGTGTCACAATACATGCGTTTGCTGGTATAGAAACTGGTGTTAAAAGTGTTGAATATTATAAACGTCATATGCATCCAGACATTAAAAAAACGTGGTTGGAAACTGATGTTTTAATTATTGATGAAATTTCAATGATTAACGCTCAATCATTTGATTTATTACATTTAATAGCTTGTGAAATTAGACAATGTTACGATGAATTATTTGGTGGCGTACAAGTGATTGCTTGTGGTGATTTTTTTCAGTTGCCACCTGTTACAGGACAATTTGTTTTTAAATCACAAATATGGCAACACTACATGACAGAAGTGTTGGTTTTAACTCAATGCTTTAGACAAATAGACGATGAACAATTTTTTGGAGCTTTAAATGAAATACGTTTTGGTCAAGTTTCAGATCAAACTATTGATTATTTTATGACGCGATGTTTTGAAAAAGATGAAAATTTAAACTCTAATTATACAAGATTATTTTTTAGAAACATCGAAGTGGATGTTTATAACAATCAAAAAATGGAGACTATAAAACAAGAAGGGTATTGGTTTTATGCTAAAGATGTTATTAAAAATTGAAATATTCCATGTGCGTTTCAAATTCCAGCAGCTGTTTATCTTAAAATAGGTGCTATTGTTATGCTTGTAAGAAATATTAATGTGGAAGAAGGTTTGTGCAATGGTACTATTGGTACCGTCATTTTAGTAGAAAATAATGCAGTTTGGGTGATGATGAATAAAAAAGAAGTCAAAATTGACTGTGTCAAAGAAGAAATTTTAGATTGCTCTCATGCTGTCGTAGGCTCAAGATTTGGTTTGCCTTTAAAATTAGCATTTTCTTTTACTGTTTATAAAGCACAAGGGAGTACCATGAATAAAGCCGTTGTTCAATTTAATTCAAAGGCTTTTATTAATAGTCTTTATTATGTTTCTTTATCACGAGTTTGAAATATTAACGATATATTTATAATTATTAATAACAAATTTGATTTACGAACACTATTTAAAAGTATTACTGTTGATTCTGATGTTTTGGAATTTTATAAAAAATACATGTAAAAAATTTTTTTTTTTAGATTATTAAAAAAAAAAAAAATTTGAATATCAAACTGAGGAAACTCGTTTTTGTATTAAAAGTATATACACGGAACATTTTTTTTACATTAAAGATGCTTATAAAGACGAAGATATTGTAGAAGAATCACAACTTTACTCTGAAACTCAAAGTCCTGATGAAATTGTTTATCATGTTGAACAAAAAACAATGGAAGGATTTGAAACACAAATGAAAAATAGTATTCTTATTGGTGACTTGTTTCAAAATTTTATATTGGGTTATAATATTGTTACTTTGTGTTGCAAATCTATTGAAAATGGTTATTGTAAAATAATGAAACGCTGTTACAATTCGCCTGTTTATTTTATTAAACCTTTAGAAGGACCGACAAATTTACGTTTTATTCAAGATGCTAATGTACGAGCTGTTTTTAACGTTTTAGAAAATGATAGTGGATGGAAGATAATACGTTTATGTAATATTAAAATTAAAACTTTATCCAATTTAACAGAAAGATCCATGATGAAATTACGAGATTTTGAATTGTCTGGTTTTAAAAGAAAAATGCTCATGTCAGATGAACAAATTGAAAAAAAGAAAAAAATCAACAAAACCTATTATGAAAAAAATAAAAAAGTACTAAATCAACGAAGGAAAAGCAAACGAAAGAAATGCGATAAAACATATTACAAAAAAAATCAACAAAAGAGGAATGAAATAGACGAATGGTTTGGTGAATGGTATAGACCTCATTCTATAACACAATGGGAAAAATCACTAAAAAGTTTATCTTAAACTATGCTGTCTTATCAACAAAAAAAAAATGTTTTTAGATTAAAGTATTTTGTTTGAACCAGAATTATGCTTTTATTCTGCGTTTCTCGTCTCTTTGTTAATTCGTCAATGGAATGTGAGCACCATTGAAGAATGGAACATAAAAGTGTTGGAAAAAAACACTACTGATTTATATTCTGAAGAAAATATTTTACAACTTCTTTTTGAAGATCAAGAAGAGCAAAATATTCTAGCGTGGAAAGACGTTTTACAACAGTTTAAAGAAAATTCTAAAAATATGTCATTTCAAACTTTGATTGATTTGTGTCATTGTTTTGCTTATGAAAATACTTTTGATCGTATTAATATTAAAATTTTCGCCGTTAATAAAAGTAACACCAAAATGCAATTGTTGCATTCTAAGTTAAAATCACAATATAAAAGTTCTCTTGCAGAATTATTAAAAGTAGTTTACGAAAGCGCAAACATTACCAAAGACGATCAAGATTCTCAAAGAGTTTTTATTAATGATGAAGAAAGAAATAAAGCCAATCAACGGAAAAAAACAATCAACACGATAAAAATTTGTAATTTTCAAAAAAACAATTCTTTTCACGCTATAAGCATGTTGAATGAAAAATTTTCTACAAAGTATTTTTGTTCTAACAACTCGCGTGTTTTGTTTCAATGTTCAGATTGTGGACAAAAATTTACTACAGAGAAACATAAATGCGATGGTTATTATAAACCGGAAAAATTTACATACGGTGATTGCATTACTCACTATCGACCACAAAATTCGTTCATGTGTACAAGTAGAAACTTGTTTCCTTTTTTAATGACATTTGATTGTGAAACGAGTATTACAAAGTCAGAAGAAAATGCTACTTCCAAAGTCAAACCTTTATCTGAGTTGAATTATTATTGTCATTCCATTGTCATTCAATGCATTCATGAAAAATTAGCAAGAGAATGTTTTGGTTTGGATGAACAAGGACAAGTCATTACTCAATGGATTTTTTATTATGAAAATACGGTTGAAAGTTTAGAAAGAAACCCTTTAACCTGTCTACCTGACTATTTTCAACCAGGAGTTTCTTTACTTCACAAGACACACAGACGTATCTTGTGGGAAAAGTTAAATTGTGAAAATAATGAAAAATTAAAAATGGAATTGAGAGTTTACGATATAATTGCTTTAGCAGATACTTTGGTTCGATTTACTTATAAAATATGTTTACCGCGTTTTGAAATTTTAAATATATCAAGTGAAGAAAGAGATTTAATATGGCAAGAAGAAAATCCTTTATGTTCTATTTGTAGAACTCCCGTAGATAAAATACGTCAATCTGATGTTTATAAAAATAAATTTTCTCACATGACTCCTCAAGAAATTGAAAGATTAAATCATAACGAATTTCGCATTTATAACGACAAACGAATTCAAGTTGTGAACATGGTGTTTCAAAGAGTAGGACTTTAGAATTGTTCATGTTACCTTGTCACGTTCAAAATTATTTAATCGACAACGATGCTGAAAAAATAAAACAAGATTTATTTCGAGTCTCCACTTTGTATTACATTTGTTGTAGATGGTGGGAAAAATTTCAATATCTACCTGCCACTAACGATTTATTGAGTGATTATGTGAGAATCACCACTGGTGAACTTGTAGATTATATGAAACAATTGTCTTTGCTTATCATGACCGAACACCAATTTGAAAACTATTTTAATCAAGAAGATATAGAGTTGTTAGAAGTACCTACTTTTTAATCAAAATCTTTCGTAAATGCATTAACGAAAGTGGTGATCAATATACAGATAACCTTCATTTTTTGTTTCTAATGAGAAAATTTAAGCAACCCGTCTCAGGACAAGTGTATGGATTAGCTCACGATTATTGCAACAAAAATTTAGGTAGATATAGTCTGCATTTGTCTTGTCCTATTTTTGCTCACAATGCTTCTTTTGATAATCGCATTATGATTGTTGAAGGTTTAAAAAAAATATTGGATATTCCGTTATACGGTCATTTGGCAGACACTGAAACTACACCTTTTAACGCTTTTATAAAATATAGCAACATGGAAGATGTTTTTGTTATATCTAAAAATGTGAGCAAAGTCAATATTATCTGCATCGGTAAACATATTAAAATTGTAGATAGTTTGAAAATATTAAACTGTTCTTTAGAACAAGCCAGTAGTATGTTGTCACGAAAAGCTCAAAATCAAATTGTCAACTCCATGTTGCATTATTTACGACCTTTTCATCCCGAAGTAAATGATTTAACCGACAATCCAGAGTTTAAAAACTGTTTTATTAAAAAAACGTTATTTCCTTACTCGCAAATAACAGACGAACTCTTAAACATTGAATATAAAACATTTCCACCTATTGAATTATTTGCTCAAAACGATTTAATGAAGTCTAAAAACTTACAAGAAGAAATTAAAAAATTGAAAGAAGCTTATGAAGGTGTTCAAAAATTGTGGAACTTTTTAAATTTAAAATCATTAAAATCCTTATTGCATATCTATACTGTGCTCGATACGGTCGTATTAGGTTCTGTTATGATTGACTTTGACGAAAGAACTTTTGAATTTACAAAATTTCATATTTTAAATCATGTATGCATTTTTAGTTTTACCAGCAAATTAAATTCTACAATCAGTTCAATTCCAATCCAATATCCTGCGACCAACGAACATCAAAAAATGATTGAAAAGAGTATTCGAGGCGGTATGTTCACTAACGGTACGCAAAAATTCGCCATTGATACAGATTACTTTGAACCTAAAACAAAAGAACTCAAATTAAACAGCGAATTAAGAGGATGTTTAATTTTTATGGACGAAAATGGCAATACGGAGGAGCTCAATTAAAACCTTTACCTTTTCACATGAAATATTCTTTTGATTTGGAATGTACCACTTTAGACGATGTGATTCAAAAATATCATCGCGTTAATTTATACGGTTTCTCAACTAGTGCTTTAGTCTATTGTCAAATTACTATGAAACCAGAGTATCAAGATCAAGTAGGAGGTTTTTCACCCATGGTAGAAAAAGAAATTATATCCTTTCGAGATTATTCTCCCACTGAAATTGTATCCAAACGTTATCTCAAAAACAATGGAATCTACGGTATAGAAAAAGACAAAACTATTAAATTGGTCATGAAATTAAGTTCGCATGAAACTTGTGAATTTTTAGACACTTTAATATGGTTGACTACGTGCTGTGGATGTGTTGTTGAAAAAATTTACAAAGTGCTTCCTCTATGGCGTTATCCTTTAGCTCAAAAAATGGTTAAAAGAAATATGGAAAAAAGAAAAGAAGCTATTAAAAAGGGTGACAAGGTAGTGGATGCTTCTTGCAAATTGCAAATTAACGGTCATTACGGAACCTTGAGTCAACAAATTGCACAAAAACTAAATACTACTTTTATTAACCACGAAGAAAAAGCATTTCAAAATAGTATTGAAAATTTTCAAAACATTCGTCGTGTCTTAATTCAAGAAGGTCAAACAGATGAAAATATTAAAATGTTATTCCCTTTTCATTTTCAAAATTTATTATATAACGGATCCCTATTTATTGGTGTTGAACCTGAAAGATATAAATTGGACGTTTTTGAAAAAAAAGTATGTTTAGATGAATACGAGACGAGTGGTTTTAGTTATAATGACTATTTTAAAGAAACTTTGTTTGGTTTGATGACTGATGTTAAAACTAAAAGTATTTTATTTCACGATCAAGACAATCATCATGAAATGAAAGACGCCTTTGAACTTTTAGAATCAAAAGATCATAAAAATGCTCTCATTTTAACAACCTCTGAAAAATGCAAACTCGTTAGCACCTCTTTACGTATTGTAGTTTCACAAATTTTATCTTATGCCAAACTCAACGTATGACGTTTTAGTTGGGAATTGGGACAAGTATTAAGAAATCATGGAGCTGAAAAACATTTGGTAGTAACAGATACTGATTCTGGTTGTTTTTTCATTACGCAAAAGAAACTCAAAATGCTTTCTACAACGTTTTGCGAAAAGGTAGAAGAATGGATTTATTTTTCAAACTTTGGCAATCGTTGGATGGATTATTCCAATTATAAAATGACTCATCCTTTTTATTCCACTCTATACGCCAAAGAAACGGATCATTTTCAAAACGAAATACCTCCTCCCTATTACATTGCTCAAGCTTTTGCTATGGGACCTAAATGTTATAGTGTTCACAGCGTCAACGCAGATGAAGAAAAAGAAAATTATTACAAAAATAGAGCTAAAGGAGTACCCAATTATAAACTCTTATTTTCAAATTATGTTTACGGCTTTGATACCTTTGCTGCAAAAAGATTGTGTAGACCTCTTCCTTTTCCAGTGGTAAAAGAAAATCAACCTATCGAACAAAATAGAATGAGTGTCAATTACAAACAAGTTAAAATAAAAACGCACACTATTGATTTTTTAAAAAAATTTACACAAAAAAATTATGTTTTTGATGACGGAGTCATGACTGAAATTCGAGATCATTATCTTATGGAACCGATACGAGAAGCCAATTTAAAAGTTTTACCTGATATGGAAAAATTTTGTAGCGATGAACACATTCAAAATTTATTTCAAATTGAAAAAAATATTATAAAAGAATCAGAGCGTTATCATACAATGGCGATATTTAATCGAAAAGTTTTGATACCTTTATTATACGATATGAAAAAGAATATAAATTTGTAAAATTTTTTTTGTAAATAAAAAAAATGGAGTTTTGTTTTTTTGATCAAAAATTAACAACCCTACAACTCGAAAACAAGTTGAAAGAAGTTGGCTTAAAAAATTTTTATTTAGTAGAAAATACAGAAAACGAAGTTTAATATTATCACGACAAAAAAGGATTTTTTACTTCTCGTTTAATTCTAATCACTCTAAACGGACGCGAGTTAATCCCTGAAGCATTTTTAAGTTGTTGTACAGAATGTTTACTTGAATATTAGAGTTTTGTATGTCATTTAGGCTGTTATGAAGAAGATTGTGAGCATTGTGAAGATTTTAATAGAATACATAATTGTTCTTGTCTTTTAGAGAAAAAAAAACGAATCATAACTTAATAGAGGACACTATATTACTAACAGAATTAGCAAGACGATTGGCGATCAATTGGAAACCTTGTGGAAGATATTTAAAACCCCGAGAAACCCCGAGAAACCCCGAACCCTAACCCTGACCCTAACCCTAACCCTGACCTATTATAATATAAATATGGATGAAAAAAGTTTTCAAATGTTAAAAATATGGAATCGTAACGGGACAAAAGAACAATTACTTTACGTATTGGATAATATACCAAGAATGGACATTAAAAAAATTATTTTAGACCGTTTTTTGTAAATTTTTTTTGTAAAAAAAAAGAAATAAATTAAAAAAATTGTTTTTTTTTTAATAATATAAAAAATGGAAGAAAAAGAAGAAAAACCTCTTGAACAAAAACTCGAAACTGTAGAACAACCTGCAGAGATACCGTTAGAATAAAAAGATGGTAGATCTATCACCGAAATATTAAACGAAAAAGGTTTTCATGATTTTTATTTAAAAGGAACGTCAAAAGAAACTGAACTCAAAGACGAAGAAACCCATTCACAAGTTAAATTTAATATTTTTAAACCTACTCAAGATGTCTATCCTGAAAATACAATTATTACAGGTCCTACAAACAGTGGAAAATCAACTATGGCTAGAGATTTATTACATTGTGGAAAATTTCCTGATGCTGAAATGTTATTTGTGTTACAAATGAGAGAACCTTGCGAATGTCAACACAAAACATGGAAAAAAATTATCGAATCTTCTAAAAATAATTTAGAAGCGTATCATATTATAACAGTTACCAGTCCAGAAAATTTAGACTCAGTAATACAGAGAGCCATTGGTTTTTCCAAAGATAAATACGGTATTCAAAATAGTGATCACCGTTTATTAAAAACAATACTTTTATTTGATGATATTAGCGCTTTTTGTTTAAAAAGTCAACAATACACGAGCGCGTGTTCTAGCGGATCTCATCACGGAGTAGGTACTATTACCATTTTTCATTCCGTACCTTCTAAAGCCAGTCAATGTTGGAACAATTTAGTGTCTCATTACAAATGTATCATTTCTTTTGATAACAACAGCGAAATTGAAAAAATATTTAAAAACGATTTTCCTTCAACCGGCAAAATGCATCATCGCGTTATCAGCGATTTGTTAAATAAAGAAGCTTCTAATCAACACGGACATTTGGCTTTATTTAAAAGAAACTCTTCTGTTGCACGCTTAAGAACTCAGATTACGAGTAAAGAACAAAAAGTATTTATTCCAGTAGACGCTCAAGGTAAATTGGACTTTGATTATAAAGACATGAGCGTGAACAAAAAAATTGTTAGTTTTCAATCTTTTCCCTACGTAAAAGCGCCTAATCTAAAAAATCATTATTATCTCAAATCACATCACAACAACTATAATCAAGAGAAGGAGAATAAACCCCGCGAAGAAGATAAAATTGATATAAATAAGGAAAAAGAAAATCCGATAAAAAAAAGAAAATGGAGTGAAAGCGAAAAAGCAACACAGCTACTCGAAGAAATTAAAAGACAAAAACGATATAGATTGTGCGAATCTTCAGACGAATCTACAGACGAATCTTCAGACGGTGGACCCGGTTCTGATTTTGAATGATTGGGAAAGCGAAGAATTTTTACGAATTTTACAAAACGATTACGAATTATGCAATCCTTCCAACAAAGCGAGTAAACGTCAAGCCATGAGACAAAAGTTGGCTGTTCGAGGACAAATTTTATTCCCAAAATGGATAGAAGAAAAGACATTGACGAAAACGAAATTAAAATATGGATGAAAGAAATTTTGACGCGTTTTAATGCTGTAAAAATGTTAAAATACGAACTTTTATCGGATCACGAACGACAACAAATAAAAAACGCTTTTCAAGAATACGTTTGTATAGAAATTAAATTTTTTGTCAAAGAATATTTGTATCCGTATCCAAAATTTAACGAAAACGGAAAAGTCATCATGAAAAAAGAAAAAATGAAAGATAAAAATCAAGATATATCAGACTTTGTTTATCACAATTACGACGTTTTAAAAGAATATTTCAACTCTACTCGTTTTAAACTTTATCACGAAATTATAAATTATTACGCTAATAAATTAATCTCATTCGACACTATACAACCTACAAAAACTGTAATCGATTTATTAAAAAAACAGTTTGACGTTGATTATTGTCAAAAAGAATTGTATTTTCAAAATAATTTGTATTTTTATGAAACATGAATAGATATAGACCTTATCACGAGTCTCCTTTATTAACTTTACGTAAGGTATTAGTCAAAAATGCCTACAACATGGACGTTTTTAACAAAAAATTATTACAAATCGACGAACAAGAAAACGAACAAGGTAACCTAGAATCTGGAGAAACAAACAAATCAAATGTGTCTGAGCTTATCTAGAGATACGATTTACCTTCTTCTCTCAATTATGCTGATCCCATCAATCTCGAAAATCAAATTGCTGGTGAAGTGAGCTTTCAACAAAATTTAAATGCTTTGTTACCTCTAGACACTATGCTCGATAGTGATATAGCTACAAGTTTAATCAGCAAACAAGAAAAATGGAAAACTTATCTCAACGTAGGAGGAGATGCTTACGCTTTTAAATCCATTTTAAATCTGAATAAACAAAGCGAATTCAACGATCAAATTGATCAAAGAAACATTAGCAAATCTTTAAGAATGATGAGAAATTTAAAAAGATTTCCTATTGAAGACAACTCTCTTACTACTACACCACCCACCTCTATTCAATCTACATTAAACACACTACCGCGTTCTACTACTTTAAACACTATTCCATCGGCTAATAAAAAAATTTACACTTTGACACCTCTTAATAAATTTTTAATTTTTCACGAAACAGCCAATGCGAGTGAAATTCTAGAACAGCTTTATCGAAACGAATCTGTAAAAAAAATTCCCAACTTGCCTAAACAGCTGGTGGACATGTGTAAAAATCAAGTCAGTTATCGTTTTGGATCACATCAAATTTCTTTACGCGTTTACAAACCGAGAAACGAAAAAGCCACTTTAAGCAATTTAAAAATTTATATTTTATATCTAGCCAACGTCGTAGATGTAGAAGAATCTATAGCTAGTATTATTAACAATGTCAGCAACTTTGCCTTTGAAAAAATAAACGATCCAAAACAATATTCCTATTATGCTAACGAATTTTTAACTCTACTCACTTCTTCTCATTCTGTAACAAACATGAGAATAGTAGCCGATTATTACCAAATAAGACAACTCACTTTTGACAAATTATGGAGTTTTATTAGAAAATACAACATACCCTTTCGAAACGAAACTAAATTAACCTCCGAAGGTGTATATGCTAGTGCTCTAGCTCGAGATCCTTACACTGTTATGACTTTTAGTTTTATAGAAAGCGAATCTCTCAGCGATAAAAAATTTGGTGGAAGTAGAGCTTTTGAAATATTAACACAAACAAAAGACATTATTCAACGAAGATGTATACAATATGGCGAAATGTTTCGAGGTGATAAATTTGAAATATTGAGAGAATACATTCAAGTCAATATTTATTTTCTACCTAATAAAGATATGTTTGTTCGAATGTTAAACAACTATAACGAAAACGCGTTAGTCAGCAGACCCATCGGAGAAACGATGGTCTATTTAACGTTCAAAACTTTTTTCAACACTGTGCCTTCTTTACCTTTTAGAGATGTAACAGATGTGGCCCTATTAAAAGAAGAAGTAGAACAAACTTGTGCTAAAGGAGGTATGTTAAGATTATTGCAACATATTAAATCCAATTCAAATCAATTTTACAGTACAGAAAATACAATCAAAGAAAAAAGTTTACTCGAAATGTTGATGATAATGGGTGCAATGTATAATTCTCAACTTGGTCGTTTAAATTCGCTTTTAATATCTTATAAAAAATGTTTTGAAATGGATTCTAATAATATTGTAAATTTTGCCAACGCTTTAAAACATGTTACCCATTTTAAAAAAAGAAATTTATTCACTCATCCTTTAACAAAGTCTTCTTTATTAGAAATTCCTACACCCAAAAAAGAACCACGAACACGAGCATCCGATCCTTATTTAGGTCCGATAGAAACTAAAAAAGAAGAAGAACCTGTTGAAACAACTGCATCTACTGAACCTGAAACTGATCCCACATTATTAGGAGCTACTGCTTTACCTGAAACAACTGAAACTGAACCAACAGCTGCTAGTGCTAGTACTGAAACTCCAATGTTAACTAGAAGTGGTCGTTTAGGATTAAGAGCAAAAAAACCAACTACTAGATGGTCATCTACAAATATAGAAGAAAGAAAAAGAAAAGCTCCGATAACAAAATATTCCGACTTTAAAAAAAAAATGGACAATGTCTTGAGAGATGCTATTGACAACCTTGTAGAAGATCAACTAACCAAATTATCGAGTCGTTTGTTTGCTTTGACCGACGTACCCAAAATTAAAAAAGTTTTATTACAATTGGACACTTTAAAAAAAAATCCAACCGATTTGAAGTTTTATGATCAACTCAAAGCGCTTTTAGAAAATTCCATCTATGCCAAATGGAACGGTCTCATCACCGCATGGTCAGACGTTACTTTGCTTTTTAAAAAAACAACAGATATCAACGTTAAAAAACAAGCCCCTCGGAAACCTTATGTTTACGAAACACATCAATATTCGTACGATAGACCTCGACAATATTTTCAAGCTGATTTGGCCGACATGAACAGTTTTAATTTAAATTTTGCTCCTCATCGACCCGAATTTTGTTTAGTTGTGGTTGATGGAGTATCTAAAAAAGTGTATTTGAGAGTCACTAGTAAAAAAACAGCCGACAAAGTGCTGAGCAGTTTTAAACATATTTTTGAAGACATTAAAAGAGACGATAAAACTTTTATCTACTTGCAAACGACGCCAAAGGTAAAGCTCTTCGTTTAGTCGATCAATACCGAGACGGCAAAAGACGAGAACATCATTTTTCTTCCAACATGTTACATCGAGTAGAAAAAGAATACAAAAACGAAAAATTAAAAATATACAAACCTCTCTCCGTTGGAACCGAATGTTATTTGAAAAAGTATAAAATAGATCCCAAAGACACTTTTAGCAAATCGACTACTCGCGATCAACCCTATTGGGACACTACCAAAAAAGTAATTATTATCAAAGTCTCTTAGCGCTCTAACCCTTCAGTAGGAGGTTATTTACCCGTTTATATTTATAAAGTGGGAGTAGTAGGCGATTTAAATACGACTTTTAAAGTAAAACGAGAAGATTTGTTACCTATTAACGAAGAAGACAAAGACATTTATTATAAAAACTTTAACGAATATGTTACCACTTTTTTAAAACCTTTGAAGAAAAGAGTGCAAGAAAAAAAGAAAAAAAGAAAAAATGAACAATTTGACGTTTGACGATGTTTTAGATGTAAATAATATGATTGTAGCATGTATTATTTTAGCGAAATTAAAAATAAAAATGAAGCTAGCGTGCATTATAATGTCTTGAACGATTTTAGTTTACCCTTGACTCCTAACGATATTGACAAACCCACATTTAAAAATAACACCATTTTACATTTAGCCAGTATGGACGTACCTACCAATTTAACTCAAGTAGATGAAAACCTATCCTTCTTAGAAAACAATTACGGATTAAGAATGGAATCCAAACCTGCTATAAAAAAAATGTTATCAGATATTCAAAGCGATATGATTAGCAATCCTACAAGACACATAAAATATTTTTATCTTGTTACTTAAATTGTTGTCTTGTACACCAATCATATACCCTTACCAGGTGACACGTTTCCTTGCTATGACATATTAGATATGGAAAACATGAACGCCGATCATTTGAGTTATATGTGGACCTTTAATGCGTCAGGTGGAGGTAAACTCTTTGGCGTTATGTCACCCACCGCCTATCAAGATGATTTTTTTGTTAGAAACTTGGAACTTTATAATTCTAAATTAGATAGAGTTTTATATTTTTCAGACTTTTTTTCAAGTTATTATAACAAAGATGGTAAAATTTCATCAACAAAATATTTTAATCTAAAATATTTATTTGATCCTTCGACTGAGCTTCGATACAAAACGGCTGTAATCGATTTACCCATGATAAAGTTTTGTTTACATAACAACAACAATGTTCAACAAAATTTATTTAACGTTAATACTTCCCCATTTAGTAATAGAATCAATTATAATTTATTATGGTATTATAAAAAAAGAAACGAATACGCAAGAAATCCTTCTTTTTTACAACCTATTCGATCTACCTTAAGCGTGATCTCGCCTTTACAAGAAAGAGGTTTATCTTATTTCGGGTTTTTTTCAAATAGAACAAGTGATAGTAAGTACGTTCTAGAAGATTTTACAAAATTATTACAATTTTATTATATTACTACTAATTCTCTATACGACAACATATTCAATTTATCATTAAATACTCACACTAGTAAAAATTATTTAATTTATGCAAAACATCCGCTTTTAACCGCCGCACAAATAGCAGCTATTTCACCCGAAAGACAAACTATTCTAAACGGTATAGAAGAAACCTTTGTTCGACCTTTTATTCATATTATGCTCTCACCCAATTATAAAAATCCGTCTTTAACTGGAACAAATTTAACCGCCGACAATAATATTCTTAGTTTTGATCTAGATGTGTATGTTAATAACTTTTTACCTATTGCAGAAAGTACAAAATCAAAAATGAAACACATTGTACCGTGGCAAATTGCTTTCTTTTTAATAAAAATAATAACCAACACCAACACAATACCCTTTGAAGGCAACCTATACAACGTAGAAACTAATCTTAACGATTTCAACACACCTTATAATGTCAACCTTCGTATTCAATCTTTATGGAAAATTCGGAACGATTATGTCGACACTAAAAACCCACTTTATCCTGGAGTTTATACCAATGAAAAAATAGTACTACCACAATTTGTAGATATTATCAAAGCTGCTTTTACAACTGCTTTTCCAACTGGATTTGGTACAAAACTTATCTATGTTACAGCAGCTGATTTAGGCGTAGAACCTACAGAATTATTAACAAGTTTTTATCAAATTTATTTTCCTCTCACATCCAAAAGAAAATATTATCTTTATACTTTAAAAAATATACCGTTAGCTTCTTTACCTTTACCTTTTTTTAACGTAGATCAAGTCATATGGCCTGAAAGAGAATTAAAAATGATGGATGTTTTTACCGAAAGTTTAAACATGACAAACAATTTACTCAATCTCAATTTAAATAACTTGACTTTTGACGATCATACTTATGCAGGGTCCGATTTTAACATGTTTAGTAAATATCTTACAAATAAAGCAAAGGGTGTGCCTTCATGCATTCCTGATCCTATAGACGGAACTTCAAATTATTATACTTTTTTTTTCTTTACCATCCTTCCAAAGAAAATTATTATCACCCATTAAATTGAGCACATTACTTATGAAAAGTAACGCCTATTTTGAAATGAAAAGTAACTCCTATTCTGATTATGATACCAGTTACACAAGGAATAATGTTCCTATTAGTACTCCCGAAATGAAAGGCACTCCCTTTCAAGTATTACCTTCAAACTTACCTAATGACATTTATAAAATATGGACATCCGATAGCTCTTTAATCGCTAAATATAGCGCAGAAACTTTATTGAAGTTTTAATATATTGCGAACAAAGCAAACCTATTTTTTCAAATACCATCAAAGTACCTCTTGTCACAACAAGTACTTTAGAAAGAGCTACCACACCGAGTCATAAAACATGGTTAAATAGTGTCAAAGCTATATTAACAGGAAATAATCTAACAGAATTGGTATTTTATTGCACTTCTCTTAATGGTCAATTCATTTATCAAAAAAAGAGCGATGTTACGATTATACAAACTTGGACAGACAGTTTACCTTTAAAAAATATCATTTTAAAAATGTATCAACCTGTTGGAAACAATCCTATACCTTATACTTTACTTTTACAAAGAGATCAATACAGTTTAACTCAACAAATCAATCCCTTTGTTATGCAAGTGGATCAAAATATGACCAACGCCATGTCGCTAGATTTTAAAATTCAAAAAAAAAGACTCGCTTTCTTAAGATGTGCTCTAGTTCAAATTAGTAATTTTAATAACACTGTTTCCAACTTTCCTTCAACTACGGTCGCTTACATTTTTTAATTTTTTGATAAAAATTTGATAAAAAAAAAAGTTGTTATTTTTTTTTCAAATGCTTGATCGCATTTGAGAAAAATGTAAGCGTCAAAAAATAACAACTTTTTTTTTCAAAAAAAGTTGTTATTTTTTTTTCTCTCACCTATTTTACAAAAAAAATGAGTCTCTTTTGTGCCAAAGGAAGATATCATAAAAATTTAGTCAATTTAGAAGAAAAAATGATGCAAGAATCAAAAGTAAATCCTAAAGAACAATTCAGTCAAATTAAAAATCACATGCAACAATTACAAAATCAACTGACTCAATATTCGACTAAATCTGAATTGCAAAACATGAAATCCGAATTGGATGAAATTAAAAAAATCAAAAATAAAAAAGAAGAAATACCAGAAGAAAAACCTCCCAAGAATAGGAGAAAAAAGGAACAAATCAAATCCAAACTTAAAAAACGAAAATATTCAGAATCTGAAACCGAAAGTTCAGAAGAAGAAGAGCTTGTTGAAAAAAAACCTAAAAGCAAATCTAGTCCTTTACACATTTGTTCGCAATGCTTTCAAGAAGTCAATGCCGTTGACAAAATAAACGGTTTATGTAGAAACTGCATTATTCAACAAAGAGCCACTTTATCAAGTCCACTCATGCAGAATAACAACGACAAAAAGAAAAAAAAATTGAACAAAAAAAGTCTAATTGAACTTGGTTACACTCGTGCTTTAAAAGACGTTAAAAATAAAAAATACCATTTAAAAAAACTACTTCAGAATCAGAAGATGAATAAATAGAAAAAAAAATGTTTTTCTTTTTTTTAAAAAAAAAAATGGGTTCGTTAGCTAAATATATGAGAGAGGGTGACGGCAACCGTTATACACCCAATACAAACGGTCATGTTACTATTGAAGATGTTTTGGCACAAGCAGATCACGAAAATCGTTTATTACAAGAAGCAACAAGTGGTAATATTAGCGCTGAATATAAAGCGATATTAAATGAAAAATATCCTGGTTTTCAAACAGCTCAAGCTCAAGATGAAGTCATTGCTGTTAATAATCAAAAATTTTCTTACGATCTTACTTCTGACATGGCTAATTTAATTTTTTTTACCACTATACTTAACGAATGGACATATTTACCAGATTATTAAATAGATTTTGATTTATTTCTTTATAAAAATGTGAACACGCAAACAAGATTTACACCTGTAACAGACGATGCGTTAGCAAAAAAAGTATGTCTTTGCAACAACTTTATTCAAGCCTTATTTAAATGTTTCAAATTTTATCCCAACTATCAAAAAAATAATACTACTTGCGCAAACAACGCTGTTATTAATAGTTCTTACGATCGATTTAAAACAATGCTAGTTAAAAAAAGTTATATAAAAGCTTTTATAGAATTGATTATTAATCCTAATTTAGGTTTAACAGAAGAAACTGAAAATACAAACCCTATTACCTATACTGAAACCAAAGCGCTTATACAAGCTGCAGACCCTAATGGACTCATTAGACCACTCGCCGCAGTAGGAAGCGGAGCTGCTCCTATACCTCCTGGTTATCAAACAGTGCTAAGAGATAGATATAATGCTTTCATGACTGGAGAAAAAGGTTGTAAATTTAGAGTACCTTTGAGTTTAATATATGAAATTTTTCAAATGAACGAATATTTTGGAAAAAATAAACAAGTAAGATTTGAGTTTTATATTGAAAACGAAATGAATCAACTATTAGAATGGGTAAGACCTATTTCAGACGCAGACATAACAGCGCTTGCTAATGTAGGAGTAGCTATAAAAAACCCAATGATTTATTGCAATACGTATAGACTCAAACCTAGTTTGCCTTTGGAAAAATCTTTATATCTCAACAGTAAAAAAGACGAAATGTATACTTTACTACGTATCGCTCACTACGAACAAGTTGTCACCAATGTAGAAAATGTTGCAGAAGTCACTGTCAATTTGGGAAGTATAAAGACAGCAGATCTTGTACCTCACAGCATTATATTTTATGTTAATTCAAAAAAAGAAAGCGATCATTTAAGCAAAGGTTGTTTTACACCGGTTGAAATGGCTTGCAACATGATTAAAAAAATCACCCTTTATAATTACAGAAGAACATATGTTAATTCAGCAGGTGATACTACTGAATACGATTTGACAAAGCAAGATGATCAATGGTTCCTTTGGAAAAGTTATGCTTCCTGGTGTAAAGGAAATACACCCTCTACTTTTAATATTAACAATATTGCAGATTTTTATAATTTTGACCATAATAGTTTTTTGAGACATCCTAAACTCTATTTTAGTACTACTAACACTACAGAACCTTTAGTCATCGATACCACTAGCGATTTTAATTTTATCAACGATAAACCTCCTGCTACTATTGCTGGAAATAATTCGTTTCAAATCAATGTGCAATTTACAGAACAATTTAAAGGTGTACTTGTTATATATATGCAATATCCAGCTCAAGTTATAGAACAAGAATTAGGAAACGACACTGAAGTCAACTATATTCCTACCAAATTTAAATCGTCTTAATTTGTTATAAAAAACATTTTTAATTTTATTAAACAAACCCTATTTGTATTTATTATTTTATAAGTAACCGGCTATTTATTTCTAAAAAAATTTCTTAAATCTAGTTTTTATTTGTTGTGTTCATGGCTCGCAGGCGTACAAGAGGTCACCGTCGTCGACATCATAAAACTCGTCATCATAGAGGGAAAGGAAAATTTATTACCAAAGTGAAAAATTTTGCTAAACGGCTATTGAATCCAAACGTAGGGGGTTACGCTTTGGATTATCTTCAAAAGCAACGCAATGCGTAAAATAGGGTGTTGCACCGCTTGTAAAATAAAAAAAAAATCATATAAAAAAAGAGGAAGAGGGAGAGTTTATTTACCTCCTTTAAAAGGCGCAGGTAGAAAACACTCAAAAAGGCATTTAAAAAGACGTATGAGAGGTAAATTTCTACCCTTGTTAGCAGCGGTTTTAGCTCCGTCTTTAATATCTGCTATTTTACCGCGTTAAAAAATGTATAAAAATCGCAAAAAACATTACAAAAAACACTATAAGAAATTAAAACGTTATCGTAAACAAAATAAAAGAAGAAGAGGTTTTGGATTAGAAGGAGACATTGTAAAAGATTTAGCAACCTTTGCAGCTGCTAAATACATTTAAAAACAATTACCTACTTGGCAAAAATACGCTTTTGACTTTACACGTAATAAATTAACCGAATTAAACATATGATATACATAAAATGCGAAAAAAAAGAGGAAGAGGACCCTATTTACTTCCATTAAAAACAATTATGCAAGGTAAAGGTAAAAAAAGAGGCTGCCGAAGAGTCTATTTACCTCCATTACAAGGAGCTGGAAAAAGAAGAGGAAAAGGAAGAGTTTATTTACCACCTCTAAAAGGTGCAGGACGAAGAAGAAGAAGACGCATGCGTGGAAAATTTATAGGACCCTTATTGGCTACATTAGGAAGTCGTCTTATACCTCTTTTACCTACAATTGGAAAAGCTGTTCTGGGTGGCGCTATTTCTGGAGGAATTTTTAACGGAATTAGAAATATTAAACCTTAATTTTATTATAATATATATCATTAAAAAAATTTTACACTTTTTTATTACAAATATAAAATCCCAACATTGTTCCAAGTAATATAAAAACTCGTAATAACGCTCCAAATAAATATCCTCCTGCTACAATAACAATAAACAAGCTCGAAAATGTTAATATCGACGCTATTTTCGATTTATTAATACACTTCATAATATCGAATACGATTCCCATGTGAGTCGTGTGTACCACCATTATCTATTGGAGGATCAGGTTTATAAGGTTGAACTACTGCTACTGTCGTTGGAGTTTGAAATTGTTGTAACGGTTTGTTTGTTGATTCCATTCGTTATGAACCCATTTCATTTTTTTTCACTCCTTAAATACTTTTTGTCACGCTTCATTAAAATTTTATTTCTGCGCATGCGCTGTTTTTAGGGAACAGAATAAATTTCATTTGTAACCTTTTTTTCTATAAAAAAATTTTTTCGACACCTGATCCTTTGTTTTTCTGCGCGCATGTGCATGCGCATGCGTGTCATTCTTTTTTTTGAACCCGGGAACTTTTTTTTAACCTTTCGGTTTAATCGTCTAGTTCCTCGGTGCATTGCTTATCACCGGTTCATCGGTTTTCATTTCACCTTTTTTCCACTCGGACGGGCGGTGTCTGAGGTCGTACAAGAATTGTAACATAGCATATCATCGTATGCCGAACACGGATATTACATCCTCCATGTGATATTTGGTGACACTTTCCAATACCCCTCCCCTTCCCCCTTCCCCCCTAAAATTGTCACTTATTATTTGAACAGCCCCCTAGAATAATATTTGATTCGAAGAATGCGCATTTTCCATTTTCAAAAAAAAAAAAAAACAATTTTCGTAAAAATTTTGATTATTGGAAAAAATTCAATTCAAACCAATATTAATTTCTAAAACTTTTAATGAGTATTTAAGAATATTGGGTTTGTCAAGAATTTTTAACAATATCTAATGAGTAAAATTAAGAATTTAATGTTATGGTTGAAAAGTGATAGTTTTTATTCAACTGATGAGCGACTTGTTCAAAAGTTCAAACTTTTTTAAATTACCAAGCAATTTAAAGATTTAATTTTTTTAATGAAAATTTTGCCCCTTTGACTTCAACTTCAGGCGGCGGGAGGAAAAATTTCACCTCCAGTTTAGCGGCTGCAACCAACTGGGAGGCAGAAACCACTGGGGGCGGCCTCAAAATCAACTTCACTCCAAAATATCTTTTGTCAATGACCGTCAATGTCTTTCGCCTCCCGATTGACAACGGCCTCCAAAACATTCTGCCTCTATAAAAAAGTACTAGCGGCAGCAGTAAATTGGGAGACCGAAGCCATTGGTGGCGGTCTCCAAATCATCTTGCTTCCGAAAAATTTTCTGACAGCAGTCGCCAGTGACTTCCGCTTCCCGATTGGAGGCAACCTCCAAAACATTTCCCCTCTATAAAAAAGTTCTAGCGGCAGCAGTCTATAGGAAGGCAAGACCCACTGGAGGCGGCCTCCAAATTGTCTTGCCTTCAAAATAACTTATGACAACGGTCGTCATTGGTCTCTAAAACATTCTGCCTCAATAAAAAAGTTCTGACGGGCGCAATCAATTGAAAGGCAGAAGCGACTGGAGACGGCCTCCAAATCGTCTTGCCTCCAAAATATCTTCTAACGGCGGCCGTCAATAGCTTCCGGCTCCCGATTGGCGTTGGCCTTCAAAACATTCTGCCTCCAAATAAAGCTTCTGGTTGCGACCGAGGCGGAAGCCATTGTAGGAAATTTCCAAATCACCTTGCCTCAAAAGTATCTTCTGACGGCAGCCCCCAGTGGCTTTCGCCTCCCGATTGGCAGTGCCAACCAAAAAACTCTGCTTCTTAAACAAAGTTTTAACGGTGGCCTCCAATTGGGAGGCGGAAACATCTGGAGGTGGAAGCCATAAAATTCTGCAGGTAAAAAAAGTTTTGGGAAGCGGCCACCAATAGCGGAAGAAACGTGGAGGCGAAAAGATTTCTGCCGTTTATTATCTCTGCAGTAGACAAAACAATGCCCCAATTGAGAGACAAGTTCGGTGAACAGTTTATCTCACGTTTGGGGCCCGTCAATTGGCCGCCCAGATCGATTTAACGTCTTCCGACTATTTCTTGTGGAGCCATATTAAGGCAGACAACATTTACATGAAATAAATCTTTAAACATTAAATTATATCGACCATTCTATCGACTCAAATAAAGATTTCATCAGTTTTTCAAACCTTTTTGTGCTTTTTTAAAAATCAAAGGGTGATTTTTAAAAGGCATACCTTTTAAAAATCACCCTTTATATACTATAACAAACGAGAGGGAGAGAATTTTTCAAAAGTTTTTTAAAATTTCTAAAAACATGAAAACACCGTTAGAAATTTGTTGCGCATATGTCATGATAGAGTTTGAGGTTTTAATATGCTTAGCAATGGATTGAATGTACGCATTGAGACAAATTTCTTTTTTATAGAAAAAAGATTTTACATAGAAACTTAAATTTTCTTTAAAATTAACATGGCAAGAGTTCTAAAAACAGGGAATTTCTTTTTCCGGATATTTCCGGAATTCCGGATTTTTCTCAACTTTTACCTTTTCCGGACAGCCAAAACGTTTTTGATAGAAATACAAGTTTAGGAATATATTTTTATAATATATTTGTTTTTTAAGCTTTTTTACTCATCGCTTATACTAAAATTTAAAAAAGTTTGAAACGACTCAGGTAAAAGCAAATTTAAGAGGAAAATATTTTCCGGATATTTTACCCAAAAAATTTTCCGGTTTTTTAAAAAATAACCTTGATGATCTATGGAATGAGCTGCTGATGGCCTGAAAAAAAATTTTCAGAAAAAAGTTTACAGAAGTTGTAAACTATTGAAAGTTTATCGTAAATTCAAAACAAAAATTTTTATATTTTGCTTTTTTAAAAAATTATTGAAATAAAGCGAAATTATTAAAATGGTTGGTGTGAAATAGACTTACCATTACCAGTAATATATTAATATTCAGTAATAATTATACGGGTCATTTTAAGTCCGTTATTCCACATATTTAAGTCATCTCATGTTTTTATACCAATTTTTTATACCAAACTTTTTTTACCAATGGTATATATTAACACATTTTAAGCGGGTATTCTAAATACTGTTTAGACTGGTACTGATATCCAATTTGTTGATAAATAGCGATTCGCGCAATGTCTTCCAAAACGTTAAAAGTTGTTAAAAGTTAAATATAATAAAAAATTTATTTTATAGCTTCAAAAAGTAAATAATTAGTATAGTTTTTATATATATATATATATATTATTTTATCTCTTACTAAAATATACTGAAGTAAGGAATAAGTATAGAAAAGGTCGGTGCGAAAGAAATTTACCACACCGACCCGTATAATAAAAACTAGCTGTCAAGACCCGTATTTTATGAGTCATGACAGCTAGTTATTTATAATTAGTTGAGAATTAAAACACAGACTTTAATTCTCATTTAATAATCTCTTAAAGTTCAAAAGATATAACTTTAGTAACTATAACAAAGTTTTCACCCTTCCCAAAATGAGGGTTTTACAAACTTTACATGACCATAACTTTCAGAAAATAAACGATTATTCAATGAAAGTTAAAACCTGTCAATGAATTTAAATTTAGTATATAACAGCAGCAAAAATCTTTTTTTGGACTCATGTTTGCAGAATTTGAAAGTTGTTCATTATTCAATTAACGCAAGAAAGTGTCACATATAAAAAATCCAACTGGTGTACTCAGCGCTCATGATCCCTCCCCCCCCCTCTTTCTTGCTTTGCTTATGAGCATGTTAAACACAGTAATAAAAAATATTTTCTTAATTCTCTATTTTACTCAATTAAAGCTTAATATCCACATAAGTACAACAATTATGTTTTTAGCCACCTATTTCAATAGAATGGTCCCACAGTGCTATGTGTTTTGAAATCATGGGTTTTCATGGGGTTTTTTCATGGGTTTTCATTTTCATAGGTTGTTCATTATTGGGCATATGAAACAATGTCTATATACAGGTTTAGACCTTAAGAAGTATGAACTACTATTTAGCCAAGTTATTTATCCCCGATTAACATCCTTTGAGAATTATGAAGTAATTTGCATTCTTTTTTGTTGTAAAGGTTTTCAAAAAGTAACTGGCACAACAAATTGCTAAAGTTTTAAGTTTGTTCGTTTTTCTTTATCATATTTTTGGTTTCCTAAAACAGAGCTAATCAATTTTGAATCTATCAAAATAGTAATATAACCGATCAAAGCATAACTTAATTACAGATTTCTGGATGTTCAAGATTATTGGTATCAATTACTAAAACAAGACTATTGGTTCCAATTAATTAAACAATAGGTGATTCAAAGTTTTATGGTTGATGAGTGTTTTAATCATACTGCAGGTAATTTCTTTGAATTCTTTAGTTTTTTCCTTTGAGTTCCTTCTTTTTTCTATTTGAATTTCTTCATTTTTTTATTAAATTGCTTTGCTTTCGTGTCAAATCTGGAGATGAAATACTTGTAGATTATCTATTATATCATAAAAAAACGCTTTTTATATTTCAAATCCATTACAAAATGAGCTGATAAAGTTTTGCGAAAAAGTAATTTATGAGACAAAAAAAATGTTGAAATGTTTTTTATTATTGCTGATGGAATCTCAAACATTTAAAATAAAGAACAAATTTTTTTAATTATTAGATTTGTTAATTCTAATGCAGAATTTATCAAGTTTTATAGTATAATGGATGAATTTTATCGTCACCAGTAATTTGAATAATATATAATTCAAATTACTCCTGAAGGTTTATATTGTGTTAACTAAAAAAAAATTCTGATCTTTCCTTGGATATTCTCAATTGTAAAGATGGTGAAGTAATGGGTGGACAGACTAAAAGGTTGTTTTCTCGTATTTTAAATTTAAATGAAGTTATTTACTCATTATTACAGCCAGAGACTCAATTATTTTTGCTTAATTATATCTCCCCGTGGTCTTCTGTCTGTAAGGTATATATCTGTTTTTAAGCAATAAATATCCATAAATATCAACAAATTATTTAATCATTCAGTATCTGCTAGTACTTCTTCTCTGCGGAAGTCAATGATAGAAATTTTTTATTGTTGCATTGAGCATAAGAGGTAATCTATTACATCACGCAATTTTTGACCGTTTTTGATCCCTCCCCGCTCCCCGCCCTCTAACAACATCGTAACTCTTTAGTAACAAGTCCTTTTAGGGTATTCCACAAAACCGCACTATTAAACCAACCAACAATATACTCGCTACCTTCACTTTAACACAGTATTCAATGTCGTCCACTGGATGGAAAATAACTCTCCTTACGAACGCAATCACTATAACTTAATAAAATGCTGACCCGAAAACTTAAAAACTAAGTAAACGGAGAAAATAAGCAACTCTTAATTATGCATGTTATTTTTAATAAAATCGAAAAAACGGCACTTCTAGCTGCTTTATAAAATTAAAACATTAAAAAGATAATTTTTTAAATAACCCTACTGTCATTTAAACCCTGCAAAGAATAAAAAAAGTAGAATTTTTAAAATTCTTTTATCGAATATCATTTTAAAGCGAAACTTTATATAAACCAAGGCACAGTAGGTTAAAAGTTAAATTTTTTAGTTAAAACTCCTAATAAATTTTTTTTTTTTAAATGGTTTATTAAATTGAAAAACAAAATACAAAATAAAAATTTTTGAATTTTATTGCAATTTTTAAAAAAAATTTTCCTTAAAAAAAAAACTGTGGCAAGCAATAAAATTTGCAATAAGAATATTATTTAAAGTTTTTTTTTACCTAAAGTATACTATTCTAGTTTCTTGCAATAATTTAGCAATACTAAAAAAGAGTAGAATTTTTATTATTACTATGCATAGTAACAAAAAACCATAGTGGCTTAGAATAGCCGACTTCTAACCTTTTTCTAATAATTAATAAATCAAAACAAAAACGCTATGATTAAACTATAATGATATATTTAAAATATATTTAAAATCTTTTTTAAATCTGTTAACAAAATATTTCAACAGAGCAATTGCATTTGCAGACAAAATAGCTCTTTTGAACTGTTTGTTGTATGGTATTGAGCGAATAAAGGAAACGCTAGCTCTTTAGAACAGTGCCCATTATAGTATTTGTAGAAAAAAGAAAGAGAAGCAATGTTACGACGATGAGATAATGGTTCGAGGTTTGCTGCAAGAGTAGGTCCAACTATGTTTACAATGCCTTTTTGCACCTTGTCTTAGAGGGAAAGGGCATCGTTGGGAGATCCACTCCAGATATTGCAACAGTATTCCGTACAAGGACAAATAGGAGATTTGTAAAGATAAAGAACAAAATCTTGAATAAGAGAGTGGCGAGCACGATAAAGAGATGCAACTTTAGCAGATGCTAATTTTGCAATCAATTTAATATATGGTTTCCAAAAATAATCGGAAGAGTTTATACTAGAAGGTGAAGGGTAGATAACTCATCGAGTACATTATTGTTCATAAATATTGCAACTGAAAGATCTAGATTGTTGCAATAATAATTAGCTAAAAAAAGTTATCTGAGTTAAAGCTTACCAGCCATGAGAGCCCCATGCTGTTGCAAAAGTAAGATTCTTTTCGAGCTCAAATTCTAAAAGAGATTCTTTTCGAGCTCAAATCAGAGAGTGTTGGCTTTTTCTCAAGACAAGAATAAACGATATTATCATCAGCGAACATTGCCACCTTAGATGTAAGAATTTCTGGGAGATCATTAATGTACGATAGCCTAAGCCTCTCCACATCTATCTAATGCACGATAAAAACTATTAGTAAATGTTGTTAAAAAATCAGCAATAGAACGAGAAGATTGATATCCATATTGATGATCAGAAAGTAAGTAAATAGATTCAAGATGAGAGACTAAGTGTTTCTTAATTAAAAACTCAAAAACCTTGCTTATTATAGAAAGAAAACTAATGGGACGCTTGTGAGACGAGTCAGATCGGTCTCCAGAATTGTTGAAAATAGGATAACAGTTTTCACTTGTTGCACTTGTTAAATAGTTTTGAAAGTATAGACGACAGCTCCGGAGAACACTTCTGCAAGACTATAACAGGTATGTTGTTTGGACCATAAGCTGTAGAAAAGACTAAGCAGGAAATCACTTTAAATACAGAAGCTGGAATATTGCAAAGTTCAGGCAATGGATTAACCTGCTTGTCGGCTATATCGGGTAGAACACGACTAGTAGAATCAAGAGATGATATTGATGAGAAGTTTATAGCAAACAGTTCAGATTTTTCTTTAGGTGAGGTCACAATATCTGAACCATACAAAAGTGGTGGCCATGTTAAAAATTTTCCAGAGGTCACGAGAGCCTAATTTTTGAGATGAAATACGAGATTTTGTGACCTTTTAATAGCGGGCTTTGGCGTTAGACAAAACCTTTTTATAATGGTTTCTAGCAGTAGTAAACAGACGTCTGTTTTTTGGAGAATTATCAGTTTTGCTGATAGATATGAAAGTAATGGTTACAAATGGAAATTGCAGCAGCACAATGAGAGCAAAACTATGGAGAAGAGTAAATCTTGACATTGAATTGTCAGGAGGGAATGAAAGATTCTATATCAATCTATATCGAAGAAGTTACGTAAGAAGCATATTTGTCAGCAGGAAGACGAAAGGTTTCTACCCAAGGGCCATCACAAAGAAAATCATGGATAAAGACTCAGTCAGCTTTAAGGTAGTTGTAATAGGTACGATAGTAGGGAGATTCTGATGAATAAAAAGAATGAGATAATAGATTTAGAGAGATCAAACTGTGATAAAAAGCACTTAAGGTTAAATGTGGAGAAATTGAG